>NC_143573.1:34490000-34837500 GCF_054136105.1 Typopeltis vanoorti
CAAGAGTTTCAGAAAAACTGTAGTTTCTCAATTCGGCTTTGAAATAATGTCGGATTCGATATCCACTTAATTTGAATAATTTTGCATCGCCGAAGTGAAGCCTTTTGGCTCTCTTTTTCAGTAATTCTTGGTGCCTTTTGTGATGTGACATCTTTTTTAGCAACTCGTATGGTCAAGTATAAGTTCTGAGTATTTACGGATCTGGCTCCCACTGACGAGACCTCAACAAAGGTCGAAACCGGTCTGGGTCTCGCTCGGAGAGGCTCTGCTTGGGGGTTTGGTTTTTGCCTGTCTCTGAGTGGGGCCACTGCTGAGAAGTTCTTCTCGGTGACGGGGTGAGCCTGTCACAGAGTGGAACAACGCTGAGTTGGGCGATCTTTCGGGATCGTCTTATTTTTAGAGTCCGCTTCACCTATATAAAGGTCGAAACCGGTCTGGGTAGTTATCTTCCCCATAATGAATAACATCATACATGTTCGCTTGGAGATGTGTTTTACATATGGGAAATACTAAGGATAGTGATCAGAGCTTACTCCACCTTTACTACGAGTTGCCCCTGTCATGAAAAGTTGCTTATGCTTGGATCTGCTGAAACTTTTATAGTTTCTATATTCGGCATGAAACTCTATTCGGCTTTTGAAATAATGTTGGATTTAATATCCACTTAATTTGAATAATTTTGCATCGCCGAAGTGAAGCCTTTGGGCTCTTTAGTTCAGTAAATTCAAAACATTTTGTAATTATTGTGATTGTCGTTAAGTGATCATTTTTTTTTTGCAAAAAGCACCCATTTTTCAAAACTGAAAGTGTGTGTGTGTGTGTGTGTGTGTGTGTGTGTGTGTGTGTGTGTGTGTGTGTGTGTGTGTGTGTGTGTGTGTGTGTGTGTGCGTGCGCGCGCGCGTGCGTTAATGATTGATTTTACACACACACACACACAATAAATAATTCGTTTTGCATTACTTATTTATCAATATCTCGTATCCCTTACCATCCGATATCGTAAAAGAGCATGTCCAAAGATTAATAAATATTGTATGAATGCCTTTTCTCCATTTCGATCTCACACTGAGATTACAATCTTCCCAGGCGAAGGTAACTCTTATATGACATGCTCCCAATCACACCGGTGATCGTGACTAAAAAAGTCCCAAGTCTAATCTGTCAGTCCTTCCCGTGCTATAGATCTATTACACTGGCATGCAAGCCTCCCTTACCGTTGCAAGACATGCCAGTCTGTTAGCAATCCATCACCTGAATGGTGAATTCTTGGCTTTCTTCACTTATGTCGACATATTTCGAACAAGGTTTTCATGTCTTCGAAGTTGAGTTATTGCTAAGACTGTCGAGTTCTTGTCGCATTTGAAACACTTCCTAGTGTCCAGGGAAAAAAAAAGGTGCAGTCGTTCGTTTCAGTTGTTTGACCCAGTTTTCTTTCCAACCAAATAAACTTATCCACCGAAGATCTGTTTGCGAAATGCTATGAGCCAGGTCAGAAACTGCATTATTGTAAAATTAGACATCATTTCTTATTTAAGATATAATCTTTTTATTTTTAATTTCTAAAACATTAGACGTGTAATTAAAATTTTAATCACTAGCTTACTTATTCTACACATTCAAGTTCCTTTCCGGTTTAGAATAAATAAATTCCGGTTTTGCCAGAAGTTCTTTAAATTATTGAACCGGAAGATCAAGTCGGAAGTTCTTCCGATTAAAAGTTGAGATGAAAAGCAGGAAGTATCTTCTTAACTTCAGAAAATGAAAAAAACAGGAACTTCCTGCTTTTTATCGCAAATTTTAATCGGAAAAACAACAATGAACCTTAACTCCAAAAAGCAGCAAGCAAGGAATCCTGTCTCGAAATCACGTGACATGTTCTCTGTTGCAAATTCTTCCTTCCTGTTGCATGCACCCACTTAGCATCAAGGCTGAGCACTTGTGCCTAATTCCGTATATGGTCACGCGTAATATCCTATTCTGTCGAAGAGTTACAACTTTATTAAAATTTACCATTTCCCAAAGTGCAACTCAAGGTCATTTAAGGTGACTGTAGGACTCGAGAAGTAATTTGCCTTTCAAAATGAGCCACTTAGTGCTATTAATTTTGGGCTATACGGACCATTACTTTAAATGGATTCAATATATTTTGAAATGTTTGTAGACTTTGCATAGAAAGTGCGCAATATATGACTCAACGTACTTCCCACTGTCACATCAATCTCTCCTAAATGTACGCATCTAGAAAGAGTTTTCTATCGTAAAACGCGAATTAATTATAGCGATGTTGTTATATAACAATGTCGCAAAAAAAAGACTGAAAATAACTCCAGTTAAAATTATCTTTATTACCTGCGCGCGCTATGACGTAACAATAATGATTCTTGTAATCGTTTTTTGATTGTCGCTACACTTGCCTACTCAAACCTGCATTGGCTAGCTATATTTTGATTATTTCAAAGAATTCTAAAACTGGTACAAGGTATTGACAGTTATTTTGCCTTTTGTTTTGTATTTGAATTAATATTTCCCATAATCCTGTTTTTTTTCTACTTATAAAAAGATACATTTTACATAAATATGCTCACTCATATATCAAACATGTTGGTTGCTGCATACTCGAGCTTTCTGTGTTGTCGTGGGAGCATGCATTATATCAACGCATCTGCACTATGATAGTTCCAGTATATAATGATTGATTAGCAGTTACCTGGACAGTGGCTCTTCAACTGTGAGTTTAACTCTCTCTCTCTCTCTCTCTCTCTCTCTCTCTCTCTCTCTCTCTCTCTCTCTCTCTCTCTCTCTCTCTCTCTACTGGTGATCCGCGAACGATATAGAATGGACATTAAAGTATTGCTTAATCAATGTTTAGGATGGTGAATACACCAAACATAAACATGTCTACTGTAGACTGTGTTCTACTGCTCATGTAGTCAACACGTTTGAATTAAAGTGCCTTGAGAGCCTCTACTCAAGAAAATCATTTAATGCTATCGACTTAATGGGAAAATAATCATGTAAGGCTATCCACAAAAAATAAACATTTAAGGCTAATAACACTTAAGGCATAAATATTAAGACAGTAGTACTCCAAGGGAAAACAAGCATTTAAGACTAATAAAACTCAAAGAAAAATTATTTAAGGCTAACAACACTTAAGGAAAATAACCGTTTAAGGTTATCACTCCAAAAAATAAACATTTTAAGGCAAAAACATTAAGATAACAGCTCTCTAAGGGAAACAATAATTTAAGGGTAATAACATTCAATGAAAAATAATCATTTCAGGATATCAATCTAAGGGAAAAATAATCATTAAGGCTGATAAAACTTAAGGCAAAAACATTAGGCTAGCAACACTTTAAGGGAAAATAATCATTTAAGGCTAACAACATAAGAGTTAACAGGAGATGCTTAAGCCAAATACGTTCTCCTTACAGTGTTAATTTTTTTGTTTTTTTTTTTATTTAATAATGTCGATTATCATTTGGCTTTTCAACATGCTAGTACTTAATTTTTATAATAATAATAATAATAATAATAATAATAATAATAATAATTTTTATTATCCAGTTAATCTTAAGATGTTATAATTGCTAAGCCTAAATATAAACCAACATAGCTTCAAATAAAACAAACGTCTTCTTTAATTAATTGGTCGTGAAATTAGAATTTTAATCTACACTGGCTCCGATTTCTGATCCAATTGTTTAAAACTACTAATTGGATAAAATAAATGACTGAGTCAATGTTCTAGGATGTAACCCGTATTTATTTCGAAAGGACAAATATTATAGTCAGAAATATACAACTGTCTCCACCCTAAACCAACTACCTCAATACGATTTAGAAAGAACATTAAAAAAGTTTCTCCAGTCATCAATTAAATTTAAAAGTAGATCTTCATGTTGATGCCAACAACTAAAGGAAGCAAGGAATTCTAAAATTACAGGTGAGGTAGAATGTGTTTAAGAAGACTTCTACATTCTTCTCTCTTTTTTTTGTTTAGAGTAAAGTAAATGGCAAACCCACTGTAATTCTTAATTGTCAAATTAATTCAAAAAAATTATTTTCGTTATTATTAAAGCCTTCTGAAAATCTCTTCTAGTCAATGAATATTAAATAATTCTATTTATTAACGGTTAGTTGAAAATAAAATAAACTACAACATCGATAGTTATATTAAATTTAAGAAGCGATGTGCTTGCTAAAATATGTCGCATTAGTTCTAACGATGACCTTATAAGTGAAATACCAAAATGGTTAAAATGGAGCAATCGAGTACGAAAAAGTTATTTAAAAACTTGGAAAAAGCTAATTGGACGGAGCCTTTTTATAAAAAAATCTGCAGGAGAAAAAGGGGTTGTGCAGCAAACAGGAAGTTGGTTTGCTGCAAGACGCAGCAATGGGTTATGTTCGCTAATCAGAGCGAGGTGTGACTCTTCAATGGGGTGTCTTTCTAACTTTGTTACGGCAAATCAAGGACTAGCACAAGGACGTAGGCCCGAGGTCACGCTAACGTTCGACTGCCTCCTAAGAGCACCTAAGCCAGCGCTAGCAAGTTGTTGTAGAGGCGCAACCCCGCTGATCAATACGTCGAAAACGGGAAATGGAGAGAGAGAGAGAGAGAGAGAGAGAGAGAGAGAGCTTTAAATGAATTAGTATTCGCCATAATGTCGATGTTATCCAATGATTATGGGGATGTCTGCATGAATACCGGGATCTGGCTGGAATATACGTTGTGTGCACGTGATGCAACTCTCGTGTTTTATTGTCCTAAAGACTGACATGTAGCATGAGCGGAGTGAGAACCGAAATAAATCAACAGCAGCTGACTAACGGTAGACGGATCTTTCGTCGGCTCCCATTCGACAACCCTTTTTAGCATTCAGAGAGAGAGAGAGAGAGAGAAAGGGAGATTTAATAAAGCATGACAGCAATGCCACTTGCACTTATTAACTCCCGTGCAAGATGTGCTAAAAAGATTACTCCTAAATGCGTGTGGATAATAGTTAATTACAAACAGAAGGAAATACGTTACCAACAGAAATTACATCCTTTACTCTCTCAGAATGATAACCATACGTAATAAAGGAATAGTTTTCTGGACTCTTACAACGTGTAAGATGAAGAGCCGTCTGACTCATTTCTCATCTTGGACACAGTCTTCCCTCCCCCACCAAATCACTTATATTGCGTCAATAAGATTTTGTTGATCGCTAAAGTCATCCAAGAAAAAACACACAAAAAAAGATTCCCTAATTGGGTTAATACACGTTGCAGTTGAAATCTAATTATGCAACAGCCTATAACGAAAGCAGGGGGACTTAAAAGCTCCAAATCGCTGTTATGCACTGCAAAGTTCTTATTCATTCCACACTTGCCTCACAGCAATCGATATCTGATGGTTAATTTGGAAGATCGCCAGTGAAGGATTTTCTGTTGATAGCCGATTAGAGCAACAGACTTCACTGGATTTAGAGCAGCTGGCAGTCAATGAGGGGAAAAAATGAAAGTTTGGCTTCTGTGGGCGTCAATGATTCCTTTCAAATGAGGTCCGAAGCATCAGCACCGCAGTGAATGAACCACCTGTTCCAGCATTCTATACGAATGGGAGGGGGGGGGATAAAGTTCAAGGGAAGATATTCTCTCTCTCTCTCTCTCTCTCTCTCCACATCGTTTGTCGAACATGGATAAAACTGAAAGATAGCAAGTTACTTCGTAACCAACACAACGAACACGGAAAACAAGTGATCTATTTGGCGTACAGTATATAAATCATTAAACAGATTAGCGCATGGTAAGCTGACCTATATTCGGACACTAAGAGATGTAAGCTACGGTCTGGAAAACAAATAAATATAAGGTTATTTTATAAAGAGGAGAACCACTGAAGATTTCGATAAGCGTAACTGTTCTACTGTTGCAGGGGCGTATTTAAAAATGTGACCCGCTGCAGATCATAATGTGCTATTTAGCGCAGTATTTTTATAGTCATATTTTATGTCGAAGTACGTTTCTAATTCATGAAAAGATTTGGATATGATTAAGAGTGTTAATAATCCGTTACTACACTGCTCTACAATGGTTGGAGATACCCCACATGCACTGCAGTGTGGTCACCTATTCAAAATGTACTCTTCTACATTTGTAAAAACTAATCTTGGTCGAAGTATCTGAATGAACCCTGGTGGTAACGAGCAATTGCCTTTTGCTTATGAAAAACACTGGGTTCAATTTTCATCTGGATTGAAAGTGAGTTAACCTTTCATACAAACATATCTAATTTTTTCGCTATCCGGAACGAAGTTTTATACTCCAAAAAATAGAAAAACCAGTTGGAGCGAACACATAGAATACACCCACTTTCTTCATGCCTTAGTGTCTGGTCCATAAGTACAACTAACCCAACCCTAATCCATTCAGATTTAGACAATAAATCCCTTATATCTCTACCTTCTTTTTTTTTTCAACTAGCCGATTTTATTGTATCTCTGTTCCAAAGTTAGTGTATATATTTTCTGTTGATCATGCAATTTTATGGAATTATGCTTCCAGCTCTAGAAGTTAAAGACAGTAGTTGCTGTGCTCAAGAACTTGCAGTTATCCGTCTCTGATTGATAATCTGTATAAATTGTATCTTCTGTTTGAGGAAGGAATGATCTATAAAGTGAGAATCGTGTTATTTTATAATTGGTTTCTTAAACGCGCCCAGTATCGCAATTCTTCAGTCTTCGTTTTAACGAAGAAAATTTCCTTTATACAGTATTTGCAGAAGAATTAAGAATTTCAACTTATATCCCTTGTATCCCTTTCAACTTATAACCAACTTGTCGCTGACTCAAGATGGCATTATTTATACACTTGAAGTTGTTGTTTTGATGTTTATTATTTAGAATAACGATATATCCTTAGTTGCGTTGACCATCCCGTTAACGCAACTAAGCAGTTAATACTATGAAACAGTGTTTATATCTGTTATTGCTATACTGACCACTTACTGACTATTTTTTTTTCGACTGAAATGCCCCATTTTCCGGGAGGTAAAACTCTTGAAAAGCTCTTACATGCATTCTTCCCATCGTAGACAGGAAATCGAACCCAGCTTTTTCCCTTTGAATGTTTGAAAGACAACGCCAAAGGGATATAATCAGGACATGGAAACTGAAGTGCTTGAAGCTGGATGCAAGAGTTGCACTCCCCGTAGCATTCTTAGCATTTTAGAGCAGGAGATAAAAGAAAGCAGTTTTATGGGCTTCAGACGCCTTCAAGATGTCTCCTGAAAGACGACTTTTTCCAATTCCTGTTATGTTTATCCTCTTTTAGATTGTCCTTAGTATATTTGTGATTCGTTCTTGATCCGTCCACACTTAACAGGCGATACAGTAAATACAGAGGAAGGGAGATAATCCTTATGGTTTTTGATCTGTCTTTGGCAGAAACTTTGTCGAGTGGTGTGTAAACTGTTTTTTGGTATTGTGATTTCGAAAGATGACGAATTTTGTTTTTGCCTTTGATATGAGACAAGGATACGAGGGCAGCTTGCTGGTCTTTTAAAGGAGGCATGGAAAATTTCTTATTGTAGTTGGAATCCATTTGCTCAAAAAGATGTTCAGAGAGCTTGTTATTCGAAATGCGGTGCTGATTCTAGGGAGGAATTTCCAACTTAGAAATGGGGGAGTTATTACTTCGCCTTCGATTTATTTATATCTCCTGCTGGCTACGGTTCTTATAGAGGGCTCAAATGTCTAGAAGGAGAAGCATTAACATTTTGACTAGGCACAACGGACAACCGAGTTCAAAAAGAAAGAATATAAAAATATATACGGCATGGACAGCCTAAAGAGGATAAACAAAAGCATAACTTAGAAAACAACCATTTCACTAGATGGAACCTAACTGTGTTGTAATATTAAGTGTGCGGTGTTGTCAAAGGTTAAAACAGTGCTGTAACTCTTGCCTAGAGACGAAATGAAAAGTGACCAGGAAAAGAACCAGAGAAGGACTAAGAAAAGACATAAGTAGATTGATTAAGCTGCATCATAAGACAGAAGCATAATCGCGGATCAAGTGATAAATCAAACAAACAAAAGAAAAACAACTGAGAAGAAATGTGTTGCTTACTATAGCAATAAACTTGACTATAGCAGCGAAATCATAAAAATATATTGATTTTCTCTCATTGGTTAACTCTGTCACTGATTTTTCAATTTCTTTTATTTTCTTTGAAAAAGGATTACAAGAAACTATTACTAATATATATAACTTTAATGGAGTAGCACGCATTCCCGTTACTACTTATCCAACAGATTTGTATAAACATTGTCATTCTTTATTATCATTATCATCTTCATATCAGTAAGCTTCTAAATACCAACAGAAACAGAAAGCTCCATAACTCACAACAAATAAAGGCTGATACTGATATTTTTTTCAATATATCCATGAAACGTCCACACCAAATGATTATGGATGCTTTTATTGGTTGTAGATCACGAAAGCGTGTTATTGTTCACCGACTATAGTCGTCAAAGAGGTACTTAGCATTGATTTATCTTTAAGCCAGATACTCGTAGCCAGACGACGAGATATTTCAAGAATGGGCAACCATCTCAGACATTGGTGAGACTGGAAGAAGGATGAAATATCTTCGTCATCAAGACAATGAAATTAAAATTTCCCCTATGATTTACTCAGTATATATTAAGACGGTCGGTCACATGCATAAAAAATTCAGAAGGTATATGTAGCTAATCAATTGATAACCTTACAATCGACGTTAAATCAATATGACATATTGACTTACAGAATAACTAAGAAGCTGACACGTTTTAAACAACACATAACATGCTCAATTGAATCAACTTGTCAACCAAACACGCAGTGACTAGCATTATCCTATGACCGTCTACACGTTTTGCTCAAAGTGGATAAAAACATTACGTAAAAGCTGACAATACTGTGTTAGATTAATTACGAAGTTCTTTGTAGTTGCAACCTAATGCAGAAGTAGATGGAGGGAGCGAAAGGAACATTTACGGGATGTACAGAAACTTTTTGAACACCTTGTATAAGCTATAAATCTCGAAGCTCAGATATATAATAATTGTGTAATACTCATTTACAAATAATACTCCTTTAGTATGTTTGTGAGCATGTCTGATGGCTTGGAAAGTAAATGCATATTTAGAAGTAAATTCATATGAAAATATCATAATAATATATGGCCTGTTATAGAGAAAGACTGAGTATTTTAAAGCAAGCCAAACATACATCTTAACCTAA
Source organism: Typopeltis vanoorti (assembly GCF_054136105.1). Lineage (NCBI taxonomy): Eukaryota > Metazoa > Arthropoda > Arachnida > Uropygi > Thelyphonidae > Typopeltis > Typopeltis vanoorti. Next base: position 34,499,283 of record NC_143573.1, read on the forward strand.
GAAGAATAAAAAAAATCAATAGATTATAAAACAGATGATATCCTTTGTATGTCTGTATAAATTTAAAGAAACAAAGAAAAAGATCGAGGAAATCATTCAAGGACACCAGATAAGCATACTGGAAGCATTTTTGTCAGAACGTGATGTAGGATCGCGAGGTGAAATACAAATCATGTGCATCTACTTTAAAATATTTCTGTTTTTTTTTTCTATTAGAAAGAACCTTTTGATAAACGATGCTTCTAAATGCAGTGATAACTTTCTTGACGAAGATTTAGGAAGATGAACAAAAGATAACAAAAATGAAAAAAAATCATTTGCATATCTTAATATAAGGATATTTTTATAACCCGAAATAATGATTTAAAATGTAGATGAAAAGTTTAACTATATCAACAGATAATTTGTTAAATACAAACTGTTAATTAATCAAAGCAAAAAACGACAGTACATTCATAAAGCGCGAATATCAGAGAAAAATAAATGTAACAGATTATTAACTAATTTCTATTTTAGCGTAAATTAAAAGGCATAATTAATCACTGCTAAACAGAGAGCTACTGTAAATACTCGAGTTTCAGTTCAGAGGAGGATGAATTAAAAACTTTTATGTTTAAACTTCGGGTAGCGTTGCATAGTTTAAACATAAAAGTTTTTAATTCATTTTTTCTGCTAAGTGTAACAGTCGGTAGTTTAATATCGTGAGTGGATTGAAGGTTAGGAAAGGTAAATAGACAGTTATTATATTTGATAAACGGATAACAACTAGCTTGGCTTTGGCTATTCTCTAAAGAATAAAAGTACTAAACTAATAAATATCATACTGAACTCTTCAAATCTACGAGTGAGTCCTATAACTAACAAGTTGCACTTGTGGATAAGACAACTGTGGAAGATTGTCTGCAGTTTTCGTTGTGATGATAATACCGCCTTTATCGCTTTACGTCAAAAATGAAAGATGCCTTGACCTACATAACAGCACCTGTTTCTAAGAAACTTTATCATACGTAGACAGTCCTTAAAAGCACAAATATTTGTTTCAATACTGTGGAATAAAAGACTAACATTAGCGCTCTAAAATCAATTGTTGAACCTTCAATCCGATTTCAGAGAAAAATAATAAAAATACACTTTATTGTGAATAAAAATCTTCCAAATCTTATGTACAACTGAGAGGAATTGTTTGCTAATAACTTGCATTCCGATCTTTACTGAACCCCAGTATACTCTGAATTATCGTATTGTATCTTTAAACTATGACTTTATAAGTTTATCAGCCTTAGAAAGAAATTCCGTATAAACCATGTGTTGGTTGGTTTAATGCTTATTAATGGCAATACCACATGCTCGATATGATCATTACTCGAATAATTTGGTCTGATGCAAACACGCTGGTAAGTCCTTAATAATGTGGTTAAGGTACACAGCTTCGTCCTTCACACTATCAAGAGCGTTATAATTTAGCTCCTGATGATTGAGTAGGCAGTCCTAGCGAGATTAATCCAACATCCGGTTAGTGTACATAGCAAAGACAAATTACTTTCACTGGTAAACTCATTTCGGTACGTACTAAAATTATACTTGCACAGGATGTACTTATCTACATATAGTGGCTACGTAATGGACAGATAAATCTGCGACTAAAAGCAATTCCGGTTTCATAGATTTGCTAGCAGACAATTGTTTGCTAATGTTTATTGAATTGCATCTTTTGATAACTGAAATTCCAATTAGTGAAACAGAAGATTAATTTTTCCAGGGTTTCCTGCATGATTTTAAACTTTTGCGTTAATTCTAGGAAATAAATGAACAGAAGGAAATATTTATTTTAAAGCACGATCATTTACTAAAAGTTAGGCTCATTGTTTCTTCCACTCCACTACTTTTCAAGTCATTTGTTTTCTTTATAGAATTTAAGTGACAGGCTGATTTCTCTTAGGAGAATCCTTCCAAAAGATTTCTTTGATTTCTTAAGTAAGGCACCCATCCAGAAAGAAATGATACTAACGGAAAATTTATTTCGTAGGATTTTAAAAAGAAATGGAAAGTATGAAAAACTCGATTAAAAATGTATTTTGACCCATATTTATAAATCTTGACAGACTCCAAATCTTGGAAATCGTCTTTAATTATTCAGAACACAATGAATATTTTATGGCTGACTTCATACATGCAGCCTTCTTCTTCTTTCAGAATAAAATCGGCCTTTCTTGTATAAATTGCAGATCTTTTCCAGATATGCAGATTACGACGAATTTTTCGAGGACAAACCTTGTGTGTCTGTGTGTGTGTTGTTTGTTAATTGGGATTATGGCAAAGGTAACTATGGTTATGAAGCTACTGTATTTATTTCTGTTAATTTCGTGTGTGTTTTGGTCGGACTGCCTGTCTTCTAAGATAAATAAAAAGTTTTCGGGAGAAAAACCCTCCCATGGGATCGTGTAGGAGGGGATGAGATGCGAAAAGTCATGCTATGAATATTAAGAATATAGCACGATAGCACGAGAATAATCATCATAGTGTATAACAAGCACATCATTTCTGCTCCGATATGCTATCAGAATGTTAGTTCCTTATTACAGTACTTCTTATTACAAATATTGAAAAATCAGCAATAGTAAGAGAATATACACCTGGGAGCTAAAATTTTTCCATAACAGTTCCCAGTTGAAGCATCTGAGTTGTAGAGCTATTTACTTGGTGATGTAACCAGCCTTAAGCAAAACCAACAACCTGGAGGACCACGGTATCTCTCTCCTCTCTTAGTTTGGCATCTACTTCTCGACCTATCCAGCTAGGGAGGTCCTACTGGTAGCTTAGCTACCGCTAGCATAGCTCTTAAGATTTTGGTGCACGCTTTTTATACGTCAAAGTGGAGATACCAAATAATGGCCACTCTCTTATAAGATTCAGAAGCATGGACTGTTAAAAAGAAAGATCGAAGTAAAATACAGGCAGACGAAATGAGATTTAAGAGCAATTAAAGGATGTACAAAATTAGATCATATAAAAATGGAGACATTCGAACAGAGCTGGATATTTATAATATAAATGAAAACATCAGAGAGAAATTAAAGACATCATCTACGAAAAGAAGCGGATAAATATAGACCAAAAGAAAAGAGAGAAAGAGAGAGAGGAAGATCATTTGTAAGATGAAAAGATCAGTGAAGCTGGAACAGACAAATGCTTGGTAATCCTTGATGAGAAGAAGAAGAAGAAGAAGAAGAAGAAGAAGAAGAAGAACAGTTCCAACCACAAATACTTGAAACCCTTCATGAGGGATCTAGGGACCCTCCTGTGACTTTTTAGCTTTAAACCATCAAAATAATGCCACAATGAATGATGAAAGGGTTTTACAAACGTATTTGGGGTAGATAATTACAAATATACGTTTTTATTTCACTAATAAAATCGCCATTATTACAGGAACAAAACAAATACAATGGGTTTAATTAGTTTTACTTATTTTGATGGTTTCGAAATTTTTAAAATGCTAGAAAAGTATGCATAATGGTAGATTCGTAATGAGAATTTTTTTACTAAGTGGCAAACTTATCAATTTTGAGTTGTTTACTTAGTTAATGAAGTTAATTATTAATGTACCTGTAATTCAAATTATTAATAACAACTAACAATTAAGATTCGATACTGATTTCAGAAAATATGGCGATACTATTAGAACACTAAAAAAAGTGTAAAGCGTTTCTACTCAAAAAAAATCAAAAATATCGTCAGCAATTTAAAAATAATAACTTTTCGGTATATTCTGATTTTTAGTAACAATCCGAATATTGTCTGAAGATCTGAATCTGGAACCGTCTCATATTATGTGAAAATCAAAGCAAGTTAACTTAAAAGTTACACAGAAGTCTATTCGTAAGTTTTCCTATTCAACCACATTAATCAAGACTGGGATAAAATAAAATTAGTATTAATAGTGATAAAAAGACGCTAAAAACAACAATTAAAGTTGAATAATAGTTAATTTGCTATCTCAACACATTGTAAGAGGAGTCACGAATGTATCGTTTCGCCTCTGCCGTCACTAAAATTGAAGACGGGTCAAGAAAGGACAAAGGATTGTAAATGCACGAAACTGACCACCTTCTACTTTAGTTGGATTTATGCCAGTGTATATTTTGCTAACATTCAATAGATGGCGCTTCGTTTAGAGGATATTCCTCACCCAGTTATTTTTACCTTAACTTAAACAGCAGCAGCTCATATGCAGTACATGGTGAAGTGTCACGTGACTCAGTCTGCATAATACTTTTCAATTAAGGCTTTCCAACATAACTGAACATTTCTTCCAGAGGAATAAATATACACGGGATACCAAATCCCAAGCATTCAACATGCTGTATTATCTTGTCCTTTTTGGATCATTATATAAAACGTTTAAAAATTAATTAAACATTGCTGATTCCATCCATGGTGTCTTTTTTTGAGAATGCAGCTTTAGAAATCTTACTTATCAAACTGAAATAATTTTCTTATCTGATTTGTCAAGCTAATCGAACTAAAATGTTCAAAATTTTAAAAATTCGACATGTGCAAGAACCTAATAGTTTGGTTGTTTTATTTTGCCAAGTTAATCTTCGTAAAATAACAGTTCATCCTGTAAATGTAACTTTCCTGCATAACACTTCTGATATGTGGGGAAGTAACTTCGCGTCTAGCAGTTTGCCATATTTAGCTGATGTGCTAATGTGTACAATCTCTCTCTCTCTCTCTCTCTCTCTCTCTCTCTCTCTCTCTCACACACACACAACACACACACACACACTTCTTTTACGGATAAATTAAAGTTCAAACATGAACTAAAAAAGTTTGACAAATTACAATACTAAAGTTATTTGAAGAAGTACTTGACTTGGGAATAAAATTTCATTTAAAATCCTATTTTAAATTATCTTAGCAACAATATCCGTTGCTGGGATAGTCCCTCATCATCCATTCTTTCTTTTAAAAGAGCAACAATCCGAAATAGCGCTGAACATGTTGAAATCTAGGGGTCAGTCACAAACATTGTTTTACATGATGACACATGTTTTTATGTATTATACAGGAAATGACAGTGTCACATTTTAATCAGACTGATTCTGTGCAGTAGAATATAATTCGATCTAAGCCACTGTAAATATGAATCGGTAATTTTAAAAATGATTATGAAAGTTTTTGAATGAATAACTGAAATTAAAAAATGATAGAATGATACCAAAAAAAAATTAATTATAGTTTTATTCTTTTATTATAAATGGAAAACATGGATAGAAAGATATCCATCCTTACCTTTTTAAAATTGGATTCTGCACTTTTTATTGATACAAAACTCATCCTCTGTAAGTGATAAAACAATTAATAAAGCCATCAACTCTTAAAATATTACATAAATTGCAGATCATCAAATACTACTAACCGCACGGAATCCTTTTTAACTGTTTTCTGGAGTCCTGTAATAAACTGTCATCATTTCTTCCTCTTTTTCTTCTTCTTTCTTCGTACAATCATTTAAAAATCTTGCAAAATTCCAAATTTATAATCAGTATAATTTTCGATGTATCCATTCATTGGGTTAGTCCGGTAGACATTTAAATATCCTGAAAAACTCTACGATAACTTACCACAGTATCTTGAAGTTTTTAAGAAAATCATATAAAAACACGTTTAAATTAAAACAAAGAATGATAACACACATTACAAAAAGTAAAGATTAAAATACACGTCTTGGTAACATAAATGTCATTTATGATTAATGATATTTTAGTAGGCAACACATTGATTCTACAACAGCTGCACAAACTGCATGCAATCCAACTACCAATAAAGTTTCGAAGTAAATCGTCTTAGCACGCTGCGCTAAAGAATCGTTTCAATTATTATTTGTCTCAATATTTTATTATTATAAATCGCAAACAAAGCTAATCAAATCGATGTATGATTTTAAAAAACATAGTACGAAAATAAAACTAAGCAAACAGCGCTATATCTATTTATGTATTGACTAGGCAAGCCACACCCTGTCTTAGTTACCAAAAGATCATCCAACAATAAATTATCAAATCATTGTTGCTCTTGAAAGCCCCGATTGTTGACTCACTGAACTAAAATCGCGCGCTCACCATATAAACAAACAAGCAAATGCAAGCAGCAGTGGCGACAGCAATCTGAAATATACACAGTGTGCTTTCGTCTGCTTTAGTGCTGGCTACGCCCTCAAGTAACAGTGACAGAAAATAGAACTTACTGCTTGTTCTCTCCAGCATCTACGAGTGGCTTTCTTCCATCTCTTCTCAGGCGAGCTTTTCCCACGTCGATGTTATTCAGAGCTACTTTAATGAAATCCATGATCGTCAATCAACGGATGCAAAAACCAGTAAACGGAGAAGATGAAACTGTTATAATCTAGGCCTGACACATCTGAACGTTATGCGTAGACCCAGCGGACTAGATGCACCTTTCCGGTATGTGTTATCAGTCTCCTCGTGGTGGCTGCTCGGACGCCACGCCGATTGAGTACGATCGATACAACACTCTCTCTCTCTCCCTCTTTCTCTCTCTCTCTCTCTTTCTGTGCATGTCTTTCTCGCCTGCACTGGAAACTCCTTACAAGTAAGAAAGAGGAGCGGGTGGCCAGCCTCAAGGTCTTTGGGGCGCCTGAAGGATGTTTGAATTTACCGTAGACAACCCCTCCCACTATAAAAGTAGGGGAAGAAAACAGTTCTTTTAAAACAAATGAAAACCTTTTTTTACTGTCTTGATATTGGTAATAAATCAACACGAGCATCCATCTGTCCCCCTTTCTCTAGCAATGTATGCTTAACTGATATATACTGATGCTAAGACACATCCGTTGTTATGATTTGGCCCCATCTCTGTGCTTAAGAGTTTGTGGGGGGGGGGACGAACAATGTATATTGCTATACTTGAGATAAATGTCAACAATATTGACTCAATTTCTTTAATTCTAATTTTAGTTATAATATTTGTAATGCTAAATAATGTTTTAGTCATTCAATCATGGTTGTATTTTTAATGTGAATCGGCCCATCCATAGAAAATCTATAGATTGGTATTGATACTGTGGGTGAGGAGCGGGAACGGTTACGTAATCCGGAAAGAAACTTCTCTAAACACCAAACATTGAACTTTTTAGTCACGCCTCCAGTAAGCAGGATGGTAGTCTCACATCGGGTGGTAAAAATCATCCACCATCTAAACGTATGTAGCAAAATAAGCCCCTTCAGTAGCCATATCGCACTAATACACAATATTATTCTTTTAATTGCACATTTTTGTTCGCTGTCCTTGCCTGCATGATTGATTTGTAATCATTTTTAAGCTTGTTGTCCCATGTCTTCTTCATCAGAGAATAATTTCCTTTAAATCCTTGATTGCCAATAATCATTTCATCATGTGCACAAAAACAAAACATTTCTGTAACGAAAATAGAACAGTAAGATAATCAGGATGCATTGACGCTATCCCAACAAAATATATATTTCAATTGTTGAGATCGGATAGTTGTGACGTCATCAAAGCTCGCCAGATGTAGAACAGAGTCCAAAGCAAGTATAGTATTCTAACAATGAACAAAAATCATTACATCGCATTCGTTTTAAGATAACAATCAAATAAGTAAAAACTTTGATGTCATGGTAACCTTCATAGGACACCTCTTGTGCCTCTGTAATAATAAGAAGAAGAAAAAGAAGAAGAAGAAGAAAATATTAATAAGTGAAAAAACTTCCAGAAAAATCTTCAGTCAGAACGATGGAGGAATATTTTTCTTCCTTGTGTGCCATTAAATAGAAAAATGGAGTAAACAGCTCCATCTGAGGAGATAATTGTTCCAAGGTCCATTACTTCGTGTAACAATCCTTGTATTTACTACCTTCTGATGATGACCCTCATCAAAGCGACAACATCTTGGACATTTCGAATGAAAATTGATTTACCTCATTTGACCTGCATTGTGCGTATGTGCATACTCTATTTACTGTTTACGTGATTTCTTGACAATGTGGCATATAACGGAGCAGCCGTGATCCCATGTCATCATCCCTATGGCACTTTGGATGGGTGCCATTATCATTAGCAGGGCCATCGTGATTTAATACACAGCTACGATTCAATCTTCTTTTTTTTAAATGGACGTTCTTCGAAATACAAACGTGCAACAGCCAGCTATGATCATTGTAACAACCATTAAGGGAGTGATAAGAAACGTTAAAATACGAAAACATTAATTCCATCTTCAAAGAACAAGATTAATGTTTTCTATATTTAAACCTTTAATAAAAAAAAACAGCTACTCTTAGCTAGCGTGTCTGCAACAATAACAGCATTGATATTAACGTACTTGTTCCATAAACAATTACATATTTTGCAATTGTCGTAACATTAAAATTGAAAACTAAATTGTTAACAACGAACACAAAAGGTTTAACAATATTAATAATTTCTTTTACGTCACAATGAAAAAATAATCAAAACAGGTGTTGAAGAATCAGTTGAATGACTTTTAATTTTTGAGCTATTTTTGTATTTCGGGATATTATCGTGAAGATATTTTTCATAAATGCTTCAACATTTTAAACGTGTCCGTATTGTATTATTTTGAAACAAAGATATCATACAATATAAAAGGATGAATCTAAAAATAGGTTCACGGGATAACCACAATAATTCATCTTCTATGTTCAAATGATAATTTGTCGATGGTAAAATTATTGTTCGCCTATAAAGAAGAAGGTAACGGCCAAGTTAATCGTGTACTGTCACATTTTTCTACCGACAAAGAAATTCCATAATACATTTTTCTCTTACAACGTTGGCAGCAAATTTGTCAGATTGGAGCAAATTAAATTTTCATGAATCCCCTGCAGGGCCAAAGAAACTGATAAATGACCACCGACTAAAGAAAGACTATCGCAGCCCATATTTCATGTTAACTTTATCATAAAAATACGCAGAATATTTTTTTAAAGCATGACAGTTTTGATCCACAACAAATTTGACTATGGATTAAGCTGTTCCATGTAAATTATTTGGCATCATCGCAGACTCCACAATAATCCAAGTTCATCCTGAATAGAGTCTGCATAAGAATCCCTATGCTTTGTTATAATTATATTTTATCTAAATATACAGGCACTTTCCAAAAAATTAAGATCATAAATCTAAATAATTCAACATTGTGTATATTAATGGAAGCAGAAGGAATGCAAATTAAGACAGATTTATTTCCATTATTTTTTTTCTCTAAAAATACATTGAATTTATTTGTTAGTGTATTCAAAGGCTGCTAAGTCAAATCACTTAGTCGATTGACGTGCGCTTTATCTGGAAGTTTGGAAACTGTACTGTCATTTATTTTCCCGCATATTTTTGCCACACCCATATTACACCCGGCGGGATAACTCAGTGATTACTGCGTTACCATGGTGACGAAATACACACCCGAATGGAAAAAGGATAGCGGAAACTTTGTTAAGGTTTTGATTATTCAATTTTCACAGAGAAATAGAGAGAGAGAGAGGGGGGGGGAGGAGAATTTCTTATTAAATGCAGATCGTTGATTTGTCTGAAGCGCAGACAGATAAAGACAACCACAATTCAACAGCATGTGAATGTTTGTGTGCCGAGCACATAGAAAGATTACTATTGACCTAATTATTCATTGGATCTTTGCCATCGTTTGACTCGGCCTTCTAATCTTAGGCCATAATTTGAGTGAAAACACGAAACATGAAATCATCCCCTCCTGCCCCCCCCTCTTTACTAGACGCGGTTCGCGAACACTCCCTAAATGAGATCACAGACAGTGAATGTAGGGCAATACATTCTGCATATAGAAATATGCAAAACACCTTTGGCGTTTTTTTTTATTTTGCTGTTCATTGCTACAGCTTATTTGGGAAACCTTTATTAGGTCAAGAGAGGTAAAGGTTTAGGTCATCCGTTTCATACGACACATTAAATGCCAAGCGTAGAGACAGATGCTGCATTTGATATTTGTCAAAGAATTTTGGATTTTAACTTTTATTCTTGTTTTATGATGTTAACGTGCTGAAACATGTGACATTATTAATAATAAAGAAAGATGAGTTCATTATGAATGTAACAATCAGTGCCGGAGAGCAAATATTTGATTTTTTTCCAGTTTCATCTCACAAAATGAGAACAGTGTTTTATCGTGATTGGAGTGCATGGTTCACTACCTCCTCTGCGGTGAAGGTTTCTATCACAAACATTAACTTATAAGGAAGAGAAATGTTACAAGTTGAGAATCCCGTGATGCAAGGAAAGTTAATATTACAAGGGATGTACTAAACGGTAGATCATTTACAAAGAAAATATAGTGGAATAGCATTTAAAACTCAATTATCTTTATTTTCACTTTGTTTTCAGTGAATCTATTTTTTTTTTCTTGCAAATCGTTATTTTTTTGTTTTCGTTTTTTCTACGAATTCAGTTTTTTATTTTAGATTTTTCCTCTTATTTTCTAAGTATCAATGAATACAACTATCTGAATATGAGAAAGTCGCCTATCCTATTACTGCACCTAAATCTAAAAGAAAATCCAATAAATATGAAGTCTTTTAGCTCTCATTTCATCGCTCTAAACATAAAGATTCACGGACTAAGTGACCTAAATGTAAGTTGACTTTGCAAAAGGACTCGGTTTGCTTAGAAAGTGGAACCAACCTTCTCAGAAACGGAAGACTACGGGGGGGGGGGGGGTAAAAAGTATTCCGTTTGATGAGAATCAGTCAAAGAAACAATTGCGAAAAGACATACACAAAACGACATGCAGAAAAATAAATGTCATAAAAGTGGGAATTTAAAACAGAATTAAATGAAAGAAGGAAGGGGTAAATTATGTAATGTTATTGAAGAATGAAAGAGAAAGAATGAAGAGAGAATGAAATATGTCAGTAAAGACTCGAACATTACGTTCAGGGTCACAGATGAGGAGAAGGTAGCGGCAAAGTTCATTTGGTACGAATCCCCAAACGCTGGGGGTCATTTACGTATAAATTTTATTTTACGGGGGAAAGAAAGTCTTGAAATTTATAACTGACCCCTGTTTATGTCTTTCTGTTAAAAGCAAGCGTTCCCTCATTTCTCCCACGTGCTGTGAATCAATAGAACTGATCAACCCACAGATATCCTGTAGCGACTGCAAGTGCATTTCTACATCTACAATTAATTACACGTGGACTTCTACACGCATTATTTAAGGAACTTGAACAACTCCCTTCTGAACTTACATATAGTAATGTAGGTCAATCCTCTTTGTTGTACAAAAAACCGTAGAAACCCCATTATACAAATTACTCACAATGGCCGTCGCTATGGTTACCGACAGTAAGCACACAATTATATAATGATCATGTCGCTTTCTCTTTCGTTCTCTCTACCGCACCTTAACCCGCCCATTAAACATTTCATACGCGGTGCCCCGTACTGTGTCAGCAGTACTATTCTACCTGAAACCATCGCTCATCAAGGATGTCTCTCGCTGGTGTAAGAAACCAGCACACGGTCAGCTGACAATCCATCTACGTTGACCTCGTTTCTAGTTGGCGACCTAATGATTTAATAATTTCAGTGACCTAGCAATTTCATACTGGGAAGTGTACTCGCTACTGTGAGACGAACATCTGCCTCTGCTATCTAACGCTTTAAAAATGGCACAGCCGTGGTAGCAATGATAATGAGGAATTTCTTTGGCTTTTTTTTACAATTAGAACACGTGCCATGAAAACATTAAAAACGTAAAGGGCTTTATACTGACACACAGAAGAAACTGTTTCGATTCCTGTGTATGCTGCGAGAGTTTGATTTTTCACTTCGTACCTCAAAATGCAATTGTTAGAGATTCTATAAATAAATAAAGCTACGATTGGTAATCATTTTATCGCCAGGTGGGAGCAGTTTCGTGCTCCACTTAAGTAACGAAACAGAAGGCTTGAACGGGTTCACTGACAGTAGATTAAGAAAAACAGTAAATCTCGTTTGTCGATCATCGAAGTCATGTGTCTGTGATTCAGTATACATTTGTCTAATATTATCGTAGTTCGTGCGATAATTTTAATCCTTATTTCAAACACGCCATTAATAATTCGGTATTGTTTTAAGCTGGAAGGAACTAAAACCTTTTTTTTGGTCGGAAAGGGTCCCGATCAATTGGAATTCCATCTAGATTGAGGAATATTGTTCGACCAGTGGGTCTTTTCAAGCGGGAATGGAAGTAGCGTGGTTCTGTTGGAGAACAAGTTGTTGATAGACAAGCGATTCACATCGCTCATGCTCATAGTTGCCTCCGGTAACTATGACAATAAACCAAAGTCAATCAACACCCGATTCCAACAATTATTATCACTAGTTCTAACAAGCACTTAAGCAACCATTGCTTTCCAGGTATCCTTGGATTTCGTAACCATAATTCTAGGAGCCCTATGCCACAAGAATTCTTGTAACCCTCTATCTATAAACTACGCTATAAACTTCTCCTGGCCAAATTGCGGGCTGAAAAACCCGAGATTCTGAATGAAAAAACTCCCTACCACCGTATAAGACCTGCTAACTTACCTTCACTTGAAAAGTCCTGATAAAAGTTCTAGACGGGAATCCAACCCGGGCTTTTCCAGCCAAAACGCTTCGTTTATACCGCCTGAGCTACGGAAGCTCTTGGAATCCACCAATACATGAATAAAATTTCAACAATGTGGCAAGCTAATCCAATCAACAATCATTTCAGAATGGCAACAAATAAATATCAGACCAGTAGATCGTAAATAAATTGTTGTTCTATCTGTCGATCATTGGTTGGAAAATTCTGTTGGTCTATTTTAAAAATGTATGCATGCAAGGAGAGCTAAAACAATTCAAAGGCTTCAACAAGCGCTGTTATTCTGTATAGATGATATAACAGTATCTGAGGAAGGGTGCAATGAAAAGTTATTTTAAATGCAAATATTTCTCTGCTTGTAACTAGTATAAGACGAATTCTTTCTTTTCCAGCCCAAATGAAATAAAACCCAGGAATGTGGCTAAAAATAAACATTCTTCTCCCTTTTAAATACTGAAAAAAAAGAAAAGAAAACTAGCAGAGAATAATTCTTCTGGCCTGTTCGATTCCGACTCGCAGGATCAAATACAAATAACAGAAGAAAAACAAACTATCAAAATTGACATCAGCAAAGAACTATTTGAATAACTACAAAAAAAATCTTTTTTTTTTTTTTTTGGTGGTTTTACTTTCGTTCTTCGATGCGAATGGCAAGCAGGCGAGTCCCATTCCATTAATCACATTCGGCGTTAGCCGAACAAGTTTCCTTACGACCAGCTTGTGCATCTCTGACGTCATACTGCGAAACAGATGAGGCTAGTTGACGTCACGCCGCTCGCGATTAATCAGGGAACAGAGTTCGTGGGCACGGAAAAGATCGGTTCAGCGAAGTCACCGAAAGATGGGAATTCGCTCTTGACGGGAACTGTTCCGGGATTTAATGCTTGAAATTCCGTCGCCGTGTTCCGTATGAAAGCCGAAGGTTGTTTCGATTTCTAAGTAGTCAATTTGATTCTTGCGATTCAAAAGAGCCCCAATATTGTGATCGATACTCTCCACTTCAAATGTTGTTGGTGGGTGGTGACCTTGTTCTATGAATCTTTTCTATGATGATTAATAAACCCTCGGACCTCAAACCGTTCACAGGAGAAGGTGGTCAGCCCTACGCCCCCGTGCATCCCTTGTCCGTAGTGTTGAGTTCTCAAGGCTAGTTTGCCTTCTTTGCGGGATGAAAACCCCCACGATAAACTGGGGAAAAAACCCTGCTGTCCACGCCAAAGACAGGCTATGGCTGAGGAAGATCCTTCAGCTCCTCACGTCACCAACGGGAATCGAACCCAGGAAATTCCTTTCCCAGGCAGATGGTTGCGAAGCGCAAAGCCACTAGGCTAACTGCGCGGACAACTATTTATCTTAGAGTAAAATTCTGATCCCTAAAATCCCTATTTGGCTTGAACCCAATTTCTTTTCCACAAAGTTTCTTTTTCCTAATTTTTATTAACCTCTTCTTATATTTTTTCCCTTAATTTCGAAGTTTTTTCACTAGCCTTCAGAACATGTTCCTGCCTGTATGATATTTTTATTCCACATTTTCCAGTCTTAGCATGATTTTTCTGGCAGCTGCTGGCTTTTGCTACTAACATTCCATAGGATTTCTTCTTTTCTACGGTGTGTGTGTGTGTGTGTGTGTGTGTGTGTGTGTGTGTGTGTGTGTGTGTGTGTGTGTGTGTGTGTGTGTGTGTGTGTGTGTGTGTGTGTGTGTGTGTGTGTGTGTGTGTGTGTGTGTGTGTTTAATCTCTTGAGCTCACCATGGAGTTACGATTTTTCTATTCTTTCAGACGACTTCATCACATGACTCGAAGTGAATATTTTCTTTAGTTTTCTTAGAGTTTGCCTCTGAAACTGCAAGGTTTGGTTCTTTTTTTCAAGCTCTTTCTTTTACTCCAACAATAGCGGTATACTCGCATCTACAATTCACTTCTGTTAAACTTTGATTTAAAAAAAAAAAGTTTCTAATATGTTTTTTTTTGTATCAATATATTTATTTTTATTTATTTACTTAAAACTAAGCCATGATCAGTTTCAATTTCAAATCCCCTGTATTTCTGAACCAGTATGAGGACATCACTCTTAACGATAATGTAGCCAATAAGACTTCTTTTGTTCTTTCTCTCTATTTGAATCTGTGCGCATCTTTCTTCTGTTCAAACCTGTTGTTAGTGATGTGTAGTCGGTGTGCTGAGCAGAAATTCAGAAAATTTCTATATTTCAGTTGTGTTATATCCAGTGGCGGCCCTTACATAAGCGCTGCGACACTGCAGCATCCCCAAGGGAAAAATGAAAAAAATTAAATTTAGTTTGTGTTTATAAATAATAACAATGCTTAGAGCATTATATAAATGCAGTACAACATGCTAAAGGTTACAGCTTATGTTTTGACATTGACTGAATAGTTAATAATTCGAATTGTTCGATTAACGATTAATTTTATAAAAATTAAAAATTACGTATATTTAACATATAATCTTACACTAGACTAGTTCTTTTTTATGAGTAATTCAGGTTAAACAATCGTTCTGAATAACATAGCATATCCCAAGTGAATAGTCAACATTACTATAACATAAGGCTGAATTTCGTTGAGTGAAATGTGGTGGCAAACATGCATCAAATGAATGCCATAAACCTCGTACACTTCCAGCAAAGTGTGCAAACTGCGGAGGTCCACACCCTGCAAACTACAGGGCTGTATAGCATTTCCCCAAAATCAAATGATACAACTCAAAACCAGTAAATCTCTTCAAGAACAAGCGTCTTCCCATCAAACCATAGTCTCCACAACGGATGGAAGATCGTATGCTGAAGTTACAAGATCAACCTTCCAAAAAGACCTAAAACCAAAGCAGTCACAGCAAACCAACAAACCTATTCTACTGAACATAACAAGCCACTTAGGTGAAATGCTTGCTGAACTCCAACAAACCAACCCAACTCAAGAAGCCAAGGATATCATCTTAAGGCATACACAATCACTCTTTATGGAAATTCTTAATGGATAAGTCTAAAAGAAAACCGAAATCGTTACAAATTGTTTCATGGAACGCAAATCGTTTATCTATCAAATTACAGGAGCTGCAGGAGTTTGCAGCAGAAACCCAAGCAGACATCATCCTCATAAATGAAACTCATCTTCGTCCAAGTGACAAAATCAGAATCAACGGCTATAGCACTTATCGTACAGACAGATGCTTTGCTAGAGGTGGAGGCACTGCCATCTTTGTGAAAAGAAACATAAAACATAATTCAGTAGCAGAACCCCAAACAGAACACATGGAAACTACAGGAATAGAAATACATGTGGAAAACACAAGCAGCATTACGATATATGCAGCCTACAACCCCCCCCCAAATAAAAAACTCCTTGAATCTGACTTAGATGTGATACTAAATACAGGCAGAGCAGTGATTATAGCCGGAGATTTTAATGCCAAACATTCAGTCTGGAACAGCAGAAACTCAAATATTAACGGAAGAATACTCGATTCTTACACCACTTCAAGAAATATAACGGTAATAGGACCCACTGAACCTACATATTAAGGAGCTACCGGACGTCCTGATGTACTAGATATAGCTATATTAAAAAACATAGCGCACAGCTATTAGATATAAGCAATCAACGACTTAAGTTCTGATCATAACCCCATCATATTACAACTAGGCACCATACAAGATTTAACAGAAAACACCACCACATTTATAAATTGGAAACAACTTCCCTCAGCTTTCCAGGAAAACCTTGGTCCAATACCGCATATAACATCTGCCGAAGATGTAGAAAAAGCAGTGAAGACTCTTGAAAAACAACTGCTGACAGCTTTAACATTCAGGTAACAAATATAACCAAATGTACACCATCAAATAAACTTCCACAGGATATAAAACGTCTTATCCAAGAGAAAAACAGATTAAGAAGACAATTACAGAGAACAATGGACCCAGCGGCTAAACAAGCAGTGAATAGAGCAACAAACCAGGTTCGATATGCCCTAAAGGACCACCGTAACCAACTCTGGAATAACAAAATTCTCCAATTAAACACAGAGGATAAATCATTATGGAAAATGATGAAATCACTCCGTTCAAAGCGTTTTACATTTCCTCCAATCCAAGGTGAATCTAATGTTGTCTACAACGACGAGGAAAAAGCTGAAGCATTTCCTGACAGTTTAGAAAAACAATGCAGCCCCAATTATATCAATACAGATATAAATTTCATAAGTAAAATTCACACCCAAGTGCGTAAAATAACTCAAAATGCCTCAATCCAATCCAAAAACAAATTCGTCTCACCAACAGAAGTATATGAGATTTTAAGAAAACTAAATAACAAAAAGGCTCCGGGTCCAGATGGAATAACAAACAAGGCACTCAAGTTACTTCCTCGCAAAGGGGTTATGCATCTAGTAGCCATCATTAATGCCATCCTCCGGCTAAATTATTTCCCACAGCGATGAAAAATTGTCGACGTTTTCCAAATACCCAAACCTGGAAAAAATACACAGTTTCCTGAAAATTACAGACCAATCAGCCTTCTTTCATGCATAGGTAAGATAGCCGAACGTGCTATTCTCACACGGATTCAAGAGGCAACAGATATCAACCATATAATTCAAGATGAACAATTCGGCTTTAGGAAATATCAAACAAACACAACGCTACAAATTTACAGAGTTATCGAACATATAACCCAAGGGTATGAATGGCACCAACACTCTGGCGCAGTTTTCTTAGACATCACTCAGGCATTTGATAGAGTGTGGCATCATGGACTAATTTTTAAACTACACGAAGTTGGTATTCCATTGCCACTAGTTCTACTTATCAAATCATATCTACATAATAGAAAATTTTAAATAAAACTCAACGGTAACAGATCCACAGAGAGGAGAATCACGGCCAGAGTCCCTCAAGGCTCTCTGCTATCTCTCCTACTCTTCTCCATATACATGGCAGATCTCCCCAAACTGTCTCCAGCTATCACCGCTCTGTATGCCGACGACACAATCATTATAGCCAGATCCCTCCGTCCACACCTGGCCACAATCAAGCTGCAGAGAGCAGTCAATGAATTGGAGGATTGGTACACCAAGTGGCGTATCGCAATTAATCCAAACAAAAGCTCTGCAGTACTTTTCACCAGACGTAAAGCAGAACCGAATACAAGCATACAAATGTTTGGTAAAATCATCCCTTTGCGCAATTCTACCAAATATCTGGGAATTCATCTTGATGGACGTCTAAACTTCAAGTCACATATGGATAGTGTTGCCACTAAGGCAAGTCAGACTATAGCACAGCTATATCCACTTTTGAATAAGAACAGCTTCCTAAGCATAAACAACAAAATCCTCCTTTTCAAATCGGTAATCAGACCGCAACTAACTTACGCCTCTCCAACGTGGGGTCACACGACCAAAAGCAACATCAACAGACTTCAGATAATACAGAATAAATGCCTAAGAATGGCATTTAATTCCCCATGGTTCATCATAAACATCCAGTTACATCAAGAAGCCAATCTTCCAGATATTAAGACCTACATGACAAGCATTGGGGAGAAATTCTTCACAATCACTGATAATCACCCAAATCAGCTAGTTCGACAAGCAGCGGACTACAAGCCCTCAGATCGTTTGAAACATAAAAAACCGAAATCCTCCATCGCAAGAGAAAGCTGATACAGCCTCAATGCTCACAATGAGCGGGTAAATTACCCACAATAATCTCATCACTCACAATCTAAAATCCAGATGAAGGGATAAAGAGTCAAGGACTCAGTCCATCAACCAATTAAGTTCAAAGTTCAAAGTTGCGTTTGGAAAATTATGGAAGGTGGTTTTATGTGGTTTTTTACTTATGATGAACATTTCATGTCATTGAACTTGATTTTCATTACCCAATATACTGAAATTATTAGGTCGTTTTGGTCTCTGGGAGAAGTTAGGTTTTCCCTAATCATTACAACTATCGGTACTCGAATAAATCATTGTTTTAATAGGACCATTTTCAGAAACAAAATATGTCGACATTTTTATGCAGAATATTTATCGAATAGCAGTTATAGCAATTGGTCAAAATGAAATTCGCCAGCAATCCACAAATCATCTAAACAGGAAATCAAACAAAAGCAATTTACCTAAAAATGAAATGAACAGAAATTTCATCAAAAGTTGATTGAAACTTAAAATCTTTTTCGCACTTTTAAATCACCAATCAATCAATTGCGTTTTAACTGCTTGCGTTTCTGGTTGTAACACGACACTCTACACACTTCATAATTAACTCATTGTCAATAAATGCATCAGTATTACGTTAACATCAGTAAACATAAAAAAAGCTAACAGAAAAGAAAGAAAGAGGAAATGTCTGATGGTCAAAATACGGAATTAAATCCTTTTGTTACAACAAAAAGAAAAGAATCGTGTAATTAAAAAAACAATGATTTCATCTGCTGTATTTTTTAATATTTTACACGATGGGGACAACAATAACTAGAATTAAATTATTTCTGCTGGGGAATGATGAATTAGCAGACTCACCATGAAATAGGATGTACATACACATTGCAGAATAATATTCTAAAAGAGAATGAAATCATTATTAAAACCCTCAATGGCCCTAATTGAATTCTCGACGCCTTGGATAATGTAATTTTGACGAAAATGCTGAAACTATATCTGGTTTCATGAAATCTTCATTCCATCTATTTCATTTCATATAAACGAATCTGTGTGGTTCAATTTTTTTTTTAACTGGGACATTTTTATTGGCAAAATGTCGCAAATGATTGGACATTATAACACTTATCCGGTACTAAAAAAGATGAAATTTAGCAAGATGATATTTCTACTGGCAAATAGTCTAATCACAATTTTACAAATGAATTTTGCATTGGAAATTTTCTTAATTCTTGTTTCATTGCCATAATATTCTCTAAGAATTTTGATAGAATGTACGTAAAAAAATTAAAAAAAAAAAACTTATTTCTGTTCCATTAGGGATTGGTAACTGCAGCTGGACTGGTACTGAAGCAACAACTAAGATGTGGAGACTGTCGTATCTCTGTCGATTTACTGTTTCTTAAGAAAAATTTCAGAGGTCTAATGCTTGAGCCTTGTTAACTCAGCTTCAATTTAAAAAAAAAAAATATTCAAAAACTGCTTTGACGGAATTCGAATGCACCTTCTCCAACTCAAACCTTTGCATCTTATCGACCACAATGTGGGGTTTCTGGTCGTAAGGTTCATAGTATATCTCGGTGTATTCTTCAACGAAGCAACTTTCAAACACTTCCTCTTTTACCTTTTATGTCGCCCCTTTTCACCTTCAGCCGCAACAAACGTGACCGAAAACAAATCTGATTTCGTTCTTGCTTCCCCAAATGGTCGGGAATCTCGAAGCCACGTGCAAAAAATAAAACACCGACGACGGGGGGGGGGGGGAGGAAACAGCTGAATATCGCGCAAAAGTGACCTCCAACCGGAGTGCGATCACGTTTTTGCGTTCAATTTCTGCTGACGTTTCCGCTGATTTACTTACGAGCATCGAGAAAAGGTCGCAAGCTTGCCGCCCTTCCGTGACGGGGATTACGATGCTGGGTCAGTAGCACTCGCGCCTAATGCCTATTAGTTTTCTTTATCGGAATGGCAGGGGGTCTCTCGGTTGTAACGCACTTCGATTGCTAACTTTCTCCTGTTGTTTCATGTCCAATAAACTCAATGGGATCTGCGGTTGCTTGTGGATGGTCGGGAGTCAGGCAAAGAAAGAGTTCGGGCATTAGGTTCTCCATGCTTTCTTTTATCAGGTTATGTAGCGGCGAGGTAAGTGGGAAATGACAGGTTGGTTGGTTCGAGGTCGAAATGGTTATTTGACGGTGAGAGGAGCCTTGAAAATCTTCAAAGTGAAAATATTTATTTTTACTTAATGAAAATGTCGGTTGAAACTTAAAATAAAATCACTCCCCCGATCCCAATATGTACGGATAAAAATATCATTGATATTTCTATCAAATATCATTGAATCATTGATAAATCTTTTTGACATAGTGCAGACAGGTTGTATTGTTATTACTATAAAAGCCATTTAGTGGACCGAGAGCCTTGAAGAGATCCCGCCTGTTATCTAACAAGAGGGAGGCATAAAATTGCAAATACTCCGCATCATGGGTTATGCAAAATTAGTCGAAAGTCGGTGCACCCGAGAACTTTGGTATGAATTGAAAGAAATCAATTAACATCAAGTGAATAACACTTCAAAAAACAACTACAACAAATGTTATAGTGCTAACGTTTGACATGTGATGAAGGGGCATTTCATGTTCATCTTAAAAACAGGCACTGTCGTAAGAGGTCGCTTGTCTCATATGTTCACAAGCTGCCATCAATATGCCAATTTTTTTTAATTTAAACGTGATTTTCCCAGGTAAAACATTATAGCATGGAAATGTTATTGCAATTAAAAGCATCAATTAAATTCGCAATGTCAATTGATTTTTAATTACCTGTGTTTTAAATTTATTAGTTTCAGATTTATGAAATTTTGCTGGAAAAAGTACTTGTATTACTGAAGCTAATCTGACAGCATTAACTACGTAACTTTTTTTTTTATCCAGAAAGACTAGAGATTTATACAATATTATACGTTACTTGCAAAGGTTTATGCTTCATAGAATCTATAGTGTGCGTTCCTGACGATAGATGGCAGGACTATGTTCTTGAAAATTTTGCTTAATTTTTGAAAAATGCCGTCAGAAAACTCCTTCGCATATCAAAAGAATGTAGGTGTGGAAAGATGAATTATGGGAAAAATCAACTGGGGACAAGATTTTGTGTTAAGGGCACTGTCATGAGATTAATAATACTGCAGTCTTCTTTTCTTAGAATCTATTTACATCGCTTTTATTAGATACAACAGGAATAAAAAAAATAAAAAAACAGTCTATAGTTTTCCAAAAATATATTGAAAAATAGAACAGAGAGAAATGTATTAAATTGACTGAAATGTATGAAATCAGACGGCACACTCCATAAAATTAAGTTTAAAATATAAAAATTGAATTTCCATGAAAGTTTAATTTAATTTTACTAAATCAATATCATCGGTCTGTGAGTATCTCTTTTAAGTCGTTCCCAACTGAATGGTTTGAGAATTCTCAATTCAAAGATTAACTGAATATCGATTTTTTGCTGATTTATGCTAAAGAGAAAGAAATAAAGTTATTTTGTTCACGAAACAACTAAATCTAAGAGATGATAAGCAACCAAAGCAATGAGGCTAGTATTGTAAATTGCGTGGTCTTCTGATAGTATGGTCAGAAGACCCATCGTTCTTCGAATAATAAACGAAATTCAAACTTAGGTGTTTACGACCAAAACGACATCATCGATATCCTCGGCATTCCTGTTTGTCTTGAACAATCAACGCATATGACTTGTCCCAACTTTATGATGCCATTAATCTGTTAAATCCGTTAACGCATTTTATTCCCCTATAAGGAGTACCCGAAACTGTTTTAGCCAAATTTTGGAGTGGACAGTTCAATCTCCACCGCTAGCTAATCAGAGATAGTGGGCTCACTAATTTTAAATGGTCCAGTGAAGTGTTGCCATCTCGTAGTCTCTAACACAATACGTTGTTGTCTGAAATAGTATGGGTCCTACGATATCTTTTCCTGAGTTTAAGGGATGAAAAACCCGAGTTTCTGAGAGGAAAAAACCTAATTGTCCATGCCAGAAATCAGCTAGCATGGGCAACTAGGAAAGCAGTCGAAGAAAGGCTTAGAAAAAAGTGCCTCCAGTCGGCGACTAGAATTGAACTTAGATCTTTCTTCAGGCAGACCTAGTACTATGGTCCCATTAATTTATTTTAAAAACTTCTTTCCTCGAAGATCACTGTTTAACCTGTTTTTATTTCGAGAAAGTATTTTATATTATATTGTGTAATTATACAATAATAATAATCACATTCTAAAATTTTTCTTTTAGAAGTCCTCACACAGTATCTGAAGAAGTAAACATAACAACTAAGACAGACCAAGAAAATGGTACTCATCTTATCTCATCTTCCTTTCCCTAGTACACAGAATAAAATCAACTCGTAATAATAATAATCGAAGTAATTTTGCTAATTAAACACAGTGCCTTACGGGATTCTTTTTAAGAAATTATATTTTTATTATATCCTTAAAATTATATTCTTCAAATATATTTTAAGAAATTTGTGTGTGTGTGTGTGTGTGTGTGTGTGTGTGTGTGTGTGTGTGTGTGTGTGTGTGTGTGTGTGTGTGTGTGTGTGTGTGTGTGTGTGTGTCGTAAGTTAATCTTAATTAAGCACATTCTCTTTTTGGACCCAAAACCTTATTTCTGAATGACTCATTCGCATAGTTCGTTCTTGACAAGGTAATATTTTGTTGGTATGACAAAACTTATATTGATTGCTCTGCCACATTCTACCTGGTACAGGAAAATGTCAGAAGAATCCATTGTTGCCATGGCAACGCGGAAGCCGAATCACGTTCCTTTTAAACAAACGAACTCTTTTTATTTTATATAGAAAAGAAAGCATTGCATTTTTTTTTTAAATCTTAGTGCATGCCTTGCTGATGACCAATAAAAACAGCTTTCGCATAAAAAGAACGTACTTTGATTGCAATATTTCCATATCACGGCTTAACGTCAAACTTGCATTCAGGAAGTTTTTGCTTTTGTTTTTATTGCCGAGCGAGCCCTTTTTTTATTACCGTTGATGCACTTTGCGGAATAAGCTCATACACTTAATCGAAGTTTTTAGAAAATTACATTACTCTCGCATAGCTGACCAATCAAAGTTCATATTTTACTCATTCCTCTGCGTTTCTGTAATATTGTAACGAAAATACTGATGGTTGGGATCGGTAAGAATACCTCACAAAATATAATATAGAAAATGGGTGCGAATCTTTTCATAGTAGAAAGCATCTCAGTAAGTATCATAAGAAATATTGAAGATATTGTAAGGAAAATTCCGACATATGAGCTTGCACCACCTCTTTGCTGCGAGTTGATCGGTATTGCACTGATTGAGGACACATTTCCGACAAAGAACGCTTTTTGGTTGAAATCCCGTCTATTGTGAGAACATTTAGAGCTTTTCAAATACGGAGGAATGAACCAGTGTGTCATAGAGATGGCTGGATTTTTCTTCTCCAAAAAACTTTGCCAGTTTTTTCTCATTTGACAGACATAACACGTGATCATGACTTTAGTTTTTTAAATCGTAATATAAAATCAACCACAAACGAACATAACATCTTGAAGTGTCCTTTCTCTGTTAGAGGGTGCGTGACAGAGGGCTCTTCTACGTGATATTGAATACCCACCATGGAATTAATAAAAAAAAAAAAAAAAAAAAAGAGGGAGAGGCAAGGAAAAACACGTAAACTATGCACAAAGGTATCGTGCCAGTCACTTTAACTTTGAAAGGTCCTAGAAGCTTTGTGTTCTTTTGAATCACCGTAAGGTTTATGCAGTGATGGAAGTAAAAAAAAATTTCCAAACTAATTCCCTTTATGGATGCAAGAGAGAAGAAAAAAATTATCCATTACGAAAGAACATTCTTGACATAGCGATATAAAACCAAAAAAAAATCGCACATGAGGAGCTGTTGAATTCCCCTTAGAAAGAAACAAACTTCCCTTATTTCCTAGAAAGACAGTTTAATTTTCCAAGTAACGAGCAATGAAAGAAGATTCTAAGAAGCAAAACATTAAAATCACTTGCGGGGATTAATGACAGAAGACAAAAAAGGAAACCAAAATATGCGTCATCCAAACAATGCGAAATGGAAACACAAATAATGAAGATTCATTGGAACGAGACTTAAATGTGGCAAGAGCTGAGAACAACTAATTGTGAACACAGCAATATTATTCTTGTGAGAAGCACGCAAAAAACGAATAAAATAAGAAAATTTCGACTTTTTTCATTTCACTGAATATTTAGACAGCGAACTAAAAAGGCTTTATTCTCCGCATCCCCAATTGTAGTAGAAAAACATAGCGAATTATTACAAGAGACCATGTTCAAAGAATATTTAAAAGAAGTTGCGGATTGTCCGAAATTTAACACAACATTTTTGTAGAATGATGTTCCTCACCTTTTAAATAAGGGTCAACAACGTTTTGAACAGGGTGGCAACATTCGCTTTTATATTCGTAGTTTTTTCGTATCAAAATTCACTTCAATTTATGAGAAAGAGAGAGAATAAAGAAAACATGAGAAAGAAGAAACATGTAATAGGAAGTGAAGCCTGCCGACGGTGACTCACCAACAAAGAAACACAATAAAAAGGTCAAAATATAACTTTTCTTTGCGACATTTTTATCAGACCCAAAATCAGGCCGTAAATTTGCACTTAATGTTGTCTACTGTGGATGGGCTAATAATTAATTAATTAACTAAATTAATCCGGACATTCTGCTCTACAGACAAAACATGGAACTTTTCAAGCCACTTCATGCCTCCAATAAGTTGAATGCTGTTCTTATATCAGGCACTGAAACACATCCACCTCCTGAACGCTGTTCATTCTGTCAACCAAGCTTATTGGACAACCTTGAGCACACAAAAATTGGACTGTTTCCGGAACTAGTTGATTAAAAAATTAATAATCTTCATACCTCGAAATATTTTATTAAAAAGCTGTGATTTAAAGAAGTGAAACTCATACTATGACCAAGAACCGTTCTCATGGTTTCAAACTCGTTCGTAAGAGTTGACACAACTCCAGCTTGATCTCCAGTTTACCTGATCCTTTGCCTATCCACGGTGTACTAATATTAATGCGCTATAGCACAGTTTATCAAGGTTTCCAATGAATTGAATATCCTAAATATTTCGTTTCAGTCTAACAAATTCTTTACGCTGACAACCGACATGTCCCACTAAGGAAAGAAAAGAACGTCTTGCAAGGTAGCCGAAGGCATTTCAACTATGTTGATAAAGTCAGTTTGTTTTCGTAATAGTGATAAAACGTGAAATGCAAGAAGCTAAAGTCCTTTTATTACATTGATAGAGCGAGGCGTCGAGTGTGAAGGACAGCGCCATAATCACAACGAAATTAATGTTGGTGCCACGCGCCGTGGCGTTACATTTCACTCGAGACACGAGCGAACAATGCTCTGCATGAGGGCTGAATTCCTTTGCGCATTTAACTCTCTGCTCGTGACATTTGAAATGAACAAGCACGCACGCGTTCAATCACTTAAGCACGCGCTAAAGACGTTTGATATTCTTCTGCCTGTTCGAAGTGATCGCTTCGGAAGATTATAAGCTGTATGCCTCTAGGGTTCCTTTCTCTTAAATAAAAAAAAAAAAAGTCCAGAATAAAAAAGAGATGCGGTTGAGGGATAACGATGATGGTGCTTGTGCATAACGCAACTAAAGTACGTACGATGGAATACTTCAAAAATAAAAAAAGGTTAAGATTTTCGGTTATAGAAGCCCTCTTTTGGCGACAGTGTAATAACATAAATAAAATTAAAATCTCCTGTTATATTTATTTATTGATCTACATTTAACATCATCATTTTCCCCTTCTTCTTTTGTTTGCTTTTCCTCTTGGAGACCTTCACCCTCCCAAGAAAGCGATTATTCATTCTGTAATTGTACCTACTCTTTCCCTCATGATCTACGTAATCTTCTCTTACATACGTAGTAAGAATTGCACTCTTAAACCAAACAATGATTTTGTTTGGTTTATGTTTTTTTTTATTTGATAATAAAAACATCCTTTTAGATAGTTTCCCACAATTTATATTGTCGTGGTCCTTTGTCTTCTTTTCTTGGGCTTTTCTTTACTGTGGATCAATCCCACACGTCTTCTAATCTGCGATCTGTTCAATTTTATATCTAAGTCAGTATATCCGGATGTCAGGGATTATTTCCACTGCTGCGAATGCTGCAACCATCAGTGGTCTCGCTTGTGATAACCCTCGTATTAATGTTCAAAATCAGCTAATGCCGGAAAGTCTTTCTCATTTATCACATTCCGTTTCTGCTACATTTTAATACAAGTTTCTCTTCTGGTACTTGGTTAGCGCTTAATTACATATAAGACAGTCCTATTCGTCATTTTGGGCTTTCCACTTGGGTGTAAGCTGCGTTTCACAAAATGCGTACAGCCTCTTAGATTCCTTTGGTCCACTCGTACGAATGCATCTAATAACTCCGCTCGGGTTGTTGTTTGGTATTTTGATTATGTTTAGAAGTAAAAGTTTGTCAATACGCCCCAGTTTTAGTTTAAATGAAAGCAATTTGAGTGTAAAAATGGACGGAATATTTCGAAATGATAGAAAGTAATAACTGCACTCAATAAAAATGGATAAGTTTTATTCAAATTTACTAGTTGGATTCTTTACTAAAATTTGTCTGGACGTCAATTTGAGATTCAACCGGACCATTTTAGAAGAACGAAATGAAGGCGTACGTTGCGACTGACAATAAGTAAATTCTCTTAGCACATTTTAAATATATTTTTGTGTGAATCCCACCAAGAAAAGTTGTGAACCTATCGTGCATTTGTATTGTATTAGATTAAGGGTTAAATCTTCTGGAAACCATGCTCTACAGACCAAACATGGAACTTTTTTTTTTCAAAATCAATTCAGCCAATAAGTGGATTGGAGGTCTTATACCATAAGTTGAAATTTATCTGCCTCCTGAAAACATTCACAAACATCCCTGCATGCCTGTAGTTGGATTCGAACCAACAGTCTGAATACGAATATGCTTATCTTGAATCCTCTTCGTATTACTTGGAGAGAAACTTGGTTTCATTTTGTTTACATGCGGAAGCACATCTGGAATATTATACGAAATCATCAAGCTAAGAAGAAAATATTTTGGATGATTCTAAAGATGACCATAAGTCATTTTAAAAAAAAATGACTATTTAAAAGCAAAAATTAAATTTATATTTGATTAATTAGAGCCAGAAACGTAATAGGTCTTGTATATCTTGGTTCCAAATAAACCATCATATTCAAATTGTTAATTTAAGGAAAAAAAGTTGAGAAATTTTTCTCACAAAGCAATTCCCCATTCACATACATTACTGGTTAGCGATACTTCTTTCTATAAATTTCTTGGAATATCCATACGATATTGAGATGAAGTTCTTTATAAGTATATAAAAACAACTGTTTTAAGTTGACAGAGAAAGTTTGGGTCGTAAAGTTTTGCTAAAAAAAAAAAAAAAAGTAGCGAGTAGAGAGTTGTGTGAAATCGATATTGTCATTGAAAGAGGAATGTGTTAAAATGTTTTGAAGATTCCGTGTGAAATGAAAAAATCTTTACTTTTGTTTTAAAATGTAAAAAAGAAAAAAAATGTTTAAAAGACTTCCTGAAAACTTCAGGAAGTCTTTTAAAGTTTTTCAATGAATAAGACATTTTTTAAAAAAAAATCTTTCACCTTTTTAAAAATATAAAAGTAAACAGAAGGATGAAAAATTGCATCCAAACACAAATTAAGAACCAGTTTTTTCTTCACATCATTCTTAAATACAATAAAACAACATCCCTTGCATGTTATAAAATGCTAGCTAGTGAAATTAATCTATACCTTCTTCTCCTTAATAGTTATGCTGTACGTTACTTTATCCTTCGCCCGGATTTTACTTACCAACAGATCAATGCTCATAACTGAATAAATTACCTACAACCATTAACCCTAATTGCTAAGTAAATTACATTTATTAACTGCAATGATGAACTAATTATGAAGTAAATACAACATGTTTAAATATTTAAATTAGCATCCTAGAGTTCCCAATCATAAAGTACTAAGTTTATATCTTTAACTATTTAAAGTTAACTAGCTGGAAGACCTCTTTTCATCACTGTCGGTATGCGAGCTGCGTATAAAATTTGTACTTCATAATGCGATGAGACAGTGCCATCTACAGTCAATGTTAGTTATTAATTTCATTTTTACGTTAATATTTCAAGAAAAGTGTCCAAAAGAATAGAGATACAGTTGAAAAAATAAATAGATATTTTCATACAATTTATTATATTATATTATATTTTATTTTATTTTATTTATTATATAATATTATGTTTTATTTTCAGAAGTTGTAAGCAAATTAGTTTGCAGACGTCGCTACTGAGTAAATTTCCAAGAATTTAGTCGTCTGCTTATGATATAACCCAGAATTAATTTTGGATAGAAAAGGCTCACTTATATGAACATTCTAACAAACGCTTTTATTTTCTGATTTTAACTGTTATTACTTAATTATGAATAAATTATTTAATGTTTTTTGTTTATCGTATTTTTTAAGGTTTAAAATTACTTCTGATTTCGGAATATTTTATAATCGGTTATGAACGATTTCTTTTCTTTTTTTTTTTTTTTTTTGTAAGCACTGGAAATTAGTTCCTTTCTGGACATATTGTAGTCCTATATTACATAATAGTGCTCTCCTACACAGCACACACTAAATGCGTCAACTCAAATATCATTCCCGAGAGTCTTCACTTTCCTTGAAAACCTTAATGTTAAATCAATAACTCCAGTTCGATAAAGAAGACAATTTCCGAGAGCTGGCGTCTTCTTGGATGTTTTGACTAAAAAAAAAAAATAATAAAATAAAAAATAAAAACAAAAATTAGTTTTTTGTTCATCTTTAATAAACTGTACAGTAGAAGTTTGTTAGAGACAGAAAAGAAGTCCAATTCCAAACGTTGTACACGAGCGTTTCAATAATGTCTTCTCTAACTTTTGTCATTTATTGTAAGATGGTTTGTGTTCAGAGAAACCAGTCTTGGGAGAGAAGGGGGAGGAAAATATTTTACATGTTTCTGCGGCATTGTTGAAACTTTCCGTCTCTGGTTTTAGCGACGATGCTCTGGATGTAAAACCTGGTTCGCTTCCTGTCGGAAAAATCTTTAATTTTTTTTTTTTTTTTTTCAGTGTCAGATGGAATTCGAATTGGGCTTTTTCCATCGAGAGGGCATCGTCTACGGAGGCTCCTAATAATATGCACTTAACTGCCTTTACCATTGGACAGCTTTATGAACGTTGCAATTGAAGCTGCAATGTTTTGGAAACGTGCAACACAGAATGTTAAGTAATAGTTAAAAATTCAACAATAATAATTATAATAATTTTATTGTTTATACAACTTTTATAATAACTACTTTTTATTTCTCGTTCATTAAATTTTTAAAACTAAATGAGTTTTAAAATTAGTTCAGTGGATGTGGCGTTTGCACACCACGGCGCTTGACCGCACGAAGGAAGACTTTGTTTCGAATCTAGTCGTCGACTAGAGGAAATTTTTCTAAGCTTTTTTCAACAGGTTCCCGAGTTAGTCGATCTCTGGCACGGGCAAGCGGGTTTTTTCACCCGGAGACTCGAGTTTTTCGTACCGTAAACTCAAGAAAAATCGACCGTAAAACCTACATTATTTCAGACATTAAATATATTGTGTTAGGGTTAGGGACCACTAGATGGCGGCACTTGTTGAGCAGTCTCTCTTCACTGCGTGTCGCTTAATTAGTGATAGCCTTCGGGAAGCTATCTCTGATTGGCTGCCAGTGGAGATCGAACTGCCCACTGAGTCTCCAAAAGTTAGATAGGGTTAAAAGGCCTCGCCTACTCCTTATACGGGAATAAAAAGGCGTTAGCTGATTTTTTTTTTTGATTTTTTTCTAAACTTTTTAAAATGTTAATAAACACAACGTATATGTTAAAACTTACCGCTATACGTATAAAATTAAAGAAGATAGTAAGAAGAAAAGGCAAAATATAATGAAACAAAAAGCGATAAACGAAAGGAGAAAAGATAAGTATGCATAAAATAACTAAATGAATAAAAGTAGTAAATTTAAAATGAACTAAACGAAGCAAAATAAAATCAAGACGTAATATAAACAAAATGAAAGAAATTCGTTTTTTTTTTCATCTTTCTTTCATGCAAAAAAAAATGAAATTATATCTGATTTCCAGAAAAAAAAAATTCAGAGGAAAATACAGGAACACAAAAGATTAGCATACATTAAAAAATGATGAGGATTGGATTTATTAAGATAACGAGATTAAGAATATTTTGGCAGTGTAATCCCATCGCCTTTGATGCAAGAATAAACTTTTGGGAAGAATAGGTTTAACGTTTTCCCCATAATTTTCCAGATAATTGTGTTAGTAAAACTTCCACAGATCCTGGTTTAGTGCTCAGTGTGTGTGTGTGTGTGTGTGTGTGTGTGTGTGTGTGTGTGTGTGTGTGTGTGTGTGTGTGTGTGTGTGTGTGTGTGTGTGTGTGTGTGTGTTTGGGATTATAAATTGTGTTACGTTTTGAACTAATTTTCTGTTGCTTGGGTTCGGTGTGATATGTCTTCAACTAGGAATGTAGTTTTCCTCAAATTCCAATGAATTCCTATAATTGGTGCGTCAATGTTTGATTATTAAAAACATCAAATACTTTTTTTATTTCAGACAGTGTGGGAAACGCGAATTTGCTTTTATCGAAGCAAATTCGATGTCTGTATAGATTCTCTAACGTCTTTTGTTAACTTGTTTTTATTTTTTGTTTGTTTGTTTTTAGAATCTATATTGCTTTTGAGTGGTTTTGTATTTTTGTAAGTAATTTTTTTAATCTTCATCATCATCATCATGAGACCGGCTAACTCACTTTAGTCGAAAAAGACCAGATAAAGGTTCCTCATGTCACTGACGGGAATGACGGGAATCGAACCCAGGTCATTCCTACCAAGTTGAAAAGCCTTGATAAAAGTTCTTCGCTTTCTAGACATGTAAGCATTTTCTTCAATGTTGACCACATTCTAAGGAACGAGACGTTTTGGAAGTAGCTGTCAATGTGTAATTTGCAGTTGGTAGACTTATATAGTGTTTAAAATTAAATGATGTCACATGATTTTTTAAAAACTTTTTCTACGGATTATTTCATCAGGACGATGCTTTTAGATTACTGTTATTTATTCATGGGTTAAGATCTATTTGTTTTCACTTTTTGTTTTGTGCATTTTTGTAGAAAGTTTCCCAGTAGAGTTAATGGATTATCCAGTCTGATGAACTTGCTTCTGGGGGTGCATGTTTTACTCGTCCATCGGCTGTTTATGTTTCTCAAAAGATTAGTAGGTATTGATGGAGTTCGTGGCGCTGGTACAGTTGAAAAGTGGTAGCTATCAGATAATGATCCGTGACCTGGATTGTCATTACTAATGATGTATACGAGCTTGTAAGAGATCTTATGATTGATCAATGCATGATTTTGTGACTTCCTCGGCATTTATGAGCGCTTGTGGTTAGATTTATGTTATAATGCCAATACAACAAAATGAGTATTAAGTGTTATTTTAGTTTGCAAAGTAACAAATGTGTGGTTTGGTGTTCACAGTTCTATGTTAATAACGCATTTGCAGTTTTCTTCATTGTAAGCAGTGATTTCCAATAGTATTTTAGTGTAGTGTATTAGTAAACACAAACATGCATCTTGTGTCGATGGAAAATTTTTTCCTTCTGGGACGATTATTCTCAAACATCGCCAAAATAAAAAAGGACAAAAAAGAGACCGCTTGGAAATTATGTCTTCTCAATTCCCACGGAATGCATCTTTGTTTTTGCACTACTGAGAACGACGGGAATGGCAAGCTGTCCCCACTGCAACTGTCCTTAATATCGGTATTTCAAATGCAGTCGTTCATCACATGTTCCGATTTTTTATACGCCCTCTGTCCAAAGAGAAACCGAACTTTTCGAAAATAGAAGAAACTAGTGGCGCCACCTGTTGTATCTTTTTTGTTGTCGAAAGCGGCAACCTTCGTTAGTGTCGTGTCAACTGTTTATGATATTTGTTTCATTAGAAGCCGAGTTATAGTGCCAAGAGTGACACACAGTTTTGACGAACGGTCGGGAAATGAGTTTCAAACAAAGAGCTGCGATTGACTTTTGTGTTAAACTTGGTAAACGTTTTACCGAAACGCGGCAAATGCTTCAAAAAGCATACGGTGATGAATGCTTATCCCGTACTCAAGTTTAGGAGTGGTTTAAGCGATTTCAAAGTGGTCGTAGACGCTTGAGGACGACGAAAAGCCGGTCCGTCCAAAAACTGGACTGAGCGAAGTTAACATCCAAAAAGTGTGTGATTTCATCAAAGAAAACCCGAAATCGTCCGTGAGATTGATTGAAGATGAATTGGGGATTCCAAAATCAACTGTGCATAACATTTTGACCGCGAGTTTGGGCCTTCGTAAATTGAATTCGCGATTTGTTCCCCACAAGTTGACCGACAACCAAAAAATGTATCGAATTGAACACTGCAAGGACCTCATTAAAACTGCTCGTAAGGACTCAAACTTCCTTGAAACGATCGTTACTGGTGACGAAACGTGGTGTTTTGAGTATGAGCCCGAAACAAAGCGCCACAGTGCTGAGTGGAGACCACCAGAAGAGGGGCATCCGGCATCCGAAAAAAAGTCGCTTAGAGAAGTCAAAAGTGAAGAAGATGCTGATTTGTTTCTACGATTCCAAGGGAATTATCCACAAAGAATTCGTTCTACCTAGCCAAACGGTCAGTGGTGAGTTTTATCTGGAAGTTTTGAAGCGATTGATAGCGAGAAATCGTCTCGTACGGCATGACTATCATGACGACCCACCGTTCGTCAAAACACACTGTCACTCTTGACACTAAAACTCGGCTTTTAATGAAACAAATGTCATAAACAGTTGACAACATTGATGAAGGTTGCCGCTTTCAACAACAAAAAGATACAACAGGTGGCGCCTCTAGTTTCTTATATTTTCGAAAAGTTCGGTTTCTTTTTGGACAGAGGGTGTACTCTTGTCTATTATGTAACTTGGAATTGAGCTTCGAGCTTTAATCTACAGCAAGTGAGCTAAGGATAAGATAAATAGAAGGATTAGTTAGAAATTCTGCTCCAAATATCAAACACGAGTTCCTTGTTATTCCTTCTTGGAATAAAAAGAAATTGGTAAACTTCTTTTGACCTGTATGGGCGTTCAGTAATACCTTTTTGAGCTTCATCAGTTACCTTTTACCTGAAGAAGTGCTTAAGCATATGAAAGATGTCTTCAAACTCGCTTAGAAATGTTTGGAAAATGTTAACAATACATAATCGGATAGATTCTTTTTTTTTTCTTAGCATCGAGTTGGATCATCGACTACAAGCAAGTTAAATTGTTGCAAAAATCAAATGACGCCGTTAGTAGCCACCATGGTGACCAGTATACAGGCACAGCATAGGAAATGTGCAAGACCTTTGCGGTCAAATACTTGTATATGCCTCATAGAACCTTGCATATCCACATCACCAACATCCGTGGCCTTAACTCCAACCTTAATAGTGTCCACTACTACCTTCAGTCTAACAAACCCCACTTACTCCTTCTGACAGAAATTCAAATCTCACTCCCCCCCCCCCCCAACACTATCCATCTCAACTTTCCAAACTGCACACTCTTTAACTTCTTTTGACCCAAGGGTGGTGTCTACGCATACATCCACTCTGACATCCCTTGCCAGAGAGCACCCAACCTAGAATCGCCTAACTTTGATCTCCTTTGGTTGAAAATATCGCTTCCCCGCTCAGTCAAATTCATTTGCTGTCTATCCTCCCCTAATGCCACCAACCACTCCAAGTTATTTAATTTCCTCTCCTTAAAAATTGATTTTCTCCAGTCCCACATTCCCAACAGCGAAATCATCCTCGTAGGAGATTTTAATGTCTACAATACCAATTGGCTTTCCTCCTCCAGTTGTACAGATCTTGCAGGCAGAGATGCTGAAACATTTGCAATTACTAACGACCTTACACAACTTGTTCAGATGACAACCAAGATAACCCGAATCACTCCCCAAACAGCCTAGATCTCTTCCTCACCAATCACCCTTCCAAATACACAGTGAACGTAGTGGGTCCCCTAGGTAATTATAACCACAATCTAGTGCTCATCTTCTTCCCCATGCAACAACGCTTACACAACCACTCCCACACAAGAGTAGTTCGGCATTATATAGGGTCAAGTGAGCAGCACCTGCAACTTCTGTGCCACATTCCCATGGCCATGGTTTGATTATTGCTTCCGGCCTTCCAACCCAAATATATGCACCGAACTTATCACCAAAGTAATCCTCACCGGCACGGGAACAACATTCCCTACACTACTCTGAACTGCCATCCCCTGACTAAATCCTACTTCTACAAAAGATGTGCCAAGGATGTACAAATGAAAAACCAAACATACCATAAGTGGCTCAAATCAAGAACTCCATCCTCCTTTAGAGCTTATAATAGAAATAGAAAGCGAAATAGATGCAAAAAAAACAACAATACTCAATGCTTCCAAAAACAGAGTTCGAAAGAGCAAAAAAAAACAGGAAACTAACAGCCTGTCCAAACGGCAGCCGAGCCTTTTGGTCTCTCGCCAAAGCAATTGGCAGTAATTTCTGCCTAACACTATTTCCGCCCTTATCATATCCAGATGGCTCTATTGCATCATCACCCACAGAAAAAGCCAATCTTCTGGCTTCACACTTTTGCTTCCAATGCATGCAGAATTGACAATGTAAATATCCCCCAACCATTCCAGACATCCAACATACAATGCCCACTATATCCTTTTGCCAGAAAGAGATCAAACAATACTGTCCAAATTATACACAAAAAAGTCTCCTGGTTCTGATGCATTTCTTCAATTGGCCTGAAAGCTTGCGCATCCGAATTGGCTCCTATCCTATGTGGCTTATTTATACTCTCTTACTCCACTGGAAGCTATCCCACAACCTGGAAACTGGCCTATATTCAACCCATTCCAAGAATTGCGACGTCACTGCCGTCCAACTACCGCCCTATCTCGCTTACCTCAGTCCTGTCAAAAGTAATGGAAAAAAATAATCAATTCCCAACTCTTACACTACCTTGAAGGCACCCACCTAATAAACGACCGCCAGTATGGATTCCGTCGCTGCCGATCAACAGGAGATCTGCTCACATATGTGACCCATCTCTGAACAAATGCCATGGAGAAGTTTGGCGAATCTCAAGTTGATGCACTTGATATCTCCAGAGCCTTTGACTGGGTCCGGCACAAAGGCTTACTAAGCACTCTACCATCATTCGGTCTGACCCAGGACTTCTGTAGTTGGATTGCCAGCTTTCTATCTGGACGCACACTATGTGTGATGGTGGATGGCTCCCTATCCTCTCACCATTCAACTAATGCCAAGGTTCCACAAGGTTCTGTTCTCTCACCAACCCTCTTCCTTCTATATATCAATATCAACGACCTACTTCAGTTGACCTCCAACCCAATACACAGTTTTGCAGACGACAGCATATTGCACTCCTCGCTTTCATCTGAAAACTTACCCCACTGTAAAATCTTGTATAGACAGAAATTTTAGATTAGATTCTTTCTATACCGATTTTACTTAAGAATTCAAATTAATTTACTATACTTGTAATTTTAGTTAATATTTAACTATTGATTTGCTGTACAACAAAAGACAAAAAATAAATAAATAAAACTTGTCTGAATGAAATGTAACAACAGATTGTTAAGACAAAGAAATATCCCAGACTGGATTAAGAATAAGACCTAAGGCCATCGCTCACATGAAGGTCAAGAATGTATGGGGTTTCCCACCTTAACGCAGCGAACTAAAAGGTGGGGGGAAAACACCTCTATGAATGCCCAGGGGAATAACATAGTAGCAAGACCCCAAGGTCGATGGAGCAGCATAAAAGCGGAGACATCGAGAGAGCGGGGGGAAAGTTTTTTAGAGGAAGATCAGTCGTCATGAAGAGGGTTCGTTTCGGAGAAGGTGAGTCGAGTTAGCTAGAAGACCACTTAGGAGGAGAGGTCGTTTCGATGGTCGTCGCGAGATAAATTCGTTTTCACGCAGTTTATGTTCCGGGTCCGGGTTCGAGTATGTCCTGGCGATCAGGACAAGGGACCCCGTTCCAGTCAACAGACGCCCGAAGATGTTAGATGGGTCGTTTATGCAGGGTAGAAAGTAAGTTCCGGATTTCCAGCCGCCAAGGTTCCCGATGATCTCTGCCTATGGAAGTGCCCTCGTCGATATCGAAAAACGGTGCCCCTGTGTGTAAGCAATATCGGAAGGAAGAAGATGATAACGATTTAAAGGATCTACTGATGTGGACTAGATGACTAAATACCAAGCAAGGTCTATTTTTTACGATTTAACTAGAGGCAGAGATTGCTGTTTTTTTTGTTAGTATTACTTAAAGGAGAATTGTTGAACTAGATTGGATAATTTAAGATCTAAGCTGATATTGCTGAGAAGTATGGAACAAAAAAGAAAAAGATTGTGTGCTTATGTTAACTTTATTGTACTTTATTAGCATGAATAAATTCCTTTGCTTGTCAAATAATTTGCCTGATTCGTATATACCAATGCACTTCTCATAAAAAGACCGAATCTGTGTGACCTAAGGAGATAAATAGCCACGACTGAAGAATGGAGCATTGCATTGGTTGACATAGTGATAAGTGTAAGAGATATTTCCGTGCTTTGCTGAGTGTTTTTTTATGGAAGGACATTTAAGTCTTATCTGCAATTTCTGATGGCGCAGTCGTAATAAATAAATAAAGTTTTAGAAATCAATATAGAAAAGCGCTTAGTGTTTAGACAAAGGGATTGACTCCAGCCAGAGGCAAGTCCTATGTTTTTTTAATTTCCTGCAAATGATTAAGCATAGTTACGACATTGAAAAAAAGGGGGCGTCTAATTGAAAGGAAGGATTAACTGTAGTAGACTAAATCAAGCAATGGATTAAGAACAACAGAGTCACGATTGTTAGGTATAATAAGTTAAGTAAGAAAGTTAAATGAGTTGAAAATAAATAAAACAAATGCAAGTATGTCAACAAATGTAAACATGCGCAGCTGCTGCACAACATCCCTTCACAGCACACCTAGAAACAAACAGAACAAGTTTCTTTTCCTCTTCCTACATCCCTGCAACTGCTGCACTGTGGAACAGTCTTCCCCCCCTGCTGTGTTTCCCAAGGAATACAACTTAAAGTCTTTCAAATCAACTGTGAACAAGTTCCTCCTTTCTCAACCGACCACCCATACACGGCAGTGGAAAGGAGGGGACCCAACATAAAAAAAGATTAACCATTCCTTCTTATAATGATTTCTTCATTCATTCCATATCCCACAACCATTTCTGTCTTCTGTAAAAACTATAAATAAATCAACATTGTTCAATTGAACTGAAATATGATGTCCACCATTCTCAAAATCTGATATTCCACACGAACCATGAATAGTCTGTTATTTTTCTTTCTGTTCGTTTATCTGCGTTACCTCCAGGCTTGCTAAAATAATATTTACACATGCTTCATCGTCATGCTTTCCAAAATAAAAAATAAAAATAAAAAAATTCCATAATTTCCAATTACTGAAACTAAGTTTTGCTCTTCACTTAAAGTTTATTTTATGTAGTGGGCTACAGATTTTAACTTTTCTTATATGGAATTTGTATTTAGGAAAGAACTATCAGTGAAGGCTTATATTTAGGACGGGCCATTCTCCAGTCTTCAAGCCTTTAATGAATACACAGATCAAAATATAAGACGTATTGTTAAACTGACCATAGATTTTTAATTCGTACGTATGTTCGTACAATATTGCCTACCGGTTTGGCTAGTAACTGACTAGCTTTCTCAAGGCTTGCACAGTACAAAAAAATTATAAATGCAAAAAAGGTATAAGAATACAAAAAAAGTTAGTACCTGTTAGGTAGCTAAGGTAACACGTTCGCGTGACATTTCTACTGAGTATCATGAACACGCGTTACATGCAAACGCGTAATATGATTATTCGCGTACTGTAGTTCTGTTGAACTGAGGGAATTAATTAGATTTTTCCACGTATCGTTCAGTATGGCCCCTTGATTTCTGATTAGGTTGCTGCCTGTACGTAGCACTACTGCTGCTTCTTTAAATAACCGATGTCTGTTAATCTTCGTCTACGTAGGGCATGGAGCTGTTATTCCAGTCTATAGTGTGGTTCGAAGTTGAAAAGTGATGGGCTAACCCGGAGGTGATCGTTCTGTTGTGATTTACATCGCCAACATATTCTTTCTGTCTTATTTCCAGGCTTCTCGAAGTTTGTCCAATGTAGGAAAGACCGCACGTGCATGGAATATTATATACACCTGGATATTTATAAAATGGAACACCGTCTTTAGGAGTTCTTAGAACCTGTCTGATGCTAGTAGTTGGTTTAAATACAACCCTAATGTTATGGGCCTTTAACAATCTCGCAATTTTGGTGGAAATTGAATCCATAAAGGGGATGACTGCTGTTGAAATTTGCTGGGAGACTGTTCTTTCTTGTTGGTTATCTTTGTATAGAAATTTGTTGATAATGTTTCGAGGATAACCATTTTGCGATAGTGTTATAGCGATTTCAGACAGTTCTGTTTGAACTTCTTCATCGTCGGAGATAAAGTTTCTAGCTCGATTTCTCAACATGTGGATGATGCTCTGTTTATGTGACCTACGATGGTTTGAAGAGTAATGTAGATATCGTCCAGTGTCCATAGGTTTTTTGTAAATGGACAGCTTGATATTGTTAACTTGTCTTTTAACTATTATGTCCAAGAAGTGTAGCTGTTCGTTGTTTTCTACTTCTAGAGTAAATTTGATTTTATTGTGGAGTGCGTTGATTCTATTGACAAACATATGTAGGTTTTCCATGTTTTCTTGCCATATGATGAAGATATCGTCTACATATCTCCACCATATTGAAGGTTTAGGAGTAATACTGGTGAAGATTTCATTTTCAAATTTCTCCATGAAAAGGTCTGCACATGGTGGTGACAGAGGGCTGCCCATGGCTAGGCCTTCTAATTGTTTGTATACCTTGTTGTTAACTTTGAAGAAATTTGTTTGTAGGCAATGCTTGAAAATCTTTGTAATATCAGCAGGAAAGATATCTTGGATAATGTTCATGACTTCTTGTACTGGTACATTCTATTGGCTAAGCACCTAGCGAACTTACTTAAGGGGAAAACTAGACAGAGTCCTACATAAAAAATTCTCAACACTTTGTTGACAAACTCAAACACGTGAAGATAACACAAACAGACATAATGGCCAATCTAGACGTAGTATCCTTGTTCACGAATGTACCAGTAGAAGAAGTCATGAACATTATCAAAGATCTCTTTCCTGTTGATATTACAAAGATGTTCAAGCGAGGAAGTGGGGTCACACCGAGCGATGAAATTCATCTCCCACCGGATTACATGTGATTTATGTTTATTTTATTTTATTTTATGTTTTCCAGTCGCAGACATCTGTGTGAACAGTAACATTGGTGATACTTTGTTAGATTACACTGACCACAATATGCTAAAAATGTCAGAATAGTAAAAACAATGTTTTTACTCTTCTTTCTATTACTATTATTAATCGACTTTTCCTTCTTGGAATACTTCTGCAAACAATGACACAAGACTAATCACTTTACGAACCTTCTGTTGACTTATTGGACATATTAAGAAATGGTGAAAGAGGAGGAATCTTGGATGAGTGCATTTTCAAGAACCTAAGATCTATCCCTTTCCCACCATTCCGGTAATTATCCAGTAAAGTTAAGAAACTCTCTGCGGATTATTCTACCAGAAATTCAGTTTATTTGCTCTTTCAACTCTTCGTCCACTTTACTGATTACTGTTTCATTAGGTTAAAGACGTCATTTCAGTGAGGGCTTTTGAATATGTAATTCCTTCACATTCTGCTTCGTTAATTTCCAAATCAACTCAAGCATATGAAGCGAAATATTGACGAAATCGTGTATATTGTTCAGAGAAAATGACAAACTTGCTCATTTGCTTACAATTTTATGATTTCTGTCATAAAATTTTCTTCCAATTTTATGAACTGTTCTCAGAAGAATAGCCTTCGTAAGTCTTTACAGATTTGAAACGTATCCCAAATATGTGGACAATAACAGAGATTTGTTACTAACCGCAACACTTTTTCATCATTGCTAAAATAATAATACAAAAATTTTTTTTAAAAAAACTGTATTGGTATGTGCAGTACTAAGAATCAATATTCATGTTAGTAATTTTCTAACATACTATGGGTATGTTAGAAAATACTAAGAAATTCTTTACATTGTGAAACCCTGAAAAAAAATTTTCTATTTTGTTGAAAGATCAGTAGCTATAGACCCTCCATTAAAATCACGACATTTATAAGTTCGGCGAAGTCACTACAAGAATCAGAAATGTTGATTAATTAAACATGAGGGAACGTTTCTGGTCAAATAAAGCTTTATAAGAAAAACAACACACACACACACACACATGAAATTCTAGCTAAGCCTTTTTGTCTTTAATTGAGTACTTTTTACTGCATCATTTACTTCTGCTGTGTGGGTTGATAGTATATTAGTTGACATAAAATGTTTGTGACAGAAACAACGTAAGAAAAGCCCAACGACTTAGCACGTTCACAGTTGAAAATCTGCAACTAACAAAAGTTATTACTTACCTCGATTTTTTCTTTTTTTTTTTTGTTATGCCATACTGACGTGATCAGCTGAGGGTAAGCACCTTTCACGGCTCAAGAATAAGTCCATTGAAGAATGACGTTTTAATATTTCAAGCGAAGATCTTGTATTAGGGATCAGAAATGTGTTGTATCCTTTTTCTCAAAGATTTCTTGTACTATTTGTATGAAGAATGATTCGCTGGCTCATGTTTAGTCCCTTCTAAAAGCCCTCATCACAAATCCAATTGTTCTGACTTGCACAATGTCGAACTTTCTAGGAACTCGAAATGGGTTTAACAGTCAGAATAAATCCTAGATTTAATGTCTTTTTAATCCCGAAAGATGAAAAAGATGAAACAATACTCTGACATTTTTCGCACGCGAAGAATCCCTATCAGGTTTTTCAACTGAAAAACCATGGTATCGCTTTATGGCAATTCATCGAATGAACAAAGTTTCATGGAAAAACAGGATACTTTGACAGAGGATACAACTCACGAAAGGCTCTGTTCTGCTTTTAAATCTTGTATTTTCAACACCATTTCAGAATAATTATCAAATGCGACATATTTTCCAATGAAAGTTGATTGATCAGGTTCTACGTACGCTTCATACACAATGTTTCCAAAAAATATTGGAATACCACGGTATAAATGCACACGATTCAATGAACATGCAAACAGAAGCGATGAAGATTCGAGGGACATTGGATACAATGGAGACCTCTGTAGATGTCATATTCGGTTTGAATGAAAGCGGTATACAAATTTGAGGTTTACTTTCTTTTATTTATGAAGTTAAGCTCTGCTTAGAAAACATTAAGAAAGCAAATAAGTTATCTAAAGAATTAACAGAGTTGTTTGTCTTTAGTTCTTGGGGTTCTGAAGATGCCAGTCAGAATAAGCTGCAAAGTTTTATAATAACTTTAATTCGTTATTCCTCACCTGGTTTTTTTTATCATTAAATGTTTGCAGTAATATTATAAGAACAAATAATCTTAAAATTAAAAGAAGGAATCGGTCGTGTGGATGTCACATTGCAGGATGGTATAACGTGTATTTCAGACACTGCCCATTACAAGAGTGTGGAACATTTGAGAACTGGGAACACTTATTGTCCAACAATATAATAATAACGATAATAATAAATGTCTACAACGCAACCACCCGGAGATCTAGGAGTGAGTATGAACGTGCATAGAGTTGCACATGCGCACATGCACTGAAATTCCACTCTCGAGCTGCTGACCACAAATCCCTTGATATCAAGATTCGTGCAAAGATGGTTGCAGTAATGATTGGAAATGGGGACCGTGTTTCATCACGTGAAAGAACTCGGATCTGGCGACAGTCCGGCAAACATTCTGAGTAGGACCACATTTTTGAAATATAGAAATATCGAAATATGATGATACAAGGGTGTTTTTCTTAGTATGAATGTCCTACATTTATGGAATGCTAAGGGAACAGGCTGTATCTGTTCAAACTCACAGCTTAGGATAACAATGTACTTCTAATAGATTAGTCAGGCGAGATCTCCGACTCAAACAAAATTAAACTATTGTGGGATGAAGTAGAACGAGCGTAGATTAAATGCTATGATACAGGTCAAAGGCTTATTAAAAAGATAGACTTTTATGTCGCTATCATTGATTCATGTCGAAGCTTCTGGAAGAACAACAAAAAAAACTACATATAATCTGGAATTCAAATAAATAATTTATTCATTGAAATTAATCATTTACAAAGCGAAGTTTCGCTAGCTTAAGTCAGCTTCACTGACGGTACAGTCAGTGAAGATAGGAAAGATCCTGGTCATCCTCTCTCTTTCTCTCTCTCCCTCCTTCCCAAGTGTCTACAGCGTCCCCTGCCAGTGTTGAATTCAGCATTCCGAACAGATACGATGGACTACCTTGGTTAGAGAGTTCGTTGTCCGGTACTGACAGCTAAAAGCGTAATAGCACAGCATTGAAGGAAGACCACTTCATCAGAATGAAGAAAGCCGGCTACTTCGGAGACTGTTCCTAAAAGCGGCACACTTCTGCAGAACCCGATTAACAGTAACAGAACTGACAGTGTGATCTTGCATTGATTTTGGACCATCGCTCTATCTAACCCCCCCTCCTTCAGCATTAATAATAGACATTACTACGAAGAACGCCACCTTCGCCCTCCACTCACGTGACTGTCCTTGTTCTGAAGGTCATATCATTTCTTGTCTTCACTCACTGCGTATTATTAAAGTGCCTCTGATAATGCTACCTTCAACTAGCGAAACGTTGGCTTGTAAAGAATTTTAGTCAGTGTCCAAAAGTTAGATCTAAAACGGCTTTTCCTTCTATCTATAGGAGAATAAAAGGCATGAGCAGATTTATTTATTTATTTTACTTTAGTTAGTAAATTACGTAGGCTGTTCAATAAGTAATAAGACTATATTTATACAGAAAACAGATTACCTT
Organism: Typopeltis vanoorti; assembly: GCF_054136105.1. Taxonomy (NCBI): domain Eukaryota; kingdom Metazoa; phylum Arthropoda; class Arachnida; order Uropygi; family Thelyphonidae; genus Typopeltis; species Typopeltis vanoorti. Next base: position 34,542,943 of record NC_143573.1, read on the forward strand.
TAATCGTCATCATTTACATGGTCTTTTTCGAAGTAACTACTGTGAGACGCGATGCATTTGTGCAAGGTTTCGTCCACTTCTTAAACACATGTGAGAGTCCGTTTTTTGAGAGTTCTTTCAAAACCGCCTCCGCAGCTTTTACACGTGCTTTGTTGCTTTCGAAATGGCTGCCTTTTAGTGGTTTCTTGAGCTGAGGAAACAGCAAGAAATCGCACGGTGCGAGATCAGGACTGTATGGAGAGTGTGGTAGGATATCTGTGTTGTTCTTCTGCAAAACGTCCACTACACAACCAGCAATATGTGGCCTTGCATTATCGTGGTGAAATAAGAAGCCATTCTTCAGCAATGGACGCTTCCTTTTGACGTGCTTAATGATAATCGCTGCTGTGTTGATCATTGTCTCTGTGATGGACGCTGAAGGTCTTCCCTCACGTTCAAGATCTTCCACATTTTACCTTTCTTCCTTAAAAGTTTTATGCCAGCGAAAAACACTTGCCCTCGACATTGCTTCATCGTGGAAAGCTTCGCGTATCATGTCAAAAGTGTCCGATGCCGATTTTTGCAAACGCATACAAAATTTAATCGCATAACGCTGTTCCAAGGACGCTTCCATTTCGAAGACTGGTCGCGCATCGTAGGCGCGCCGAAACAAGCTTGCGTTTAGTCACGTGACACTCTGGCACATCAGCCTGTATACGCCATCTATCAACCTCTTTTGTTAATACAGACAGCAACGTTTCTTTATTCCACAGAAATTAATATTGTGATGAGTGGTTTCGCCACAGTAAAATTAGTCTTATTACTTATTGAACAGCCCACGTATATAATTGCACGCTATTTTCTACGTAGTTTTTGTTGCAAAACTTCGACATGAATCATAGTAATAGCTACGAAACGTGAACATAGAAATTCATCTATGTCGATATTTCTCGGTTGTTCCAATACTTTGGGCAATATACTAAAGATTTTGCAGAAAAAAATTGTTGTGGCGTAAATAAGGTGATATAAATATCTGTATTATAAATTAAAAATTAAGATTTCTAGCCAACTACACACCCTCCAATTCAGTCCAAGAATTTCTCTTCGCAATATATATATTAAACCTCCCATAGAAAGTTTTCATCAAAATTCATTCCATCCCAGAGCTCAGTATAAACAGCGAAACAAGTTTTTCCACATAATGAGATTTAGTGTTTTAAATGCATAACCAATCGTATGCCTGTTGTCATCTTTGTGAGTTTATGTTTAATTTCTGCATTCTTTTGTAATGATTCGTTCATTTCAATGCTTCTTTCTTCAAAATAAAATGCTGAGATAATTAAATGCGAATAATTAACAACCCTCCATAGCTCAGTCAGTATAGTGGGATTATGGAATTTTGAAATAATAATAATTATAATAATTTCCCTGCTTTTATACATTGGTTAGGTGATACTGGATATTTAAAAATATCGCAAGTAGCATGTATGGTTCTACTAAATTACAATAGATGGCGCCACTAAACAGTAGAGGTAAATAATTTTTTTATTATTTCTGTTATTAAACTATAATGGATGGCTATTCTCAACTCATATCACATTTAATGTAACAACCTTATTATTTACTTTAACAGAAAATACATTAAGTACCTCATTGCATTTAAATTGCGCAATCTTTCTTTAGGTAAGAATAACACATTTCTTAATGCTTCTACGTATGACATGCTATAATGATAATAACTGGCATAACATCTACAGCGGGCTAAGCTTTATTTAATAAAGAATATTTAAATAAATTATAATACGGGAATAAACTCAAGTAAATTTTTTTATTAGTATAATTTTCGCCTAAGTATCAAAGACATCTTCAGTACAAGAATGTAAAAAGCTAATCGAACAATAAGTGACAAAAGCGCCATCTTGGAACGGCTTTATAAAGAAACTTGTGAAACTTTACTACTCTCTTTTTCTCCTTAAACAGATCCGAGTTGGTTAATTTAAAAAAATAATAAAATAAAAAAAAAGATCGGAAATTTAATGATTTTAGTTATCTTTGATACTTAGGCGAAATTATACTGATAAAAAATAATAATTTACGTGAGTTTATTCGTATTATATTTTCTCTAAATATGCCTACTCACGGTATTTCTTTATTGAAACAATAGTAAAAGGTTTATGATTAGTAAGCAGACGATGTGGACTTTATTCATTGTAATCACAAAAGGTTTAGAAGCTAAAATAAACGGTTATTTTTAAACCTAAGTTAGTAAAAATGGGCTTCATTTAAAGGGGGAAAAATATATATTTACGTAAATAAATAATATGAAATTAATATTTTCGAAAGTTTTTCATTTCTCAAAGGGAAACAGCGGAAGTCTTTTATTTTAGTCCAGAATGTATTTTTGGCTGAAATACGACGAGAAAACTGCTGAAAGCTTCCTCCATTTTGTATTCCTAATGCTGACTATCAAATTGTATTTGTTATACGGGTAATTATTTCGGAATTGCTGAGTTAAAAGCTGAGAGAGAAAATGGAAGGGGCGAAGAAGTGGGATAATATTTGCCTACGCTTAAAACCAACAAACAAACAAACAAAAAAAAAACTAGAAAGCTTTCTTCTAGCTAGAAATAAGTGAACATTAATGTTACTACTAAATAGGAACAACCACTAAATATAATGAAAAACCAAGTTGAAAATAATTGAATGCCTTTCTCAATCGCTATATGACCTTTATCAGAAATCATGATTGACTTCCATATCATAGGTATCCCTTCTTTAAGCATTTCGTTGGAAGTTTATTTTGCACTTGGTTAGACTATAATAAATTTAGTTTAATCCTTTATCCAAGTGTGAGCAAACAAAGTTTGAGCCTGAAAATATCTTCAGGACTGAGGCAGGGTGGTACATCTGTTGGCAACTCGTAGCAAAGGTGGACCAAGTTCTTATCACTCCTTGTCTCAGCATCTCCCACCATGCAAGGCATAATTTAATAATAAGGTGTACCACCTTATTATTAAATTACTCTGGATTTTGAGAAAGATGTTGGAAGTTTATTTTGCACGTGGTTAGACTATTACGCCGGTTGGCAACTCGTATGGGTAGATATGACCTCTCCATTGCTTCTGCCTTAGTATCACCACTTCTGGGTCTGCCTCCCACTGACGAGACCTCAATAAAGGTCGAAATCGGTCTGGGTAGTGGCCCTTCCCTTAATGCATAGCATCATACATTTCCGCAAGGAAATGTGCTTTGCATGATGGGAGATACTGAGACATGGAGTGACGAGAGCTTGGTCCACCTTTACTATGAGTTGCCTCAGTCCTGAAGATACTTCAGGTGCATACTTTTTTTTGCTTACACTTGGATAAAGGATTAAAACTAAATTTATTATACTTTAAACATTTCCTTTTCTGTTTACTTTTCGGGGTTACAGGAGATTAACACGTGGTCCATAGTAGCACTTCCCGAACTTAACAAGTAATTGCCAGCAGTGGCGCACTCAGGATTTAATCTTGGAGGAGGGGGCGAGTTGAGTAGACCATTTGAGAATGTGCACTACGCATCGCATACGACGTATGACTGAGCATCTGCAATGATCGCTAATTCATAAATAGTATAGAAAGAGTATAGAAACGACACAACATAAATAAAAAAAAAGGAATTTTAATTAGGAAAAGATTTCTTGAAATTTTTCTAGTGTTTTTTCCTTTTTCTTTGGGTTTGATACCGTGTGACATCAAGGGTGATGTTGTCAAGACTTTTTATATACTTTCTAGGATCCTATCGCGTAGTATGCAAGGTTTCTAAGAACATCTTTAGGTGTTATTTATTCAGTAATAAAGTTGTTTATGAACATCCCATAAAAATACATTTCTTTCATAATTTGAAAGGCTAATTCTCGCTTAAATTTTTATTTATGATATTCCTTTTAAAGAATTTCATTCTTTTTCTTTCTTTTTTTCTTGAATCTCTTGCCTAAAACCCGATTTTATCATATGCCTCTATTTCTAGTTAGGTGAATCTGACATAAATGCTCTTGATTTTTTTCAAAATCCAACTATGATGCTTTTTTTTTCGTCGCTGTTTTCATAATTGATCTTTTCTCTTTTTATTACTTTTACTAGGCTTTTTTCCCCCCTCGTTGTGCATTGGTTTTATAGATCCTGGAGTTCCCTGGTACTTGACCTCATTCTTTTCTCGCGTGCTTTTATTAAAAAAAAGGAACTTAGAATAATTCTAAGAAGCAGCTACTAAAAATATCGTAAGTATAGCTTTATTTTTAAAATCTTACTTCTCCAATGCGCTATTTTTAGAAACACTTCTGGAGAAATCGATTTCTTTCATGATGTACAGCAAATCCACTTTATTTAAGCGCTTGTTGCTCGTTCTTTAAAATATATTTCCCTGCTTTTTTTTGTAGTGAATTGTCAATCCTGGATTTCTTTAAGAGAAGTCGGCAAAACAGAGTACACTTTCACTGAAATTACTCGAATAAAGAAGTGCATGAAATACCAACTTTTCAAAAAAATTATTATGTCCATCATTATCTCCCATTGACCCCATAACTTCTTCACCCCCCCCCGCTCCCAAAATAGCTGCTCTCCACAACAGACAGTGATTTTTTTTTCCTCTCCATGCTAGAACTTGAAAGAAAATCCAATAGAAGTTGAGCACAAAGTGAACAAGAATATACAAACTTGTCCAACGGAATTGACGTTCTGTAATTTCTTTTTCTGACAACCTAATGGTCTGAAAGTAAAGCTATCGGCTTTAGGGGGTTGCATATATTATGCATTTATAAGCATTCCATTTAGGCTTTTATTTTTGTAGACAGAAGACGTCTTAAGCTTGCACTGCAATAATTGAGATTTGCCTTGTGTATTGAAGGCCGATGCTTGCTCGGTTATTGTAGTGTTACACCTGATATCTTAAGAATGTAGAATTCTCAGCTATCATGGTGTAACATGAAGAATAAATAAAAATAAATTAAAAACCCTGCATAAAAGATAATCATCATCATCATCATCATACGTATCAAGGATTTAGGCCTAGCGTGGCCTGTTCCGGCCTTAGAAGTCATCGTTGAATCGTTTAAGAGGACGTCCTGGTTTTCTTTTCCCTAATGACTTGTACTTTAAGGCTTGTTTTGGTAATCTTTCTGTTTTCATTCTTTGAACGTGTTCCATCCATCTATGTTTATATTTTTTAATTTTTTCTATGACTGGTTCTTGGTTTAATTCTTTCGTAATTTCTTCGTTTCTTTTGTGATCAAATAGGGTATACTTTGCAGTTTTTCTCATAAACTTCATTTCTGCTGTTGTTAATCTTTGTTTGTCTTTTTGTTTTATTGTCCAGATTTCGCTTCCATACATTAAGACTGGTAGGGCTAATGTATTGTATACTTTTAGATAAAAGATAATAGTTGAATGAATTAAAAGAAAAAGAAAGATTCTTGCATCCAATAAAATATATAAAAAATAAAGGTGTTTGTTAAACTAGCTAACAAAAGAAAGAATATATTAATATTGTGATATGATTTAAAAGAGAAAATTTAACTAAATAAGACAGAAAAGGATTAGTCATAAGAGATGGTATGTGAGAGGCTAGAGATTAAAATATTAAGTGAATTCATAGAAAAAATTTGGAAAGGGGATTAAGTAAGAGGCTAGCGGAAGAAAAACAACAGACTATCGCTCAGGGCCCATTCCCGGATTGAGACATCGTTTGGCTCGCCGACCAAAGGACGTTTGGTAGAAAAAACATCACCCTAATTGGTCGGTGAAGTAAAAACAAGTAGGGGACGGAGAAAAGAAATTAAAGAGGGTGCCGTTAGGAGAGCAAGTATAAATGGGTTAACCCCCCCCCCAAGGGCTTTTGGTTTTTGTTTTGGACCTGTTCCCGAGGAGTTCTCTACGAGCTCCGTGGCATAGGTTTCACGTGGTTTTCCTGAGTGGAGATTGGGTTTATATCTCCGTCGTCACAACATGGAAACAAAAGTGAGCGGGATTTCGATTCCGGATTTCCTATGTAAGAAGCGAAGAATGCCATAGAGTCAAAGAAAAGGAAACATATTCTTTGTGTTTCAACTTCAGTGACAACCACGAGAAAGGGAAAGCTGTAAAAATATCGATATCCACGTCGCGAGTCGCACAGCTGTCATATAGATGATTCAAAATGTGTCCTGAATTACGAAAGTTTAAGACCGTGTAAGCATAGTTCAACTCCAAAAGGAACGTAGGAGTAGCAGATTATCGGAGAGGTTATACCAAGCTAGTTTAATCAGAAAAAGGTAAAGGCCCATATGAAGAACTCAAGAAAGAAAGGTACTGTAAAATATATCTAATGTTAACTAAAATTTGTCTGTAATAAGTATCATTATTCTAATACGGAACTGTTGAAGTGACCAAGGAATATTTATACTGGGACTTTAGTATCTGACAGAATATATTAAAAGTAAGCTAGCTAGTGTTAATATTATGTGAATAATTAAGTGTCCTGAGAATTTTGCATGTCTATTATAATGTATAGGAAAGTTAAAATGTCATGTTGTGTGTTAGTGCAGTAAAAGGTTTAATTAATCTACTTAAGTTTGGATAGTTAAATAGTGTGAATTAATCTTATATGTCCATGTCCTATGAAGTTATGTGTTGAATTGTTATGGCGGCATGATCGTAATACCCATTATAGGATCATAGCCTAATTACTTGTAATAAGTTAATGTTAGTTTGTAAGTATTTAGTTTAGCATTGAATTGAGTAATAACAAAAATTGAATTGTACCATGTTAAAGTGTATAATAAACCTAAAAGTTGTCTGAAATTGCTGTCCAATGCACCACTTGAAAAATACGGACCTAATCACGCGGGAAATTAATGTGTTGAGAAACGAGATAAAGTGTCACGACTGCAACATAGTTTCACTTTCTGACATGTTTTAGTTCTTTCTCCTTGTTTTTGCATATAATATCTTAAACTAAATATCCCAAAAGGAGCAGCATAATACAAATATTAGGGATACTAAGGGGAGAAATAACTTAGATATTAGTATAAGTTTTGGTGATATAGATAATAGTAAAACATAGATAAGCGGAAATTACTAGATAGAATAAAAATCATAAAATGGGACACAACAGTAGCTTCCAGGTCCTCGCAGCAACACTGTGATTTCATGCGCTCGCATAGCCATTTCCGCTCCCTTCACGTAGTCTTAAACACAGGCCATACGCAGTCAACGTAGCTCTAGCCAGTGAGCTTCAGCCAGCCTTTACAAGTGTGCGTGTTGCTTGGGAAAATGAAGTTACAACCAACTTTTTATATCGATATTATTGACCAGTTCACAAAGAAGAACCGTAGGGTAGAATTTGTATTCAAGTAGCTAAATTGAAAAAGATAGAATATCATTTGTAAAATAAATGTATGATTAAATGTACATACATTTCTAAATACAGTACATAGTTTTAAATGGTCAGTAATTCATTATTCCGCTAATCAGACTTCAATCACACCTCTCACTCCCTGAATGATAACAAGAGTGAATTTCAAGACCAGCATTCGCCCCTGTTAATGTTGTTATCACTGGGTACTGCGACATCGATAATCCAAACCTGTCGATGTTCCATAATTGTGATGTGATGATTATTATTATTATTAATTTCAAGCATGCAGTTGGAGTCGAGTCCATTCTGTATGGCAATCTTGTATGTTTCTGGTTGGAAACCATTCTCATAACTATTTGTGCAAGGAATAATTATGATAGTAAAACAATAATAATAAATCCATTGAACAGCACTCAAGTCATATACTGAGTAATGCCGGCCTCGTTGGTTGAGTAGATAACGTATACCGGTCTCCAACCAACAGACTGTAGATTTGAATCCTGTCTTGGGCATGGATGCTTGTTGGTGGGCTTTAGCTGGGAGATGACTCATACCCTTAGCTCTCCTTCCTTATCCTACTTATTTTTTGTATATTTGTACACACATACTTAGACGCACCCTTTGACCTCCACGATACGGATTCAAATCCAATCATGGCGTGAATTGGGAACTTTTATAATAGCTCTTGGATTTATAAGGTTTCCTTTTATTTATTTATTTTTTTAAAGGAATGAAAGAAAAACATTCTTTTACTTTCTTACTATTAATTCCCCTTTCGAGGGACTGAAGTGAATAATACTATTCGCTAATTATTTGGCGTATTTAATATATTTTCAATAATACTTTCACCTGTGAGACGTACCTCAAGGATCTTTCTTTTTATTTGTTCTTACATTATTCTTGATAACCTCCCTGTATCTGAAGTGTAATAACCTTGGTAGAGTTTTCTTTCCTAACTTCCTGGTTAGTAATGTACAAGTAGAATAGGATAAGACTGCGACAAGCACACGATAAAGTAGTCATGATTAAGTCAAAAAGACTCCACAAAGCTCACGTATGCTATTATAAAATTATTTGATTTTTATTGTACTATTCATTATTCTTTTTCTATGCAAATTTTGTTGCCGTTTGTGGCAATACTGGTCTCGGTTCATATTTTTAAGTCGGTGATAAAATGAAATCAGAACAGCACTTAAAGGTCACATTCTTAAATCCTTCAGTAACGTCATCGTTTGGCATTTATGATGTTCTGAAGAAACTTGTTTGGTAAGCTGCCATCGTCACTCTGTACTACTTTTACGTGCGCATCGTAGCAATTCACAACTACACCGGAACTGTGCGCCTCCTATGAGGAAATACGTGAAACAAACAACAGACGAACAGATACTATTATCAAATAATATAACGATTTTTTACACTTAAAACGACATTCTAATATTGCGTATTTTATTTATTTAAAACTTATAATTTTGCTAAATATTTATTTGTAACAGCGCTGTGTTATAATAAATAAATTAATTAAATTATACATATAAAAGAAATTGTAATTCATTTAATGCAAACTGAATCATACACGATTGCAGTGTATTAACAACCTTACGAAATGAGCAATAAAACACTGACTGTAGAAGTATTAACAGCTTTAATGAACTGGTAGATGGCGGAGACTGTTTCAATATGCAATTTTCGATCAATTTAACTTGGTGAAAGAGGAAATTAATACAGCAGGTATTTAAAAAAAATGCTTTGTGAGTTTTAAATGTTTGTATAGTGATAGGAGTATGAATCATCTTTTTAATTCTATGGAATTCTATGAAATTTTACCATGCCTTCCTGGTAAATTGAGAAAGTAGTTGTACGAACATATGCGCTACCTAGTGACGTCACTGTTGTCACGTGCGTGGGTAGCAGCAATCAAACCGCCGTCTGTTTCTTACTGCCACTGGTGATTATTGATACTTTGCCACCTAACTGATCCAGTGAAATACTTTGAAATATGACCCATAAAGTCAATAAAAATCATTCTAGTATTAAGAATTTTTGAATGCCGGAAAATTTCAGCAGACAGTGTGATCAGTCCAGTTCTAGCTGATACAATACTTTCGCTGTTACGACCAGTAAGAAATAAGATACCATTCTTACGGAGATCGTAATCTTTTGTGCAGAATGGAAGTACAGTTCGGCATTCATGGTTGCTTTATGCTTGAGTATAGACTTATCGCATTCTCCTTATGATTCTCACGCAAGACATTGAAATGTAAATTATCAAGTTATAACTCTTTGAATTACAGCAAGAAAATATGACTAATCTTAGTAACTACTTCGGTTTTTTTTTTTTTTTTGGTCTTTTTTTTTTGTGGGGAAGGAGTCGTTCAAGCTTTCTATCAAGTATTTATAGAAAATCTTTCGAAAACTGGAATCCTTAACAGAATTTATTCATGAACAAAGTGGCCGTTTGGCTTTCATTATTACAGCAGTAGTCTTTCACATAAATAAGACTTTCGGTTTTAGTTTTTTTTTTTTTTTTTCAGATTATTTTCATGAACTAGTGCGCAGTATTACCAAAGGTACAAGTATTCTGACTGACTAATAGTTAATGTTTAATTTACACTACAGCCATCGTAGTTAAGATTTCGTATTTTTGTTTTTTTAAAGAACACTCCAATAATAATTATATTTTCGACTTATCAACTTTGAATACACGTAAAGCCTCAACAGATGTTCTTATATTCAGTACGACTTTTATTAGAGTATGTTAATATAATATTTATTAAATCATTCATTCAGAATTTTTATACACCATTTTTATCATTTTTATGGACTCAATATAGTTTTTTATGTTTTATAGATTATTGTACAAACCAGCAAAATTATAATAAGAATGAAACTGTTGATCCATAATTTAAGGGAAATTCCAATTTTCACTAAGAGAGGGCGCGAAGTTCATATCTGCTGCTATTTTAAGCTTCTATGTTCAGGTAGTCGCAATGACGTCAATTCTAATTTCTGCAGATAAAACGGCAGCTTGTAGACCGATCGATATTCTGCATAGGGCACGCGTCTATATATTCAGTGCTGGTTTTGTCCAATAAATTGCCAAATGATTATTTCAAATACTAAAAATAACTTTATCTGATAATTTGTGCTAATTTCATGCGAATCGTGATTAAATATAAGAACAAGAAAAGATTTTTATTTCGAAAATTGCAAAAGAATTGTATGCTTAACAATGTACATTCTATAAAAAATCAAAAAATATTCTTTTATTATCTTAATGATATAGATAACCATCACTGGAATTTTATTTTACTCTTTTGCAGGAGATGTAGTACTTTTAAAAGCCAGTACAGGATAGAGAGAAAAGATAGAAAAGTTTAAACGGAAAGATACAAAGCGAGAGGAAAGTTTTTATTTATATTCGGCATTGAAATAATTTTGAATCATTAAGATCCAGTATTTTTATATAATGAATATTTTTATTATATAATAAGAATGATTTTTCCAACCACGATACAGCACTATTAATCATCTTGTGGGTCTCCTCTTGATTTTGAGGCATTATCATTAAATAAAATAGAGGGGAGGGGGAGAAAAAACTTCCATACAATGTGAAAACACCAAAGTTTATATGCAGCCTTAAACAGTGCTTTGTGGCTCTGTATTCACCATCTAGCAATGATAATGACTCATACTGTGCGACCACATAAGCGAGAGCTGTCGCTGGCAGACTGTCAAGAGGAGTCAATTCATGTTGAAAGGGAGAAAGAAATAAGGCGATGTACGAATTCGCTAGCAACACGCGAAATCACGTGCTTTGTACGTAAAATTTTCCAACTATTGTACAAGCAAAATAGTTACCACTTTAAAAACTAGAATTTTCATAAAAGAAAAGCTAATTTTCTGACGTATAATAATAAACACCCATCGGAATGGATTCAACTTCTTCTGCCATGCGCAGAAGTGTTGAGAGGTCTCGCATCTGTGGTCTCACAGTAGTATTAAAATACAGACGTGTCAAATTTATATATATATATATATATATATATATATATATATATACTCAAAATGAGATGTGTTGATGTAATGGACCTTCTATGAAGACTTACAGACTTCATGGAGGCCCCTATATGATAAATAAATAAATACACTTTGTGTACACAATGATGACAGTGACAATAATAATTATTATATAGTATTGTGGGTACAACCTATGTACGTTCATGTACCTATATCCGCATATGTGTACATGTATATATTGTAAATAGTATGTGTGAGTAATAAAGTTTGACTGGTTGACTGATTATCATTGTTCTTCGTATTATTATTTTTAAATAGGCCTTAAGGGAATACTATGAACGAGAAATATGCACTCTCCATATCTTACAGAAAGTATTGAGATGCGCTATACTAGTTCTGGCTGTCCAGTGCAATAACGCATCATCGCCATTCTAAGTGTTTATATATGTTTTGGTAGGTGTGTTCTCATTCTATTGCAGAGGTGTAGTATAAATATATCTGTTAATTCTCAATTTATTTCCATAGTGTCAAACCTAGGTCATCCTCAGATAAGCTTAACACTCTACAAGGATGCAAGGTGATACATTACCCCACATCCAGGATGAATATAAAGAAGAAAACAATTATTTATTACAACTACAATATTGTAAATGCATCAAAAATAAAATAAACACCACTTTATGGCAAATTTGCAATAAAAAAATAAATTTTATTGTTCATATATACAACAAATGATATGTAGATGGATATAACTAACATATGTGCATGCACACTCACACACATATACATAATGAAAATGGAATGTATGAAAATAAGAATAAATTGCTATTAAAATTATTACTATTAATGTACATTAACTACTGTAAGGTATAATTTTATTCACCTCTAACTGTAAATTATTATTATTGTAAGTTAGAGTTGTAATAATAATAATACGTAGCAATCCATCATTCACCCTCCCATATATAAAGGCTCATCCATCAGTAAAACTACTATTATAATACAGGTCAAAACAATGCTATACCTCGAAATTTATCTTCATGCAGATATGAACTGGAATACTTACATAAAACTCCTACGAGGCAAACTCCGAATAATGGCAAGCAAGCATTTAAACCACTCATGCAATACGCTTACAACTTGGAAACTATAAACAACTTTATGGTGTGTACATTCTGTGCAAACTATAAATTAAACAGATTAATATGACTGCAGTATAAACCAATAAAACTATTTTTCTGACAAAATATTAACAGCCAAACACCTATATCGTCACTACGTGGGTATACTAATGCATTGCTTTGTTTCGACTACAAAATAGTTAGAACGCATATTCTATAACAAGACCTCACACAGCTAACTGCATTACATATAAATACAACAATCCGGATGAAAAAGACAGCTGAAATTTTTATATTCCACATATGCTAAACAAACTGTTATTTGAAGAGTTGAGCCTGTGTAGCTCAGTGGATGTGGCGTTTGCATACCACAGCGCTTGACTGGACGAAGGAAGACTTGGTTTCAAGTCTAGTCGGCGACTAGAGGAAATTTCTCTAAGCCTTTTTTCAATCGGTTCCCGAGTTAGTCGATCTCTGGGACAGGCAAGCGGGTTTTTCTTCCTGGAAACTCGGGTTTTTCATCCTGTAAACCCAAGAAAATCGACCGTAGGACCCACATTATTTCAGACATTAAAAATATATTGTGTTAGGGTTAGGGGCCACGAGATGGCAGCACATTTGAGTTGTCTCTCTTCACTGTGTGCCACTTAATTAGTGATAGCCTTGGGCCATCTATCTCTGATTGGTACCAGTGGAGATTGAACTGCCCACTCAGTCTCCAAAAGTTAGATAGGGCTAAATGGCCTCACCTACTCCCTGTATACGGGAATAAAAAGGCGTAAACTGATTTTTTTTTACTGTTATTTGAAAATAAAATCTAAAAGTATCACTCAAGCGTAGGCTGTCCAGTTTTCAGTCATGCATCAACATATTCCAAAGTATCGCACGCATGCGTCTGTGTGTGTTTTACATGCTGATGCAATGATATATATCTGAACTACTGTCCACACAACAAAGAACAAGCAACGCTCACACACATAAACATAATGAAAATGGAATGTATGAAAATAAGAATAAATTACTATAAAATAATTACTATTAATGTACATTAATCAATGACATCCTCAGATAAGCTTAACACAAGCTTCGAGGTCGTGCCAATTGCATTATACCTCATCCAGAAGCAATATTGTTTAAATAACAAATATTTCACTTATTGTAAATATTGCACTGACTGAAATACTCATACAGCACTGTACATTTGTTTGAAAAAATTTATTATAGTGTACATGTATAGAAAATATTTATTTTGCATTTTTACAGCACCTTGTTGCGAACAGAAAATGTAAAAGTAAGATTTTAATTGTGTATTTGTAAATTCATATATATACAGTGATATTAAAACTTTAAAGTATTCTTATTATTATTATTATTATTAATTGATTGTGACAAAATCGAAGCAATGCTCACTACTAAAACTGCTATCATGGGATTATGTTCTTGTTTATTTTCTTTCTGTGGACATAAAATTTCTTCGACAGAGAATAAACTATTGTAATTGAAAAGAATTTTTTTAAAAAAAAACGTATGTTATCGAAACTGATTTGAAGTAATAGGTTCCTATAAAAAATATAAAAATAATAAAATCAAATATAATCAAATTAAACAACGCATTTGTTTTACAATAATGGTGTGGATTAACTAACATTAGGAGAGTATAATATTCTATTTTTTTTATCTGCATGATAATCAAGATTATAGGCAACAGTTGGTGATTCAAAAAAAAGTTCTAGTAATTTATTCAAAAATGAAAATTAAAACAAAATAAAAAGTATGAGAGATGTCCAGAAAGTAAGTTCTGATGGATTGTCAGAGAAACAAAAATATACTTACAAAAAAAAAACTTTATTGGAAATTAAAGTAGACATTGTCGTCACGTGTTCTCTTGACGTTCGAATCCGCCATCTTGCTAAAAGTCACTTTCATCAAATAAGGAAAACTAATTGCAAATTAATCACTGATCTAAGGGTAGAGAAATTTCTATTATACTGCGCCACTCTATCCTTAGATAAGTCTATATGAATTAGTAGGATTAATTCATAATTAGTTAGCAGTCCTTTCACTCATTCAGGCCGATGGTGTTTATTCTCCTTCCTTCTGGGATTCCCGCTAGATCCGAATTTTTGTGAACGGTGCAGTAAAAAGAAATTCAGGCAAACACAATATTTAAATTAACAAACAAAACATTTAATATATGGTTATATAACAAATACATGAATTCCACTTCTTAACATGACAACTCAGTCAAGTTAGTACATTAGGTCAAGTCACTCACAATAAATCAATCTTCCAAACTTTCACATACAAATTCACAGTTTCAGAATCACAAAGTTTCTTTACTCAATTCATTACAATAGAATTTCTTATTTAATCAGTTTTCATGTATCTCTCATCTACACTCTATGATTAACTCATAGCAGGCACTAACCACGGCAGATATTATTTCAATGTAACTATATTTTCAACTCTCAGCCTCGATGATATACTACAGTTAATGTTAGAAACAGCGCAACGGAACTAATACTTAAATCTTCATACACCGAAATAAACTAATATGACTGTCCTTACCAGAAATAATCTTCAGTACTTCCAATATTTTGTGAGCACACCTTCAAATTATATTTATTACACTTGCGAAACACATTTATAAGAATTCTCCAAGGTTGTAACTAGAACATTATTAATCGCGCTTTATAACTTCAGACAACAACTATAGGGTACATTAATTATTCTTGTTTATCACTCATCAACTAGTTAAACTCCGTACAATTCCCTTTATGGTAGCATAGAAATAAGTCTTAACTCTAGACTGACTGGATTTATTCAGAATTCTTCTTTGAATGTCCAGTTCTCTAAATTATCCGACTACGGCATTAATTTCCTTTTATTACCACTGCTGATTTTGCTTTCAGCCAACTATAAGATTCACTTATAAAAAAAATATCTACTCAACTCCTACCCTTAAGAACCTTTTATTTACTTTTACTTCTCTAGTTTTCTTCCTTGCTACCTTTTAGTTCCAAAGTTCCGTTCCGACTCCCCTTACTACGTATATATTTTCTCTTCTATTTTTCCACGCTCCCTTCACTCGCGCTCGTTTATTTCACGCGTCTCTATGACAACCGAGAAACGTAAACATTCTCGCGAATGTTACATCAGGCTATACAACTACATCGAGTTATTACATAACGTTAAACTTTCATAAAAAGAATAAATAGAATATTTGCGTTTCAATAAATGCGTAGTTAAATTACAAATATAAGATTTTATAATATTGATATAACAATAAATAAAATAGCTTAATAATATTTAATACAGAATCTATTTACCATTAACACATTTCTTTGATTAAGCAAATTAAATATTTGACATAATTAAAGTAGTTATATGATATCAATTATAATTTATGTTATTTACATTAAATAATATTTACAAATATAGTTCTTGTGACGGAGAATTATGTTGGATTCTGAATCAAATAACATTTATTCTATTTTCTACATAATTAGAATCCAACAACATCCTTCCCTACTTTTGTACATAATTTCCGCCATTGTTCAGGCACTTATCATAACAGGGCACCAAGAGTTGTATACTTTCATCGTAGAATGTTGCTGCCAGTGACGCAACCCACGTATTGACTGCTTCTTTGACCTTGTCATCATCTTGAAGCCTCCTGCCGCCAAGGAAAGATTTCAGATGTTTGAGCAGGTGAAAGTCGCTTGGCGCAAAGTCAGGACTATATGGGGGGATGATGGAATTGTTCTCAGCCGAAGGTGGAGAGAAGTTGTTGTGTTATACCGGCTGTGGGTGGGCAGGTATTATCATGAATCAAAACTATGCCCCTGGTAATAAATGACACGTCTTTTATTCTGGATCGTACGACGCAGTTCATCATCTTGCACACCTGTCCTTCCTTCATTAAAAAGTGTTACCTATCTTCATACTTTTGAATCACTCATTGCGTATTTTCCATAAACCTCAATAATTTGCTGATGAATTTCAGCTGCTTTAACGTTCCTCGCATTTCAAGAAACGGATAACTGACCTAATTTCATATGCGGCGGGCGATTCGATTTTCTTAGACATTATAAACACACACACCAAGAAGCGTACGCACTGCGAGAATGTCTAAAAATGGCACCAACGCCTTGCTAGCGAATCAACAAACTCAGCACGCATGCGCACCATTGCGATCGCAGCGCTGCGGTAAAAATATTTAAAAACGGAACTTTCTGGCCTTCCCTCGTACTTTGAACTACTAACAAGCATGATAAAAAAAAAACAAGACGAAAATGCACATATGGAATAAAGGATATAATTTCGTTAGAAATATACAAGGGGGGGATAACACCTAAAACAAAAATGATATTAAAGCAACTGATACAACCACAAGTTCACTAATTAGTTCACAAAACATAAATTATCCACCGTGCACGCGCTAATTCCGTCCAGAAACTAGTCAATTCCAGTTATTGCTTAATCTACTGTTACTTGAATTTAGATTCACGTGCGACTAAGTGGCTATTAAGTTATGCTTAACTTATACTGGTAAAACTACCTGAAAGTTGTTGGGTCTTTCACTCGGATTTTCTTCTTTTTATCTCTCTTCTTTAACAAACACAATTTACAGGTGTATATCATTTCTTGAATATTTTTTTTTACTTCATCACTCAAATACCAGGCAACATATCAAAACGATTTTTAATTCCATTGAAAACATTCTCGAGCTGCCTGAACGTTGCTAGGAACTTTCAAATCCTGAAACAAATTTGAATATGCCAAAGATATTATCAAATAATCGTATCCTGTGTTATGCTCAGGCGCAGACCTACACTTTTTACAGTGTAAGCACATCCCTAACCCAATCCTACGGAATAAGTTGGTTACTCCTTATTCCTGGAGGTATCCTATGACTGGAGTCTGTATGTGTTCAACAGGGCCGGTTTGCCTGCTTTGTGGGATGAAAAACCACAGATAAACTGGCGGAAAAAACCCCACTGTCCACGCCCAAGACCGGCTAACTTGGCTATGACTGAGGAAGATCCTTAAAGCTCCTCGTGTCGTCGACGGGAATCGAACCTAGGACATTCCTTCCCCAGGCATATAGTTGTGAAGCGCAAAGCCACTAGGCTAACCGCGCGGACTATCAAACAATAAGTGTCTTTTTTTTTTTTTTTTTGAGAACTTGCTGATTTATTGGAAAAAAAAAAAGTCTTCCCACAGTGAAATGGAAGTGTTCCCATAATCCAATTGAAACTCCATGCACACTTCAGAGATGTTTAGTCCAACGATGCAAACATGTCGTAATGCTAGACAGACAGATAAACAATCAAATAGATATTCATCTTTATATATGAAGACTGTCCAGATGCATATAAAAATTATCTGAAATTAAGTTTCATGTTGCTCCTGATTAAAAAAAAACAAAACAAGATTTAGTTTTTGTGATGGGGAAGCGTAGTAGCTCCATCATCCAATATGCTTGGCTATTCATTATTATTATTCTTTCTCTTCTCTTTTACCTTTCGGTGTCGAGGAGTTTTCTACATTTAGCCCCTACCGTATCGAGGATAAGGTAAACCCTATGTCTCAGCGTGTCCTATGTCTGTAGATGCGTGTGTTCATGAGCCGGTTTGCTTGTTCTGGAGGAAATGTATACATCTTTTACAAACAACAATATATATATATATATATACAACTTTTTTTTTTCTAACACATTTAACGTAATTTACTCCAAAGGAATTGCATTTATTTTGAGCTTTTGTAAGAGTTGTAGAACACGTACAGAAAATACGAAGCAAAAAAAAAAAAAAAGTTTTTATTGATCTGTTTATGAGGAACAGAAAACACTAAACCTTAGTGGAAAAAAACGCTTCGAAGGTCAAGTCAACAACGTGATAATGCATTCCTTTGATGTTATGGCAATAGGAAACATTGGTAAATGGATAGATCTGTTTGGACTTTGTTCTTCGTTGAAATACGCCAAAGATCTCAGGGTCGTTTTACTGTTTCATATCGCGTCCTTCAGTAATGAAATCCCAAGATTGCGTACTGATGGGTGGGTGTGACTTCGAAATAAACAAATAAATAAAACTAGTATTAATCTTTTTTATATTAATATGTAAAATTACATATATTTTTTATATGTAAAATGATAATGAAATAATACAATGCGAATCTTCACCTACAAAATGCGATTTTCAGAAACCTAATCTAATCAAAGTAAATAAATGTGAACTATATTTTGAAATAAATGCAGTAAGAAAAGAAGCAAAAGTTTTATTAGGATTTTATTTTATTTACTATTTAGAAAATACAGCAGTAACTAAATTTGCATGCCAATAGATATCATTCATATTATAAGTGTGATGGATTTTTTTTTAAATGTGTCAGAATCGGAATAGATAATCCCAAAGAAACATTAACAATATTATCAAAATGTCAACATGCATATGCTTTTCCATCTATCTATTAAAAAACAGACGCAGGTAATCATTTTCCCAAAGTGTTCTTGATGATTGTCTAAACCATAGGTTCCCAAACTTTTTCGGCCCACCACCCACTTTGCAAGACATAAATTTTGTAACGCCTCTCCTCCCCCATTAAATTTTGTAACGCCCCCACTACAAAACATAACCACAGAAAACAGTATAATAAGTTTCGAATAATATTTGCTTTGTTTTTTCCCTCTAGTTAGCAATATAAGTTAGTACTAACTAGGCTAACTAAAATTTACGATTTTATTTCTTTCTTACCATTATTATTTTTACTCGTAATATTCAATTATATAAAATTGGGTTTATTTTTGTACAAATCAATTAGAAAAGTGGTTTTATATATATTTTGAAATGAAATATAACGAATATATTTGCTACTGTAAACATAACCTATTATACACACATATATACATACTCTATTTTCTCATTGACATAGAAAATTGACATCTATTTCTATCTGACATGGTGAATTTTCAAATGATTAAATAATTGAAATAGAAAATTGATAAAAAAATTGATCGTGTAAGACGGGCATAAGATGAATTAAAATGCAATATTTAAATTTTAAATGATTATCTAATCGCAAAATCACGAAAATAATTAATTTTTAAATATGTATTATTAATTTCTTCTATAAAGAGCCATCGACCCCTAGACCGCCTGAACGCCCCCAAATGCTTCTGATCCCACTCTAGCCCCCCCCCCTAGAAGGCTTCAGCGCCCACGGGGGGGGGGGGGTACCGCCCACTTTGGGAACCTATGGTCTAAACTGTTATTTATCATCGACAGTGCTATACAGGGTGTTCGGGATAAATTTGACAGTTTCGTAAGGAAAAAGAAAATCTTCTTTGTATCTATTAAATTTAATGAATTGACAAAAAAACATTACAGGCAGAGTTAATTACAATACTATCAATAAGATTTACTCAAAATAACCACCATTAGCATCGATCACAGCTTCAATTCTGCTTCGGAACCTCGAACAAGCTGATGCTACAGTCTCCCTGGGAAGGGCCGCAAAAACTGTTTTAATTTTATCCATTAACTGGGCTTTTGTATTACTGGAAGTGCGATTGGTGTCTTTTTCAACTGCGCCCCATACAAAATAATCCATGGGGTTAAGGTCTGGGGAGTTTGGAGGCCAAACATTTGGACTGGTGAAGTCGTAGAAATTTTCAGACAACCATTTTTGACTTTTCCCAGAGGTGTGGCAAGGGGCCGAATCCTGCTGCCATACATACGGCCTACCATTGGCTACCCTTGTTATCCAGGGCTTGACTACAGTTAGCAACTCCACGAACAAAGCCCGAATTCCAATGCCAGGGTTCTTCAACACCTGTTCCTGCAGATTTGCGAGGAATTCTGCTGTACGAACGCAATCAGATCGTCTGCTAGGGATCTTTCTTCTTGCTACATCCTCGTAGTCACCATTGCAAGTCTCTAGTTCATGCCTGATTGTTTTTACTGTATTCAGGGAGCATTGGGCAGCAGTCGTAATATCCTTATTTTGATGGCGGGCACGAATCATCATGATACAAGTTATTCTCTTCCATGATTCAGGTGGGTTCCAGCTATCCATCCTTTCTGACATCTTGTATATGAATGAAGAAGGGTCCAAACTTTTAAATGAAGAGAAGTGTGTGTTAATACATGTAACTTACGGAAAAATATAATTAATTATAAATATGTCAAATTTATCCCGAACACCCTGTATATGTTATTAAGACATTCTCGAACTGTTATTTTCTGATAGGGGCGGCTCGTGCATGGGCACTGAGGAACTGCAGCACCCCAATTTTTCTCGATATATAAATATATTTATTCATTTATTTATATTTGCTTTTTATCATGAACAATCCGATGCAATTCTCTTATTTTGTATAAAAAAAATATTAAAAATCCATCTTGTAGCACTTAAGAGCAGTGGCGTAGCTTGGGGGGGGGGGAGGTTGCGGAGGGGGAGGTCCGCCCCGGGTGGTACTTTGAACCTTTTTGAACTTTTGCAGTTAATTCTAAAATAAAGTCTCCAGAACTCAGTTCCAACTATTGTAATACTGCGAATTTTCTTCACAATTGCTGTAAGTGTTGCTAGTTGTGAGAGGAGTTTTTCTAAATAAAATTCATTAAGAATTACCTACATTACTATGAAATAGACTTCGCTAATGTCATCGACCATTTTGCTAACAGAAAAGCAAGAAATATAACATAGCGTTTTAATTTATTTCCCTATATGTAGTTTTCACTTTTTTGTTTTGTAGAATTTTTGGTGTGTATTAAGAGGGGAGACAAACTCAGGGACCGCCCCAGGCGGCAACAGCTTAGAAGGGCGAAGGTGGGCTTAGGAGGGTAACAGCTACGCCAC
The DNA here is from genome assembly GCF_054136105.1 of Typopeltis vanoorti. NCBI lineage: Eukaryota > Metazoa > Arthropoda > Arachnida > Uropygi > Thelyphonidae > Typopeltis > Typopeltis vanoorti. Next base: position 34,564,296 of record NC_143573.1, read on the forward strand.
TGCGTAGGAGGGCGAAGAACGCTAGCAGCACTGTGTTTACCGCAGTGTCATATTGCTACGTGCGCAAGTACATTCACGTCATAGTGAGATCCAAGCTATTAGCGTAATGCGGCACTGTCCGTCGCGCAGTTCCACTGTTGTTTACATGCAGCTTGCGCCAGTAGTAGAGTGTTCGTAGTGCTTATCGTGTTTACTCCGTCTCTTTAAATACATTATTTATTTATTTATTTGGACATTAAAATATTTATTATTTAAATATTTATTTGGACATTACAATTAAAGACAACATTTGTTATAGTTTTTATTTTAGAACATTATTAGGGTTATGATAATAGATTTTATTTTTAAGTAATTTTGAATTATACTAAACTGTATAATTTTATCGATAATAAACAATATTTTTTCATGTTTAATTTTTTTTTTAATTTTTACCATAATTTTGATATTTTATCCAAACACGTATACACTGTACTTGCAGCACCCCCACGATTTCAAGCCACGAGCCGCCATTGCCTGTAGATATTATATGTATCTGTTGTCAGGACAACTTTTTTTACAGCTTCTCAAGTGTCCGTTATTTGGTGTTCTTGTGCCTGTAACCGACAGCTGTTTTTTGTTGTTAATTTTTCACCTGACAGGACTGAGTAACGTGATCCATTGATTCCTATTCGTGAGACAGTGTCTAATGCATCGTGTGTTTTGTTATGTTCCTTTGTAGACCAGCATCTCGTGCTACCCTTTCAAGGATTGTCTCTTCTTTTAGACACTACACGAACCTTGCATTCCTCATTTGTCCTTTCGTATAAAGAAAAAACTGTCTTGTCATCAACCACTGAGCAGCCATTGGCTGTTTGTTTACTGGTTGCCTGACCATTCTCGGTACACTCCGAACACCTCACAAAAAATATTCAACCATTTTATATGGCCAACGTTTTCCTTAAAAAATGACTGTCATGTTTGGTTTTCTAAACTATTCCGTTATTAGTAATGATCTTACAGACCATTAATGCCACATAATTTTACATCAGAAATAATTCTAACGAATCTACAGAAAAATAAAATAAAATAAAAATAAATGATGCTTATAATGAAATATTTAACTTTCCTGTTCCGTTTGCACTGAGTATTTTTACTTCCTCCTCATTTTTGTAGAAGATTAGTATTCAAAATGTACTTATTCTTTACGAGTCTATATATTCGCGTCATTCCTTTTAGAAATCTATTTTGGCTTTTCCTTTTGTGTCTTCTTCCTTGCTACCTCCACAGGTTTTATTCGCTGTTTACGTGTCCTTCAACTTCTGGTGTTTTGTCAAATGGATTTTCTCCGTTAACTGATGTTTCCTTCTGCTAAATTGACTCTTTTGTCTTTGGTCCCCGCTGAAGAATTTTGTTCCCTGGGTACGTCCCTAATTCATTCCTAGTGGGATTGGACTAATGGGTTCTATAAACAGTTCGTGACTAAACCCATGTAGATCCCTAGTCCCAAGTGTTTTTCTCTTCCAGTTCCCATAGACATCTAAATTGCTTTACGACTTCTGCGTGTTGAGAATGCCATTCAGATGACTTGATGTTGGTTACTGCTGCGCCTGCTGTGATCTAATCTTATAATTTACTTTTCTTCTTTCATGCTCTTTCCCTTTGTTCTTCTTAAAAACCAATTAATCATTTGAAACGTCACCATTTTCTGTTGTTACCGATAAGCAAACCGCAAAGTATGTGTCCTTCTTCGTTCTAATAATCTCGAATATCAACGATTTTTTTTTTTTTGTTCTATTGCTTGTTATAATAATTTGTACCGTTGTACTTCAAGATTTGAAAAGATGTGAGAAAAATAAAGGGAGAAAAACATCCAATTACTGTTTTTATAAAGAGAAGCAAAGAGCTACAGTAGAGAGATAATCTGTGTAACTGTTGCGCAGGCGCCGTATTGACTGGCTTCCTTGGTTATACAGCAATCCCTCGATTAGTGCGCCTAATGCGTTCTTTAAAACAGGCGCATTAATCGAAAACGCACTAATCGAATATATATATTACATGATAACATAATAATGAAACAGTATAATTCGTTCCTCAAATTTCTTTTTTGAACCTTAATTTTTTTATAAAAGAATTAAGGTACGTCTTAGGGCCCAGTTAAAGGAAAACCATGAAGCTGAAAGACAATAAAACATATTCAGAATATAAATTTTATTATTCTACTTCTTAACAAAGAATTGAGCTCATCCCAGAAGACGGATTGATTACCCTATTATCGGAATGGATTCTCCTTTTTGTGACATGCGCAGAAGTGTCGAAGGGTGTCGAATCTGTGGGCGTACTATAGCAGACGACATAAATATTGGCGTTAAATTTTGTAACTCTGGTATACATAGCGTACATGGAAGTAGTGTAGTATGCCATTAAAAAATAACTTTGTAAAATGTTTTAAATCGGTAACTAAATTATTTCATCCTTGTGAGTGATTTTTTAAAATAGTTAGCCATAAAAATGTATAGATGCAAAATTTTAAAAATCTGTAACATTTATTTTTAAGATGTATATAGGCGCACTAATCGAATTTGGGTATCGAAAAAAAAAAAAATGACGCATGAATCGAGGGATTACTGTATAAGCTAACGGAGCTAAGCCTACTCTCTAGCAATACAACTACTACTCACAGGTTAAGGTTAAAAGACAGCCTGAAAATAAAATCAATGTCCAGTCGTGAGTGAAAGCAACTCTAAACTTCCCTTTCAAGACAATTATTATGGAAGCCCGCAATAATTTTAACCTCTCATTAATTTAAGAATTAATGAGAGGTTATAATACCTGTTTTATTCTTACTTGAGATACGATAACTTGAATCCATCGTACAATGCTCATTGAAGGCATGAATTGGGTGAGGGATAGAAACTAGGCTCACTTAAATTTCATACTGCAGTCATCTTCCAATATTAGATTGAAATGTCTCAAAAAAAAAAAAAAAAAAAACTTATCCACCTTAACGTAGTGAGCGGTTTCGTCACGGCCATCTGCCCGAGAAAAAGACCTAAATTCCCAATCCTGTCTGCGAAGAGGAATTTTTCTAGCCTCTTGACGACATGTTTTCTTTTCTTTTAAACTGCTAAAACACTTGCAAGCCAACGTCATGGAAACGTATGCTAAGCAGACGATAGGTTTTTGCCAAGATGAATTGCAGAATTCCAGAGAATAAAATATAGTAAAATAGAGAGAAAAAAAAGCGTCACAACATATGTGCTGACGCCTTAAGTTTCCATGGTGCGAATGTACTAATACGTTAATACAAGGTTGAAAAATCTATGTACTAACAAATTATGTATATCGAACAACCTCTTGTGCATTGGATGACCATAAAAAATAGTCACGTGTTTGTCTAGTCTAACCTTCCACAGATAAAAGAAGTCCTTACGATATATTTTTCGCTCTCCCCTTTTCTAGACACCGGATGTACACGATAATTCTAAAGTTCAGAAGCATACAATAGTCGTCTTCCGGTTCCCACGTTCCCGCCGATTTTTTTTAAGAGATCGTATATTCTACTAATAAAAAGTCCCTTCCAACTTCGCACCTGGAAGAAGATTGTTTCGATGATATCAGCCCTCTTTCACGCCAGATTACTGTTAGAAATAAACACCTGTACATCATCAGCGTACAAAAAAAAAAAAAAAAAAAAAAAAAGATTAAATATATATAATATAATATACAACAATTAACGAAGAAAATAGCCGCCACCCCCCAAAAAAAGAAACTTTCAATTTCCAAATAAGCAAACAATAATACAAAAATGAACAGTTGTATTATAGCATACGATATATCGCAAATTAAAATTATGAAGGAAAAAATATTTTGGTACTTCTGGAATAATTTTAATGGGTAGCTACTCTATTACCTCCAATCTGGATCCTTCAGGGAAGATAAATGTTCCTCTCTAGTACTAGAAGAACATCGATAATATCTTTTCAACAAAATGTGAGTTTAACTAAGATGAAAAGCCAAACGGCTATTTTTTTCCTGGCGAAGTTGATAAATTAAGGTGATAAAAATCCCTTATTGTTTTTCAGCCAGTATGCGAAACTGTAAGATCGAAAACTACGATCTATAAGCGTTTCATGCCGACGAACTATCGGCGAATCCAAGCGTAAGTGACCACATGGTAGTGCCACACCAAGGCAACTCGATGCAAAGGTGGAGCAAGCTCGCTCACTATTTTTGATATTTTCTCATAATGTAAAAACACGCAGCTCCTAGGAGATGTAATGCTGCTTTACATTATGAGGAGGAGAGTCACCACCCAGACCGGTTTCAACCTTTTTTTGAGGTCTCATCAGTGAGTAGCTAGACCTAGATGTCAAAGTTTAAGTGAAAAGAACTTACATACCTTCACTATACGAATGCCAGAAAAGTGTGCCCATATATTATATTATAACATATGATGAAAAGATGAAAAGCCAAACGGCTATTTTTTTTCTGGCGAAGTTGATAAATCCCTTATTGTTTTTCAGCCAGTAAGAGAAACTCGAAAACTCGTAAGATCGAAAACTACGACATCTAGGTCTAGCTACTCACTGATGAGACCTCAAAAAAGGTTGAAACCGGTCTGGGTGGTGACCTCTCCTCATAATGATTTCCTTCTTCCGAAGTTCTCCGGTTTTTCATTCAGCAAAACACCAAACCAGCCACAGAACACACGCAACTGATAGACATATGTAGTCTATGCTTAATCTTGGTTGCTTTGGTATACTCTAAAGAAGAAAACAACCAATCTTTTTAATGCTGTAAGTGCAGTAGTTTCTAGAGACAAACTGTAAGCATACAAGTAACACAAGCTTTATTTCTTCACACTATTAATAGGGCCATTCCTTCCTGGGATTAATTTTTATTTTATTTATTTGTTTGTTTCATTTGATTTGTCACCTTAAGGCAATAGGATGGACACTACTGCTGAAGTATTTGGTAATTTAAAGTGTCTATGCGTCGTTACCGTCGATAGTCACGCCCGAACGTCTTGGCTCGATTCCAACTGGTGTTGAACTCAGACAGTGCGAGGTTATTCTGAATTCAGGACGGTGCAGCTAAGGTCAGTTAGGCAAGCGTATTGCGTGTATGAGTTTCGTGTGTGTTCTCACGCCAACCTGTCTTTCGAGGGGGAATCTCCGCCTTTATCTGAGATCAACTAACTTTGGTTAAAAACGCCTTCAATTTTTTTTTTTTTTTCATTACGATATTTGGACACACACACACAACTGCTACAAAATCTAGGTGATGAGACAAAAACCTTACTCTATCAATTAATAGCCCAAATCTATGATAGAGGAGAAATACCAAAGGGTTTATGAAATCAGCCATAATACCAATGCCAAAAAAGAATAATGCAAACAAATGCAGCCAATTTAGAACAATAGCTTTAATCCCACATGTTAGCAAAATTCTTCTAAAAATTATTCAAAATAGAATTTATTCAAAAATAGATTGTCTATTGGATGAAGATCAATTTGGATTCAGAAAGAATAAAGGAAAACAAGAGAGGCAATACTCTGTTTGAGAACAATAATAGAGAGAAGATTAGACCTTAGTCAAAATACTTGCATTTGCTTCCTTGATTTTGAGAAAGCGTTTGATAAAGTAAACCAGCAAACACTCCTAAATTGTCTAACTAATATCGGCATAGATTTGAGGTATAGGAAAATAATTTATCAAATTTACAAAAATCAAAATGGACAGATTAAAATCAATGATAAGGAGAAAATAATAAATATCAGGAGTGCAGTAAGACAAGGATGTATACTTTCACCACTTTTATTTAATTTATATATTGAAAAGGCCATTCAGGAAACTAAAGATAAAATAAATAGTGGCATAAAGATAAATGATGAGCAAGTCATGTGTATGAGATTTGCTGATGACATAGCCCTTGTAGCAGAAAACAGAAGAACGTTAAAAACAATGCTAGAATTGCTAAATAATAACCTTGAAAAATATAAAATGAAAATCAACACAGATAAGACAAGAATCATTGTTACAGGCAAAATCCCTATCAATATAGAGCATATAGACATCAGCGGAGAACAAATAAAACAAGTGAAACGCTTTAAATATTTAGGAAGCCTAATAACAGAAGATGGCAGAACAAGAGAAGACATAAGATCAAGAATAAACAACGCAAAAGCCCAATTCTCTAAGACGAAAAGCATTTTAACAGGAAACCTCAACCTACAATTGAAAAAAAAAAAAAAATAGTCAAGATATGGAGCATTGCACTGTATGGATGTGAAACCTGGATTCTAGGCAGAGAATATGTAAAAAGATTGGAGGCTTTTCAAATGTTATGCTAGCGCTACATGAACAAAATAAAATGGACAGAAAAATAAATCAAATGAACAAGTCTGAGAGAGATAAACGAAACAAGAACTCTAATTAAATCGATCAAAATTACTCAAGAGGTGTTCGTAATAATTACAATAATAACAGAAGAAAAATAACTTTTTTTTTATTTATTTACAACGCTTAAAGTCCATTTTTTAAGTAGGTTAACTGCTTGAACCCTAAAGAAATAAACGAGAGAGAGAGAGAAAGAAGTCGTAATCGATGTAGCCTTTGATCTGTATTACAACACGAACGCATGACAGGCCAATTTCTATTCAAGGCAAATAAAAACGTAAGATAACATCAAGGTCAGAAAGTAGAATCAGCATTTTATCTCATGGGGAGGTTACAGTCATATGTTATAAAATTAAAGAACTAGTCCTTTTCTGCAATGAAAAAAAAAAAAGGAAAAGTGAAGAACGATAACAGGTGGTGTTAAGTCGTTTGCGAATTCTCGTTTTCGATTTGATTAAATTCTACATTTTTTTTCAAAAAAAAAATTAGTGAGATAACTAAGAATAAATTATTGATATAAATTCGGAAATAATATCATTAAAAATAATGTTATTTTATTTTGCATATGTATCGTTTAAATATCAATCACATAAACTTCGTATGCCTCCCACTGTATTGTAAATAGCTTGCTGAAATGCTTTCAGACATACCTGCCCTGAAATACAGAACAAATAGTTATTATTACAGTCGCTATTAACCTCAGTGATACATAAAAATAATTTAAGAAAAGCATGTACTGTATATAAATGAATTTATATTCTGATATCCATGTTGTTGTATTTCTATTTAACCTGCCAAATGACGTGTGGAAGTTTTGGAGAATAAATCTGAATGTAAATTTATTGCATAGTAAATAAGACATATGAGAATAAAAAGAAATAGAAAAATAAATAAATAACATATCCATATTTAATTATATTGGAACTATACATATATATTTAAGAATATAAGTAGTTGCTTTTAGAGATTGATTATAAGTAGAGGTAGTGTGGCCGAGCGGTCTAAGGCGCTGGTTTAAGGCACCAGTCTCTTCGGAGGCGTGGGTTCGAATCCCACCACTGCCAAGTTATTTTTTCTTAAGTTACTCATTTAAAATGAAACGTTTTCTGTAGTAATATAACAATATGCTCTCTGTGAATTACAATTCTTGCAAATATTTACTGTCATAAAAAACGTTTTTTATTAATTAATTGGGTGTGCGCGCATGTAAATCTTTATACTACAAAATATAAAATACTTCTCATTTATGTTACATTTACGAATAATCATTTTAATGGTGAAATTAAAGTAATTATTTTCCTTTTTTTTTTTTTTTTTTTTAAATGAACTCAGATTCAAAGGCGTTTCCATCCAAGGCACTATTACAAGGACAACCATAATGGCTTTGCGATATACGCAAAGTATGCGGGAAATAGGAAGTACGTGCTTCTGTTCCATCATTCCTGTTATATACATTTCTGGGAAATGCTTATTAGTTGGTTGGCAGCAATTCATTGCGTCACCTTTCGGAGACATGTCTAAGCAGCAGATCACGAATGTCGACTGCTAAGAGTGGGAATAACCCGTTTGCTTCTACAAGCATTATCATCTTCTGCTATACAAATTAATATAAAACTGGTATAATATAAAAGCACACAATAATGATTTTCTTTAGGCATATTTCTAAATCTTATTTAAACACGATTAATTGACATTTAAATAAGATAAGAATCATGTTACAAGCTGTCGTGCTTATTATGCGGTGTAGGTACAAACGCTTTAACAAGGGATTTGGCTCAACCAAGCGAAATGTAACTGATGCAATAAAAGCCACACTTAATCATTCAGTTTCAATATTAAAAAAAAAAAAAAAAAGATAAATAGTCTTACTGTCTGATTAATTCATATGATTTAAGTGTGGCTTTTATTGCATCAGTTACCTATCGCTTGGTTGAGCCAAATCCCTTGTTAAGGCATTTGTACCTACACCATAGTAAGCAGGACAGCTTGTGACATGATTCTTATCTTATTTGAGTGTTAATTAATCGTGTTTAAATACGATTTAGAAAAATTAGATAATGGTCGATTTTATGGCTTGGTAAGCAAATAAATTATTCCATATAATCTAATAATAACAATACTTTATTATTATTATTATTATTTTATTTCGATTTTAAATTTGAATAAGAAAATTTTAAAACTAGGGGCAAATTAATGAGAAGTCAAAAGCACGTCTATAGATTTTGTTACTGTTCTTTTATGCAGGCAAATTTAGTTTATTTATTTATTATTCTTTCTTCTTCTTCTTCCTGATGTGGATTTTAGGCCAGGTGGCCTGTTCCGGTCTCATGCCATCTCTTTCTTGGTCTTCCGATTCTTCTTTTACCACTTATTTTGTATCTGTATGATATTTCGGTTAGTCTGCTGTTGCCCATTCAATTTAAATGTTCTATCCATTTTTGTTTATACCGTCTTATGTAGTAATTAATCGGTTTTGTATTCGGGGATTGCAAAATGTCTTCATTTGTTTTATGGTCCCACTTGGTATATCCAGCTGTTTTTTCTGAGGAACTTCATTTCTGCTGTTTGAATTCGTGTTTCATCTTTTTTTTTTTTATGATCCATGTTTCGCTTCCGTCTAGTAGAGTTGGTTTTGACAAGACATTATATAGTCTGATTCTAGTGTGTTTTTGTACTAGGGATGGCTTAAATATATTATTTATTATGTCATTTACATTGACAAAGTTTGATATTTTAGTGTCTATTTCTTTTTCTTCTTCGTATGATAAATCACATCCCATGTATCTGAAAGTATTTTTTTTTTTTGTTTAGATATTGTCATATTATATTGTTTTGAGATATCATTTAATGATTTTAATAATCTTTGTAAATCATCTGATGTAGCGAATACTATTTGATGATCTGCAAACAGTAGTGTATCTGTCTTCATTTGTGGGGTTATTGCCCGTTAAAAATAAGCTTGGTGTCTATTCACATCAGCTACGTTAAGTTTCTCAGAATTACCGCTTTGAAAACAACGCCATTGTGGTCACTCAGGAGTGGCCACAATGGCGTAAGCGGAAATATAGAATCAGTACAGAATGTTCTTGTAGAATAAATATTACTTATTAGACAAATATGAATTACCTCAGTTTTGGAAGCCCAGTCATGTGAGATTAACCAAACTTACATGACCAGCCCATAAACTAAACAGAAATTTTATTTCGTTATTTAAAAATAAATAAATACGCATGCGTATACTGCTCAAAACAATTAGGTGATATACTTGTTGTTATTCTTGTTAAAATTATTTCACGCTAAAATGTATAATTTGTTAAATTTGTAATAAATATCGATTATTTAAACAATATCTCATCAATTATACCCTATCCATAAGTAGGAAATATTTATTCATGTATAAAGTACCCAGTGGTTATAATTATCGGACAGAAACTAAATATCTCTAATTGTTTTGAGCAGTGTATATTGATCGTATATTCTTCATCCTATAATTACAGTTCGACATGTTGTAAGATGGTGGCGTGGTTGAATGTAAAAACACAATAATAATAATAATAATAATAAAATTAACAGTACATTCATGTTAAAATTATGTATATAAAATGGTAAGGGAAGTCATGCGAATAATTAGAACTACTTTAAAATATTGCCTTGGAGTATGAATTATATAAATACTTTTAAAGATTTTATTATTATGGTTGTTGTTGTTATTCATATAGTGCTTATTAGAACTACAGAGAAAATTGAAAAAAAGGTCGGAAGTAATATAATAATCAGAATAGAGGTAGTGTGGCCGAGCGGTCTAAGGCGCTGGTTTAAGGCACCAGTCTCTTCGGAGGCGTGGGTTCGAATCCCACCACTGCCAAGTTATTTTTTCCTCGATGAGTCTAAGGATTCCTGGAGTCGCCCGAAATAATAATAATAATAAAAAAATAATAATAAATGCAATGGTTTCGAGGTGTTACAGTTAAGAAGCATACCGAATTTTGATGTATTTTGTATGCTTTAAATTCGCTCTCCGAACGTTTCCATGCATTGATGTTTATTATATTTTTTATTTTATTTTATTTTTTATAGCACAATCCGATAAAAAATAAGGTAGGATGGGAAGTTGCAAGTACAGATTTTGCCTTGCAAATAATTCTACTTTCAGTTCTTTTCTACCAAATTTGGAATGCAGTTGTTTTTTTATGCCGCTTTTGGCCCTTTGAAAATTTGGAATTTATTTATAAAAAAAAATATTTTTTTTTTCAAAGGTCTCACCTACTCCCTAAAGGGACTAAAAGGCTAATGCCTTTTAGTCAGTCTCCAAAATATTTTATTATATTTTGGAGACTGCTGGGCAGTTCAGTCTCCACCCAGTAGCCAATCAGAGATAGCTGGCCCATGTCTATCACTAATTATAGCAGCCACCGATGAAGAGGCTGGCAGACAAGTGCTGCCATCTCTTGGTACCTAACCCTAACAAGATATGTTACTGTCTGAAATAATGTGGGTTCTACGGTCGATTTTCTTGAGTTTACGGGACGAAAAACACGACTTTCCGGGAGGAAAAACCCGCTTGCCCATTTATTTATTTATTTATTTATATTTTTTACATTGCTTAAGGTGACTGCTTAAGAATTAAGGTAATTGCTTAAGAATTTCATTCTAATCGGACTAATATGAAGTTGTGGGAATTGCTTGTTCCTTTGATACCCAAATCCACATCTGCTTTGTTCATTAATTCACACACACACACACACGCACACACACACACACACACACACACACACACACACACACACACACACACACACACACACACACACACTGATCTTTTTAGCCTACTTAAAATTCTAACAATCTTTTAAATGTTTATCAACATAAAAACGTCTTAAAATAAGTATCATGTAATTCATTGCGGCAGGACCTTTGCAGCTCAGTCTGCAACGACGATGCACTTGGAACAGGATTCGGATCCCGTCTAAGATACGAAGAACCAGAGCTATTCAGATGAAGGTAAGTTAACCGACCTCATACGCAAAACTGACCTCGATCTTGGGGGATACAGCAGAGGAATGGCAAATCAAGACTACAGAGCTCTTGTACATCAATGACCAGCGGATTCAACCCATCATTGGATTGGAGAAAGAGATCTTCACAGATGGATTTTTTTTTTTTGAACAAATGAAAGCTTTTAAATGAGTTGTCCGAATTGCATCGTCAAAATCTTGATTCAGTATACATCATGAAGAAAAATTAATACATGTAACAGGTATTCCGAAAAACAGAGTAATATGGTGTTTTTGGTTTTTCTAAAATAATTCTGAAATCTTAATATATAGTTTAGAATTATTTAGAGAATTTAGATTTTTTTTTTTTTTTTTTTTTTTTTTGTAAATGTATATTATTTTTAGAGCAAGGTAGTAATAGCGTTAGCAGTGCTTCAATCAGGTTTTATAAAAAATAAACAAATGTCAATTTTACCTGCTTTTATTATTATTTTTTTCCAGCCGGCTATCCAATTAGTCGATCTTTAGCGCAATAAAGTTTTCCCTTCCATCTGTAAACTGAGATTTTAATCCCACTACTGAGAAAAATTGACCTCAGAACTCACACTATTTCAAACAATATACATTTAGCTTTATGATCGCTAACAGTGCTTGCACCTGGCTTCATCTCTCACAGCAGTGCCTTCAAAATCGTCTGTTGCTATAGTCTCAACAATTTTCGACAGCTGAAGGAGCCTTCTGCCTACCGATTTCCAAAAGTCAGTTCGGGCTAAAAACAGCTTCGATTTCTAAAAGTCAGGGAATAAAAGAACTTCGCCTACTCCCTCTGGGAAATAAAAGAGGCGTTAGAGTTTTTTCATAACTTATTTTATAGTTAATTACTATCTTCACTCTATCAATAACAAATGAATTCCATTACAAATACAGATACAACATTCTGACAGTTCTAATCAGTCTATATAAGATGCGTCATTTTATTTTTACCCTCCATCTTTTACTTATTTCTTCTTCTTTTCTTTCAGTATTAGTTTATCTGCTTTGCAAAATGATTTTTTCGGTTAATCTTCGATGAAGCTTTGATTTCAGTAGCTGATAACATTCTTTCAACAGAAGTGAACTGACAGTATTCTGATTATTCCAAAACGAACGAAATGGAATTCAAGAACTTTCTAAATACCAATTCCTTTCAGAATGATTTCCTTGTCCCTTCTTGATAGTAACCCAATGGGACAGGGAAATAAAATTAAGTAACATTATCTATTATCAAATTTAAAATTGTCGTCATCCTTTCGCTCAGTGGCGTAACTAGAGCTTTTGCCGCCTGGGGCGATTCCTGAGTTTGCCGCCCCTCTCAACACACATCAAAAATACTGCAAAATGTCAAAACGACGTTTAGGGAAATAAATTAAAACACGATGTTTATGTTTATTTTGCTTGTGAGTATAGTTGTTAAAAACTACTTATTAAGTAATAAAAATTACTATAATTAATTAATATTTGGTCTCTTTCGACTAAAGGCGAGTTAACCGGTCTAATATAGAGGAAGGAGGTTTTTTCTCCCGGTAACACGGGTTTTTCATCCCTCAAAACGGGTAAACCGGTCCTTGAACACACACACGGCTACAGTCTTCGTTTATTTATTATTATTATTATTATTATTTTCTATTATTCGTATTTGTCCATGTTTCGCTTCCGTATAATATATCGGGTTTAACTAAAACATCGAATATGCTTAATCTTGTATTTCATTCTACTAAATTTAGTTTAAAGATACCATTAATTATGGATGTCTTTTTGACGAATTTATTAATTTTTATGTTTCAGATCTGTAGTTTATAATGTAGATTATATTACAAAAAAAAATCAAATTTTAAGATGAAGATAAATTGTAAATAGTAATTTTAAAATATACAAAACATTTACAAGACAAAGCTGGATTGAAAGCAATTCCTTCTAACAAGATCTTGAGCAATTTGTGATTTACTGATGATCAAAACATACATAAAAACTACAAAGCGATTATAGTGCCGGCGCGAGCACGCACATCTTTATTTAATAAAATGTATCTAGCCAGCAATGGCGGCTCGTGACTTGAAATCGTGGGGGTGCTGCAACTTTCGAAATATACATACACACTGTAAGTACAGTGTACACGTGTTTGGATAAAATATCAAAATCATGGTAAAAATTAAAAAAAAAATGAAACATGAAAATATATTGTTTATTATCGATAAAATTATACAGTTTAATATAATTGAAAATTTCTTAAAAAAATCCATTATCATAACCCCAAACTATAACAAATGTTATGTCTTTAATTGTAATGTCCAAATATTTAAAGAGACGGAGTAAACACGATAAGCACTACGAACACTCTACTACTGGTGCAAACTGCATATAAACAACAGTGGAACTGCGCGACGGACAGTGCCGCATTACGCTAATAGTTCGCATCTCACTATGACGTACATATGCTTGCGCGCGTAGCAATATGACACTGTGGTAAACACAGTGCTGCTAGCGCCCTCCTAAGTGCTACAAGATGGATTTTTATTATTTTTTTATACAAAATAAGATAATTGTATAGGATTGTTGATGATAAAATTAAATATTACAAGCAAATATAAATAAATCAATAAATATATTTATATATCGAGAAAAATTGGGGGGTACTGCATTTCCTCAGTGCCTATGCACGAGCCTACCCTTCTAGCCAGTATAGAGTAGCATCTAAATTTATAGAAAATTATAGGAATAACAAAGCGATCCTATTTGCCTTGTTATTTCTACATTTTGCCTATAATTGTTAAAATTTGGTTTTAATAAGAAAATTCATAATGTGTGAACATAAAATTTATAAATTTTTCTCTCCTCTCAAACTCGCTGGATTTAGGAAGCTTTAAGATGCAGAGTGTTATCGTGTGGCTAAGTGAAGGATTTAGTTTGTAAACCTCTAAATGATACTGCAGTCGTAGAACTTCGGATTCAAAGTTGGAGTTTACGAGTATGCTACATCTTCGAGAATGGAAAGTTGTGAGCTGCGGTTTTTTCTTGAAAACTAAAGTCTTTCAAATCCTCAGGGGTATCCAATACATTCATGGGCCAATCTATCGACATTGTAGAACATTGCCAATCAATCTCAGAACAGCTTGAACATAATAGTAGCGGGTCTGATATGGAAATGATACGGTAGCGAAAAAATTAATCCGAACACTCATTTTAAAGAAAAATTTTAATAAGTACAATTAAGAAAGTAAGAAAATAAGTAAAAAAATTAACACCAACTTCACCTAATAATTTATATGTGCTCCTCTATTCCTAATAAGTTCATTAATTCGCTTAGTCATGGACTCTACCAACGTAGAACCCATTTTTTCTTATTTCTACATCTTGAAACCATACTTTTATAATGGATTGTATTAAGTTATCTTTTGTACCAGAATTTAATTTTCCAAGTCTTTTTTTCACTATGGCCCACAAATTTTCTATTCGGTTAATGTCAGGAGAGTTACCTGGCCACTGAAGCAATTTGATGTGTGATTTTTCAGGAACTTTTTCACTTTTTTTTTTAAGTGCGGCATGGAGCGAATCCTGTTGGAAGATCAGTTCGTTGTCTTTCTGGATCAGCTCTCCTTGGACAAAGAAATGGCTCTCATCTAAGAATATGACCTTTTCCACTTCTTAACTGTCCAATGTTTGAACATTTTTGCCCACTGGAACCTCTTTTTCTGTATAGCCCTCGTCAACAGTTGTTTCTTTTTTTTTGGCCTGTGGGCAGTCCTCCCTGCTTCCAACAATCTTCGACGGACTATGATGTCAGAAACGTTAATCTCACTAGCTGTCAAATCTCTATTTAAGTCTACAGCAGACAATCATGGATTGCTTTTTCTTTTTTAACCTAACTAGTAAACGATCTTGAGTAAGTGTAGTTTTTCTTGTTCATCCACATTTTCCTTTTCTGTCAGGAGAAAAAAACTACCTGTCTCCCTAAAGCTCTTTAAAATTGCATTAGTAGTACCCAAACCAACACCACGCTCATTGGCAATTTGTCTTTGCGTCATGGTGGTGAGCTGAGAAAGAGTACAGAATTTTGAACGCTTTCTTGGAAATGTATCCGTTTTATAGCTACGCAAAATGAATAAAACACTACCGATGTCAACTTGTATACACTGTTAAAAACGCACAACACTATTAATAAAATTCGACTTGTTCGGATTAATTTGTTCGCTACTGTAGGATTTTTCAAACAGGCTGAAAACTCAGGTTTTATTTTTCGTCCAACAATACAAAGTGACCAAAATAAAACAGGCAATAATATAGAGCAGGGTTTCCCAAACTATGTTCCGTGTTAAGTGAATAAGTGTTCCATGAAAAATTATCAAAATTGATATGAGCTTGGAATGATTTTAAAAGCTGCAACAAGTTCAAACATGTTTGAAAATCAGGCGCTCCTTACTTTGCGTGTGGATTGTGCTATTAAGGCCATCGCGTGCTGGCTTTGACTCAGCCGCCCGCCGTTGTCGACACCTCCGAGCGCGAGTGAAGTACGGAGGTATCTAAGGAAACGTGCGGTCACAAGCAAGGTCAGTGCGATGCGATGCGATGCGGCCCGGCACGCCTGTAGTGGGCGCTATCGCATTTTTGCGATGAGATACAGCCTGCTTCGGCGATAATGTGCGCTTAGCTTTCATTGAATACGAGACCGATGACGGACCGATGAAACTCAACTCTAACCAAGGTTAGAGTCGAGTTTCATCGGTCCGTTAAAATTTCAGGATGTGAAGTGTTCCATCGTAGAAAAAGTTTGAGAAATGCTGATATACAGCATTGTAGTCTCTTTAGTTGCTTCTGTCTTATTTTTAAACAACAACGACATAACAGTGAAAAAAAAAGTTTTTTTTTTTTTTTTTATTAAAATATGAATCGAGTTAAAAATAATATTAAGATGAAAAAAAAAAATGATAATCGGAAATCCACAATAAGGTATGGAACAACCTTCACTCATAGTACACGTTTGATCGGCTCAGACAGACGCCATCATGACCTACTTTTGCAAGAGAGTGAGTTCCAAGCGATCAATACGATGCTTGGTTTGTCCTTTAGAAGTTAACGTAAAACCAGGACGGGAAAGGGGAGGAGAGAATAATGATTGTGTTCGTAAGTAGAGCACCTACAGAAAAAATATTTCCGAAGTTAGGCCTTAGTAAAATACAAGTGCTAATATTTGCATAAAAGTAATTTTGAAATATTTCTGTCAGTCAACTCTTGTAGCAGAAATAATTTCAGATATGCTGCAAGTTATCAAATGACACAAATAACTCTATACATATAATAATAATCGTTTGGTTTGTTCAATACATCCGGACATGCGGCCTACACTACCTTACTGTCTTGATCAATTAAAATACTCCATTTAACAAGTATTAACACAAGTAAATAAGTAAACTGAGTAATTAATAAACAAGTAAATAACAAATAAGTTCGAAAAAAGTAAATATTTAATTAAAACAATTAGTAAACGAACAACAGTTAAGTGAAAATGTACATTGAATAATAATAATAAAGTAAACGCGTCTGATCCGTCACGTGTGTTACCAAAATCGTGTTGTTATATATAAAAAAATTATTCAAATGATGGAATGAGAATTTCATATTTTTTATTAATTTTTCTATATATTAAAGATTGCTAAGATGATTGTGCTATGAGACTGATATTCTGATTATGTAATCTATGCTATCTTCTCACCAGAATGCTGCTAAAAGATGTTCACGTTTTTATTTTTCGTTTATGTTTCATCTTTGACGAAGTAGCAAGAGATAATTCTCCAATACCTATCCATCCATGTGACTTCTTAATGGCATGCGAAGATAATCGTCACTTTGATATCATAACGCTTCAAGAACTTGGAAATTTTTAGGGAAGTTGATCCTATAAAATAACTACTTTCAAAAATACTAGAGTTCATTATATTGCGAATAACTTAGATTAATATTTTTTTTCTGCATTTCTCAATGTTAACGATTTCGAATTCTGGACCCAAATTGGTAGGCCCCTTTGTCATCCCAAAAGGGAATACTTATAATTATCACCCATTTTTGAATTCAAGGGACTTGACATGTAAATACCACTTTGTAGTCGTTGTCTTGCAAAAAAACTGAAAAAAAAATACCGTTATTTCTAATTAAGATTAAATAAAGTGTGTGTGTGTGTGTGCGTAATGACGCTTTATATTGTTATTGTCATTTTGTTGATCCACGGCTCTAAGTAGAGTTGTTAATTGGGATTACGCCATGATTCCAGTGTAACTATGTCTAATAATTGCGTGTGCAATTATCAGCTTTATTTCAAAAAAAGCCTTATAAAGGTTACCAGGGTGGTCTGAAAAGTTCTCGGCTAACAATGAAAATCCGAATTTATAATTTCAAAATTATTTTTATTTTTCAACATAATCTCCCTTAAGACTAATACATTTATTCCAGCGATGCTCCAGCGCCATTATCCTGTTCCTGAATTGGTTCTCTCAGTAAGATCTGCAAAATACCCCTCTACAGATGCAATCGCCTCTTGATTCGAAGAAAAACGCTGACCAGCGAGGAAGAGTTTTAGTTTTGGGAAGAGATCGAAGTCAGAGGGAGCCAAATCTGGGGAATAGGGTGGATGTTCCAACAATTCATAGTGCAGATCCTTTAATTTTCTCATTGACAAAATACCTTTGTGGGTAGGTACATTGTCCTGATGAAAGATGATTTTTTTCTTCTGCAAACCGGGTCTTTTCTCACGAATTTTTTCGTCTAGTTCTGGTTAAAAGATCGGAATAATATTTCCCGGTTATTTACCCTTTTCAAGATAATAAATATAAACAAAATGTCTTTAGCGTCCCAAAACACCGATAGCATGACTTTTCCTGCTGATGGAACCGACTTTGTCTTCTTTGATGCTGAACAACCAGCTTCTGTCCACTGTTTTGACTGCTGTTTGGATTCTGGTGTGTAATGGTGAATCCAAGTCTCATCCGCAGTAATAAATTGACGCACAAAATCAGTTTTATTCTTGTTAAAACGCTCCAAGCACTGTTCAGAGATTTTCATACGAATGCGTTTTTTATCTGGTGTGAGCAAGCGCGATACCCATCTTGCGCGAAGCTTTTTCATTTGCAATTCTACATGCAAAATATATCCTACATTCTTTTGAAATGCCTATAGTCTTACCAATTTGACTCGTCAGTCATCCAATACCATATCGTGCACTTGATCAATGATTTCTGGCGTTGTTACACTTTTTTGGGAATACAGACACCATTTCATGGGATACAGACAACACTTTTGCTTCAGACAACTCTATAAAACAAACTACTTGATAGAATGACTTGCAATTTCACATGGATGCTTATGACAGATGTACCAACTTAGAAAAAAAAATCTTGCCGATAATGTTGCCATCTACGGATGAGGCCGAGAACTTTTTAGACAACCATCGTATCAAATACGAGGGTAATCTGAAGCTACAGAGGTTCTTCCAAGAGGCTAATAGACGTCCACATAATGAAAGATAACCTCTAGTTAATGGACGATACTCCTTTTTCCCATTTCAAATAAGCACATGTAAAATATGTAAAATAAAAACCAATAACAAACATTATTTCCTAAATGAATGTTTGTTATTGCTAAAATAAACAGTAAAATATCCGTTCATCTTAGTCGTTTATTCTCCATGCTCTTTTCCTCAATTTATCAATGGGGGAAAAATAATAATTCGACGTCTTTTACTAAAAAAACTCAAAAGTAGGAAAAAATTAAGAAAAAAATGAGAAAGGTCTTACTTTCTCTTATACTCTGCTGCATGGAAGAGGAGTATTTACTTTATTTAATTTTTATATTTTTCCATATAGGAATTAAAGCGAATTAGTTTCAACTTTGAGCATATTTCCATACTCTTCATAGGATTATCGCCAATTTAGGGATTTGGTTCTAAAGGAAAAAATAGTGACAACTTTTTTTTTACAGACATGATATACAGGGTGAGCATAAAATAACTTTCCCTCTTTTGAGGTATCTGTAGCTAAAACCAATAAATGGAATGAGACCAAATTTTGTATTGAGACTTTTGAAGGCATGGGAAGATGATTTCCGCGAAAAAAAAAAAAGATTTAGTACCAAAAGTCGCCGATAGGAGAAATTTTGGCGCTGGCGGAGCCGAAAACAAGCGGATAATTACATTAAAGGCAAATAAAATGGAATAATAACATTTTGACAGTGTAAGCGACAACCGCGTCACTCATTCCAGCTGGATATGTGGCGCGTTACAATGATAAGAATAATACTTAAACTAAACCAACTTGCGAGAGACACAGAAATTGATGTAGTGATTGAACTCGCAGGAAATAATGTTTTATTCATCAGAATCAGGATCCCCTGGACTACATACACGATTTTCAATGTGCTGACCTTTCTTCTGCCGATTTCATAATAGGACCATACTTTTTTTAGCATATTACCTCTACAGGTCCTGTAACCTGCTCCATTACTGGAGAGATTTATCGACGAATGCTGGAAAATTTTGTCATTCCTGCATTGCAGCAAAGACAATATTTGGACTCCATAATTTTTATGCAGGATGGAGCATGGCCACACATTGAACAGCGCCTTTTACGCCAGCATTTCAGTAATGAGAGGGTTATCAGTCAGTTCTTTCCGACGGCATGGCCGCCTCGATCCCCGGACATCACTCCATGTGACTTTTGGCTGGGGGAGTATTTGAAATCCGTTGTGTATGTTGGTGGCGTTCCCAACTTGCATGTCTTGAAAGAGAACATAAAACGGGCTGTTATGAACATCCAATCCAACTTCTTACGCTCAGCTGTGGAGCATGTCGCACACAAGAAAGGTCACCACATTGAAAATCGTGTATGTGGTCCAGGGAATACCGATTCTGATGAAAAAAACATTATTTCCTGTGAGATCAATCACTACATTAATTTCTGTCTCTGTCACAAGTTGTTTTAGTTTAATTATTATTATTATTCTTATCATTGTAACGCGCCACATATCCAGCTGGAATGAGTGACGCGGCTGTCGCTTACACCGTCGAAATGTTATTATTCCGTTTTATATCTGCCTTTAATATAATTATCCGCTTGTTTTCGGCTCTGCCAGCGCCAAAATTTCCCTTATCGGCGACTTTTAGTACTAAATATTTTTTTTCGGGTCTCGATATAAAATTTGGTCTCATTCCGTTTATTGGTTTTAGCTACAGATGCCTCCAAAGAGGGAAAGTAATTTTTTGGCAACCCTGTATTTCAGAAATAAATGACTTTGTAATTCTGTTGCAAGTATTAATACCGTGTGAGGACTAAAATTGTTCCGGAAAAAAAAAAAAAAATTCATACTATTTTTACTATATTTACGTGATTTTGAAAATACAAATAAATATTTTAAACGCGTAATTCAATGGTTCCTGTCATTCAATTACATTTTAGTCCTGTTTTTTTTTTTTTTTTTTCTTTTTGCATATTTTCTAAGCAAAAAGAACATTTTCCATGCTGTAATCATTTTAACACTGTCGGTTTCTTCCTTACCGTTCAATGCTGCATTGATGGATTGTCTTTGTTCTGGAACTTTTATACTCAGATATAAAAACTCTTCCAGTACATAAACATAAACCGTTGCCGGTTTTGTCCTTGGTAGGCATGCAGTAATATCATCTGAAAAAATAATGGAAACAAATGTGAAACCCATTTGTAGCATTCGTTTTCTCCCTTTCATAAGTCTTAAAGAACCAAGACTAGGTTAAGGAATAGAAATTTAAAGTGGACTTATTAAGGAAATGTTTCCATTTGTTATGCCAATTGTTTCCGATCATGTTCAACAGATTTTTGTATCAAAAGCCTGAAAAGAGTAATCTAACAAAAGATTAATAAAATAGAAACCGCATAGATCAAACTATGCATTTACATTAATTAAAAAAAAAGGGAAAAAATCATTAGTCACGTGAGTGGTATAAAAAATCTTTTATCATATAATGCACGAGATGAAGAGTGGCTGGCGAATAGCCCTGGTGATAGAAATAAATTAAAATAAATAGACGACTTTCTATTAAGAAATCGTGAAGCTAGACAGTTCTGGAGAGTTGAGAAGTTTGTTATTTATTTCTATGCTTTCAGTTACACTTGTAATTTAAAGATACATGGAATTGTAGTGATGAATTCTTTACTTACCAAACAGTTATACATGAAGCAAATTCGTTTAGTTCCTCTTTAGATCATGGCTTCAATAGTGTCCCATCATTATTTGAACTTACTCCGGACAAAACTAACTGGCGAAGAGTTCAGTAGCTGAACTGAAAAGTTAGCATTAGGTTTCGTTAGACTTTTTTTTTTTTTTTTTTTTTTAAAGCAGCGTTTCCAAATTATGAGTTATGCTAATCCTCACCGTTACTACCATGGTACTAATAGATGCTATAAGTCGCCAACCCACGCCACTTTGGAAACTCATTATTGCATACGTTAGTACCATGGGTATAGGAAAGTATGCTAAAGGTTAGACAACTCAGGAGACTATACATATACGTAAAAGCTCTTCCATTTACGTTGAGTTTAATTGGGAGAACATCACTTCTAATTAGATGATTGAAGAAAGAATGGAAAAGAAATATGTATGCAAAATCTCTTGTTTGGTTTTGGTTAAAGGTGATGAAACTCATCTAACACCTAGTGGAACCTAATAGGCAGCGGTGCAAGATGTTAAATGCATTCCAGAAAGCTTAGCGTCCTTCTGTTAGGACATAATGTGAGATTACTGAAGAAACACATGAGCTTTGGCCTCATGTCTCTAACATTTTCTCTTATATATTTTTCAATGCGTTATCAGATACTTTTCCTGCCTATCTATGTTATTATGAGGTAATTGTATAATTGCGGTCCCAATGAACGATAATTTCCAAGGTAATTTAATAGACTACGTTCATGCTTAATAAGATGTTTTCTAATGAAGGGATCATTTTATGCTCCCTAAGAATGCTGGCCAGCTTGATCGAAATGGAACCAATGTAGGTAAGAGAAATATACCTTCAGTGCACCGAGTTTGTTAGTTGGAAAGAAAGTCGCCAGTCTGTTCTTTATGAAGGTTTTATTTAGAAACCAAAGTTCTTTGACATCATTCACAAGTTGTAGAGCTGCAGTTAAAATAATGGTTAATATTTTAGGTTTATAATGGTGCGTAATGGTGCGAAGCAGGATAATTGTAGGTAGGTTTACTGTGGATTAACTTTTCAGACACTGATGAGGTTTAAATCCAAGAAAAGGAGCGATCCATTTGGTTAGAGTCTCGAACAAAATGGATCGTTATATAAACTTTGTTGAACTCGAAGTTCTGCTTCCTAAGACCTTTAGATCTTTCAACAGCAAAATTCGATCTAGCCCATATACATTTTCAGTAAGAAAATCGTCATACATGGCGAATTTTTAGCATAATGTGAGATGTATCAATTTTATAGGAATTTCTGTTCTTTCGTGGAATCTTCGGCACAGCACAAACCATAAACCTGCATTCATACTTTTTATTTGATCTTTACAAATTGAGGCAATTTGGTCATCTTTCTCTGCCCCGTTTTCTCGTCTAAGGCAAACGTATTCGTACTTTGGCTACTTTTATATCCAGTAGACAATTATGCTATGATGGATCTATCACAACATTATTTATACTAGAGATATACGGCATTTGTACTGTCGTTCTTTCCTTGATATATATATATCTCAAATGAATAACATTGTCCTGAGTTGCACGGTCGACTCGATATTGGTAGCTATTTTGAAATACAAAGGATTTCCTCTTGGTAGTCTATTCTTGCCGTTGAAATGGAATAAACGCACTTGTTAATAACAGAATTACACATCCCTTTGGTGTCATGCTGTCATAATGGTTCATCAGTTACCAAAGATAATCTTAGTCATCCAAGGAATTTTCACATGAATCATTGTACATTGATGGTAAACTTGGAGCATATGTGTCACTGCGCGTGTATATATATATATATATATATATCTAACCCAGTTTAAATTGCGCTTATGTACGTTGAAATTACAAAATAACTCGCATAATGTATTAAGAAACCAGATAGATGTTATACCAATTAAACCACTCAACTATAAAAATATAATAAAAAAAAGAGTGAAAGTTATACTTTTGCACTGATATATATATATAATGTAATGCAGACCAGTATTAGCAACCCTAAGATTAAACTGAAATAAATAAAGAGAACACGTTGTGTATAGTTGTACAACCCTTATCTCAGTATGGTATCACTGAATGCTGACGTGGATGGCCAAATTTGTGAATTTGCTGAACAGATAGGTGTGCAAAATGGCATCCTATCACAGTGCCTCTTTCAAACTCTGTTAGTTGCCTTCTCGCAACAATTTAGCAAGGACACGGTTGCACTGACTTGGAAGCATCATATTCCTCCAATTCATACCGACTACAAACATCACTCATTACACGGCACGACGCACCTGGGGTATCCATTTACTTCTTTCCAAGCAGTGTAATGCTTTTTTTTTTTCTCAACTTGTTTCCACCGACATTACAGTAGATCATATTGCACACATGATCTTATATTATTAAGGACTATGTTGTACGTTCCTTCTAGTTTCTATTATTCTTCGTATTCTAATATTTTTTCGAATGCATGTAACTGCATGAATTAGATATGATCCAATAGCAGCACTTGTGTTATTTCAACCATCTAATATAACATTTTCCTGCACTTTTGGCTCATTAAATATATGATATATTTGAGTCCGTGTTTTGCCATCTGGTGCAACCAAGTTATTCTATATTCTCGTATGTTGGAAGATTGTGTCATCTATTACGAAGTTATACTTTTTACTACGAGTATATAGCTCCACCAATTATTCACTATTTCATTATCCCAAACAATGCTTATCCGTTATGTTTCTTTCTTTTTTACTAACTTTAGCATTAAAGTCACCAACGAAAAGTATACCGTCTTTATTAGGTTTCCCTGGTGTGTAGATATCGCATAAATATATGTATCATTTCTTGTTCAGTTTATTCATTTGGTAATGGTAATTTCCAACAGGATAATATACCGAGTTCTCACACTCCCTGAATGGAAAGGGTGCAACTCCTGCTGTAACTTTTGAAAAGTAGTAGGCAGCTGTTTTCCACACATCATAGATAAAGTGTGTGTTCATTTCTTATTTGTGCTTACAGATGAGAATACAGCATAACACTGTACCACTTATGTGTTCCTGTTCTTAATTGGTATTAGGACGAATAGCGAGAGGTCTACTGTCGATTTTTCTGGTTGAGTTAAAAACCAGTTTCCAGGACGAAAGGGTCTACTTGCTTTCAACAAAACACAGGAAAACCAGCTGTAAAAAAAGGCCTTGAGGGAAGTCCCTAGAATCTGTATCTATAAGAAAATCTAGTCTGTTGATTTAGCATGCTAGAAGTTACCACAAACTTCACTTTATGTCTAATTATTTGTTTAATGACTCACAGACCTAATGTTCCATAGCAGATCATAAGTACGATGCACATCTACTACACGTACCTTCCAGGTTTGAGCCTTTGGCACAGTCAGAACGTTCGTCCCCTCCTCATGCTGAGAATCAAATATTTTCATTTAATGGTTGTCTCCAAAGTATTTTAGAAGAGATGAGAAAATGCCATTAATAAGAAATATGACAGGATGAACGCTGATACATCTCTGAAGAAAATGCCATTTACTCCAAAGAACATTTATTGATACAAACATTAAAGTTTGATTTGGCATAATTAAATTAAAGGTTAATTAACAAATAAGCGAAATGTCAACTAAAAATACATAAGCATTACTTCACAAACTGAAGTGGTTAAAACACAAAATATTCTTAACTCTAATGTTTATATATATATATATATATATATATATATATATATACAGGGTGTTCGGGATAAATTTGACATATTTATAATTAATTATATTTTTCCGTAAGTTACATGTATTAACACACACTTCTCTTCATTTAAAAGTTTGGACCCTTCTTCATTCATATACAAGATGTCAGAAAGGATGGATAGCTGGAACCCACCTGAATCATGGAAGAGAATAACTTGTATCATGATGATTCGTGCCCGCCATCAAAATAAGGATATTACCACTGCTGCCCAATGCTCCCTGAATACAGTAAAAACAATCAGGCATGAACTAGAGACTTGCAATGGTGACTACGAGGATGTAGCAAGAAGAAAGATCCCTAGCAGACGATCTGATTGCGTTCGTACAGCAGAATTCCTCGCAAATCTGCAGGAACAGGTGTTGAAGAACCCTGGCATTGGAATTCGGGCTTTGTTCGTGGAGTTGCTAACTGTAGTCAAGCCCTGGATAACAAGGGTAGCCAATGGTAGGCCGTATGTATGGCAGCAGGATTCGGCCCCTTGCCACACCTCTGGGAAAAGTCAAAAATGGTTGTCTGAAAATTTCTACGACTTCACCAGTCCAAATGTTTGGCCTCCAAACTCCCCAGACCTTAACCCCATGGATTATTTTGTATGGGGCGCAGTTGAAAAAGACACCAATCGCACTTCCAGTAATACAAAAGCCCAGTTAATGGATAAAATTAAAACAGTTTTTGCGGTCCTTCCGAGGGAGACTGTAGCATCAGCTTGTTCGAGGTTCCAAAGCAGAATTGAAGCTGTGATCAATGCTAATGGTGGTTATTTTGAGTAAATCTTGTTGATAGTATTGTAATTAACTCTGCCTGTAATGTTTTTTTGTCAATTCATTAAATTTAATAGATACAAAGTAGATTTTCTTTTTCCTTACGAAACTGTCAAATTTATCCCGAACACCCTGTATATATATATAGGTTTGGCTTACGAGGCCTTAAATTCCCAATATTAAGCACCAATAACAATAAAAACTTGGTAAAAATAGAGAAATATGTGTGTGTATTAAATGTGGAACGCCCTTGGAGAACGAAGATAAAGCTTATCCTTAGCATATGCTGCTAAGGCCAGTGATCTTATGAATTTTAAATTAAAGTGGCGATCTTAATGGAGAAATTACTGATAAAAGTAGGGATTAAAAATGTCTTAAAAATATACAACAAAAGACCTAACAAATTTGTCCTCATCGTTCCATTACCATCATAAAATTAATCTTTTCGAAAGCGAATACCTCTTTTTTGCAGAGATGAAATCATCTAGCGATTGAGTTCCATGAGATCAAGAAATGGTAATGTGAGTTTAACCTAAGGAAATTCAGGAATGGTTTACCACACTTCATAATTATGAGAAAAGCCTTTATCTTGAAATCTTTCTCGTTGGATTAAAGAATATCACCGTCGTTCTCTCAACAAAAACAAGGAATTACTAAACGACGCGTGGATATTGGTTGCATCTCTTGACATACCTAATTTAATTTTTTAAACCAGGGTTTCCCAAACTTTTTCTACGATTGAACACCTTGGTTACAGTATCATCGGTCTCGTATTCGAGACAGATGATACTGTAACCAACTAAGTTAAGTGCACACTATTGCATCGCAAAAATGCGACAGCGCGCATTACTGGCGTGCTGGGCCGCATCACATTGCATTGACCTTGCTTGTGACCGCACATTTCCTAGAATAGATACCTCCATATACTTCACTCGAGAAGCTGAGTCAAGGCCAGCGCGCGCTGGCCTTAATAGCATAATCCACACGCCAAGCGAGGAGCGCCTGATTTTCAAACATGTTTGAACTTGTCACAGCATTTAAAACTCATTCCAGGCTCATTAATTTTGATAATTTTTCACAGAACACCAATGTGCCTCGTAACATAGTTTGGGAAACCCTGCTTTAAACAATTCTGTCACTTGTTTTTTCATCCCAAGAGATCATTCGCCCTTTGTGGTGAAACTAATCCATTTGTTAAGTGATTGTTTTAATT
This sequence comes from Typopeltis vanoorti, assembly GCF_054136105.1. Classification (NCBI taxonomy): domain Eukaryota; kingdom Metazoa; phylum Arthropoda; class Arachnida; order Uropygi; family Thelyphonidae; genus Typopeltis; species Typopeltis vanoorti. The sequence goes on from NC_143573.1 coordinate 34,591,606, forward strand.
ATTCGTACCTTTAGTTTTCTCCAAAAAGAATCAGCTTCATTCTGACTTGACAAATTCATTGTTCTAAAATAGATACACAAGCTGCCCATGTTTGCAGAAATTAAAGACAGTAAATTAATTTACGTGGAAATAACTTTATTCGATGTAAAAATTTTGCCTTACTCGCAAAGGAATCTTCATCAAAATAAAATAATTATTTAAAAAGTCTCTACATCAGACAGGAATTTTTCTGGTTAATATTGTATTAATCCTCTGTAAATTAGGAATTTGCAGACCATCTGTAAGTCAGCAAACAATTCTTTTATTGCATTTTGTGTTCCACTGTCAATGCATTAAGGATGCCTTTGATATTAAGGCGAAAGTTTTACGTCAAGTAAAATTGGGCAATGACACTTGTGCATATGGTCATTCAATAGGTTAGAAATTAATAAATGGAGAAAAACAAATCTACGACATTCCTAAAGTTAGTGAATATATTGCACTGAAACAGTAAACAGCAGAAGTACAATTATGAAGGAATTGTTCCTATAAGGTAAGATCTGGAAACTCATAGAAGAAAAACAAATGTTTGGAAATGCTAAATCTCAAAAAATAAAATTCTTTTGAACAATTATAAAGACAAGTTAGTAAAAGATCCACAAGAGAAGATAAAAGGCATACGTAGACTGCAGCATTGAAAAACTGAGATGACAAGGGAAATATGCTCTGAAGAATATAAGATTTTAGAAGATGGAAAGAGAAGAGAAGAATATCCTATAAGCACAGATTTAAATATTACAGCAGACCCAGTATCCAAAAATGAAATGTAAAGTCATGTGGCAATGATGATATAGCAATTCTAGGGGGCTATGCCCCCTGGCGCCCAACATCCCCAAGTTCCAAACTAGTAGGCCGGTTCTCCTTGAATTCTGATGACTCGACACTCAGGGTAGCCCCCTGAGTTTCAAAAAACGTGACATAAAAAGGCTTATTATATATATATATATATATATATATATATATATATATATATATATATATATATATATATATATATATATATATATATATATATATATATATATATATATATATATATATATATATATATATATAGGGTAGATAAATGCATAAAACAACTAAAGAAACTGTTGCCGATACCCAAACAGTGGAAGTGATGAGAACTAATTCCAAAGAAAGATCACTAGATGTGAAAACTGGAGAGAATTAAAGTACCTACAAATGTCTTTTTTTTTTTTTGTAAAATACTGAAAAATAGGATTAAAAATGAAACAGAACAGATATTAGAGCATGAACAAGTTTTAGATCAAGTGGGAGTACTGTGCATCACATTTTTAACTTGAAAGAAGCTCATTGAACTTGAACTTTGCCCATTGGTAAAATCTATATAAATTAGTAAGTATTGATAGAGAAACATTGATAATTACAAACTATGGAATTTCTGACAAATAAGGGAGAATAATCAAAGAAATGTATAAAGTAAAAGTTCAATTAAAATTGACATGCACAAGTGAAACCAGAACCGACAAGGATATAAGATTTGATATTAAACATTTAATCTTTGTGAAAAATTTTTGGTTCCTGATGGAAGGGAGTAACTAGTTCTGCAATTGGATAGTGTTTAAAAATGTGAAAGTGCTATTTAGCTTATGAACCAGAAGAGTTTCTATAGCTGTTAATGAGTTTTGGAAAGCCTTATGGCCAAAATCTAGTTCTCATACAATATAGGAGGAAAAAAAAAAAAAAAAAAAAAAAAAAAAAAAAAAAAAAAACTGGCCAGGAACACTGTATAGGGCAACCTTTCCATATGCCAAGATCAACTGAGCTCAGCACATTAAAGGGAAGATGAATAAGCCAATCACACGCTTTAATGGCACTAGGCTTTAAACAGAACCATTACTTAGGTAGATATTGCTATATGAAAAAGATTGAAGTGTTACAAGAAGGAAATCAAAATGTGTTATTGAAAGTACTGCTGAATCTGATTAAGAAGGAACACTTAAAATCTAGCAATGTTACTTCTAAAATTTAACTGTTCACCCATGCAACAACGTTGTATACTTCTTTTCATTATTTATTCCCTTAAAATAATGAAAACACTTAAATTCTACTATTGGAACTATTCACCTCCCCACTTATTTCAATTACTGTCTTTAATAGGATAATTTTTTTTTTATTTTAAATATTCTGTTTCACTAATGTTTGGCATATACATCATTTAATAGATGTCATCCATTTCTTATAGGATACTTTTACATCCACTCAAGCCAAACCATGTTTGCAGTGATCACAGCTGAAACAATTAAGAGACCTGTTAATTACAAGTGTTTGCTTGTTTTATGGGATAAAAACACCAACTTTCATGAGACAACACAGGGCTTCTAAGTTGCTATATGTTTATGGTCAGACACCTACAGGATAAAGCATTTTAATTTACAAAAATGCCAAACATTAACATGATCAGTCAGTTACAATGAGGTATACTCATTTAGAAAGGGCTTGTTTGTTAAATTCCTCAACATAACCCCATGAAGTGCAGAGTGCACAAGATATGATAGTAATGATGACTTTTTCATATAGTACCAACTTCCTGTTGACAATTATCCTCCACATTAAGCTATTATCTGTAAAGACTGATATTATCATCTTATATATTTCTATTAAGGCACTTTTCAGGTTCTTTTTCCTACCATCCTGGCAACTTGTTTTGCTAACTTTTCTTGTTCCATTCTATTTAAATGACCATACAACATACAGATTGCCGTTTGTTGTATGATTTGTTAGTGTTTGGTCATACACATTTCCAAATGCTAACAATGAACTATCCTAATATCTACATTTTTAATATGACATTAACCCCATCTATTCATTCCCCTAATCTTTCTCAGGATTCATTTCCATGGTCTAGTCTTTGATCAGATGTTTTATTTCTAACCCAACTCTGAGATTCATAAGTTAAGCTGAGATGTTTTACTTGTTCTATAGGTTGCTCATTCAGGATGTTAATATTTCTGCCTATTTTTATTGCAGATTTATTATTACAGCAATTTAGTTTAGTCAGGGAATCCTGTAGACCTTTTACTGGATTTTTGTAACATGATAGATGAATAACACTGGAGATAATGTGCACCCATCTCTCATATCTGATTTAACAAACCATCTTCCTGTAACTCCTTCAATCCTAAACGCTGATTTAAAACTGAAATATAGACTACGTATTACTTCATATGTATGTCCCATTTACACTGTAAAACTAACATTTTGAACACCTTTTCTTTTGGCACCTTGTTATATGCTTTTCCAGATCTACAAAACTTAATACAATTCCTTGTTATATTCATGATTTCTCAACTATTTGTATTAAAGTGAAAATCTGATCCTGACAACCTACTTGCACTTCTCAAAGCTTCCCTTCCACAAAAATTTTCTTAGCCTTTTCTCAAGTGTACTTGCATGAACATAAATAGGAACAGTAAGAAATTTCTAATTTTTACACCTTTATTTCCCTTTTCATAGATTAGTACTACGAGAGCCCTTTGCCAATCATCTGGACTAGGCCTTCTGAATTATGCAGTGTAGCCACCTCCATATTTGAGAATTTCTGGTCAAATATCATATACTCCAGCTGACTTTCCACATTTCAGGTTTTTGATGGCTTTTTCTGATTGAGGTATTGATATGTTCCATTCCAATTCCATTCCTACTTGAGTGATTTCTACAACCATGCCATCTCTACTTGTTTCATTAACAATCTTTTAAAGTACTCATTCTAGACAATTAGAATATCTTCAGTTGCATGTCACCTTTATCATCTGCAATTTCTTTTGAAGTACTGTTTCTTCCATTTCTAAGGCTTTTTCCACAGCCTCCAGAATATTCTGCCATCTACTTTGTTCTTACCAGTCTTTCCATGACTTTTTACCAAACTTTACACACTGCTTCAGTTTCTTAAATATTTTCCCTTTATTCTCTATGAACACAAGTCAACAAATGATTACCAGACACAGAAATAATTTCCTATTTTGCTGTTTATCCCTGATTATAACATCAAGGATCTGTTCCTTAGAAAGATCATCTGTCTTGTTTCACTACTCCTATTATATCAATCTGGTACTTACTCAATTTTTTTTTGACGTTTCATTTTTTTCCAAATTCCAAGTTGGAATTTGTTCTAATAGTGACTTTTTGTCCTGCTTCTCTGACCAGATACCAGGGGTGGGGCCTAGTTTAAACAGACATCAACCAAGCCAGCATGAAATTATGTTGTAACATCATTCTGGATTGTGGTTTAGCTAATAATACAATTCGGTTAAAAAAAATCCAAACTTCAAACCCATCTCCATTCAATAACTGGGTAGATACCTAACAGAGTGCATAAGGTGAGGACTGGCATTAGGTCAGCAAATGGCAACAGATCAAATATGCTTCATATCTATACCATTTTTTTCTATAATATGCAATGATTATATAGACTTCAATGGGCAGACTGTGTGTTATGTTCCATCAAGTCGTTTTCGACTCCTGGTGACTCTGAATTTCTAAGCACATTCCAGTTGCTTATTTAACTCCATCCACCCATCTAATTCTTGGTCTTCCTCTTCTCCTGCTTCCATCAACTTTAGCAAGTATCATCTTCTCCAGACTGTCATATGCTTGCATGGAGCACATTGCATTCATATAATTATGGACATATACTATACATGTCTAGGCCAGTATGATGGCTAAATGCTACAAGGAAATCTCTCAGTTATCTAGCTTTGATCCTTAAGCACATCTTGTTTCGCTTTACTTCATAAAAAGATTTTTTTACAGATGCATATGAAAAAAAATTTTTTTACCCTCAATGAAAAATATAACAATTTATATTAATATCTTAAACTGTTGGTTATTTAACTTACATTATCTCATTTAGATAATGCTGAAGCAATCTAAAGTCTCGATTGCTTTAGCAAAGGAATCTTAAGTTGTTCATATTTTGAAAATATCAAATTCCTGACATGTACCCTTAAAGGGTATACAGGATATTATGATAGTACTATATGATGAACTTACAACATTACTAACTTCCTATCAACAATTTTCTTCCAAATCAATCTGTTATCTGTCAAGACTCCAACATTATCAGATCTTATATTTCTGTCTTCTAAGACAATTTATACTGTATCAATCCACCTATATCTTGGTCTGCCTCTGGGTCTTTTTTCTGCCAACCAATCAGAGAACACTTATTTTGTTAATCTTTCCTTTCCCATTCTGTTTAAGTGACCATACCACCTCAGATTAGCTCTGCTAACAATGTCAAGTTCTTTCTGAATATCATCATTTTTAATATAATTTTTTGTCAATGATGCCATCTGTTCACTTTCTAAGGACTCTCATATCTGCAGTCTAGTCTTTGGTCAAGTGTTTTACTTCTAATACAGCTCTCAGATCCATAAGTTAAAATTAGTTTGAACACTGTTTTGTATACAACTAATTTAGTGTTTTGATTAATTTCTCTCTTATTCCATATGAATTTATTCAGTTTACTTCCTACCATACCAGCTTTGTTGATTATGTTGCCTATTTATCATGCCTAAGTGCCTGAAATTTTTTTACTTGTTCTATAGGTTCTCCATCTTCCTGTACTTTCTTCAATTCTAACTGCTGACTTACAATTTAAATAAAGATTAAGTACTATTTGATATAATGCCCAATTGACATCATACAACTACAGTGCTTTGAATAGCTTCTCTCTCTCTCTTGGAACCTTGTGTCATATGCCTTATCCAGATCTTTATTGTATCCCATGATTTCTCAACTATTTGTTGTAAAATGAAAATCTGATTCTGACAGCCTCTATTAAGTTTGTTCTTCACCAAGCTTCCCTTCTACAACCATTTCTCAAGTAAACTTGCATAAATCTTACCAGGAACAATCAGCAGGGAAATACCTCTGTAAATCCTCACATTCAGTTTTATTTCCTTTTTTATAGATGAGTACTATGCTCTCTACTCCAAAAAAAAGGTCTGTCCAGACCTTCTGAAGTATGCAGTGCAACCACTGTGAGACTTATACCTGCATACTTGAGCATTTCTGGTCAAATATCATCCGCTCCAGCCACCTTCCCAATTTCAGGCTACGTATTCCTCACTACATGCCAGGTCAGCGTTTTTTTACCATTGTGCTGTCACAGATTGTTTCATTTAGCCATTTTTCAAAGTAATTATTTCATACTTCAAGGATATGTTTTTCTCCAGTTTTCATGTCACCTTTACCATCTCTACTTCCTTTTAGCACTTCCATTTATGAGCTTCAACAACCTCCAGAATATCTTGCCACCCTTTAGATATTTTCTATGTTCTTACCAAAGTCTTCCCATGACTTTTGTTTAGCTTTCTTACATTTGCCTCTGTATTCTCTAAGAACACAAGCTGACTTATTATGCCAGGAACTTTTCATAAACTTTCTTCTCCTTCACCACCTCTAACTTTCTCTGTCCACCATGGAGTTCTGATGTTTCTATCCTTGCTGAAAATCAATCAGTCATGACTTGCCACTAAATCTCCAAGGTTTGGTTTCTAATCTTAAACTCATTTTTTCTTGAATAATGTTTGTGTATTTCAATGTACAGTTCACATCTGAGAGCTGCTCAACTTTCTTACATGTTCCTTTCAATATGAAATTCAATTTCATCCTGCTCAAGACCAAATGGTGATCACTTCCAATTTCAAATCTTCTGTACAATCTGGTGTCCTGCACCAGGAAGAAAACATCACTATCAACAATAACATAGTCATGAGACTTTCATTATTCCTTGCCTCTTCTATCCATGTAAATTTGTGTACGTTTTTATGTTGAAACATTGTGTTAGTAATAACCAGTATATATCCTGAGCAGAAATCCAACAGTATTTGCCCATTATTAGCTTTGCTCTTTTTCCAAATTTTCCCAAAATATTTCTGCATGTCTGACAATCATTTCCCACTTTGCTATTTAGATCCCAGACAAGGACCAACTTTTCCTTTTTCATTGTCAGATGCTTTCTCTAAAGACCCAAAAAAAAAAAAAAACCTCCACTTCTACCTTAGTAGAATCTTCTGTTGGACCATAGGCACAAATAAGTCATTGTCTGGTTCTCCATTCTGATATTTGCCTGCATCACTCTACTTGGAATTGCCTGCCATTCAAGATTAGCCTTGTATTTAGTGTTGAATACTATGGCTATTCTTTCTTTTCCTTGATTGTCATTGCCAGAATATAACATTTCTTATTTCACCAGTTTGTCTTTTTTTTTGTTTCAGTCACCCCTATTATGTTGATCTGGTATTTATCCAATTCCTCAGTTAGCTCCATTTCTTTTGCCATTCAGGCTTCTTATGTTGGTACTAGTTCTTTTCTCCAAATTTTCCCAAAATATTTTTATATGTCTGACAATCATTTCATACTCGGCTATTTAGATCCCCAACAAGGATATATTTTTGCAAATATATTTACATTAATAGAACAGGTGAGATAATAAATAAGGAATTTATTACTTACCATAATACTGAGAACAGGTAGAGAGATGTGGTAATCCTGATTTTCTTCAAACTGAAAGAAATGTCCCCTGGAATCCTTATATAAAGGTTTTTAAGGACCGTTATAACATAAATACCAGATAAATCTGACTGTAGTTTATAATACTATTCTTCCAAAGTCTTGAAATCTAAACAAGTTGACTACTTTACATTAACTAGAATATCCTAATTATCTTCAAATTGCATTAAGTACCAGAAAGTGTTAGTCACATGATATTAAACTGAAATCTGTGTTCTATGTGTAACAGTGATTTAAATCAACTGTAAAATAAAGATTTTAATTGCTCATTAAATCCTCTTAGTTATTACAAGAACCTTATTAAAAAAATAAGGTTATCAAAAATAATTTCACTTGTATGGAAACTGAAAACCATCTTTTCAAAGCAGTCATTAATAACTTAAAGCTTAAATACTATCAGCTATGGAGAAAAATAAAACAGAATAAAGGCTTAAGAATGAACATTTCCATCAAATAACTTTTTTATCTTTTATTCCGATAATTTCTGGCCAACTACATATACAGGGGGTTTAGATTGTTCCGATACTATGAGATGGTGGAATGTATCTCCACAAAATAAACAAATACATCTGAATAACATTACATATACACACACATGCATAAATATATATATATGTGTGCTCCACCACTAATAACCTTAATCCATGATTGATCCTACAGTCCTTTGGAATGCAAATAGCAGTTGGCTCAGAAAATAAAATTCTTGATCTCATCATAGAGAACAAGTACTAGAGCACCGCCAGTACCTCGTATTACATTGGATAATGCACCCTTGAAGAATGCGTTACCTCCTTCAGACCTATAAATTTTGACCCAGCAGTCAAGTGTATTCTTATACATTAGGTCGGTTTTTGCACGTCCACTCTGCATCATCATCCGTCGCCGCACTGTATCAAAAGGATAGGAAATGATACCTGCAACTGTTGTTACAGTCTGTGCAATCATCCAGGAAATAACAATTGGGGTTTTCTTTGGATCAGGAAGCATACCTTTGGCAGTGTCAAAGAAGCCGAAATATGCAGCACGATAAATAATAATGCCCTGGACAGACACATTAAAGCCTCTGTAAAGACCACCAATTCCATCATGTTTGAAGATTTTAGCAAGGCAATTACCAAGCCCTGAAAACTCTCTTTCTCCTGCACCTTTTCCAATATCAGCAGCTAATCTTGTTCTTGCAAAGTCTAGAGGATACACAAAACACAAGGAAGTAGCACCAGCAGCACCACCAGATGCTAGGTTTCCAAGAAAGTATCGCCAAAACTGAGTTTTCTTATCTACTCCTCCTAAAAATACTTGCTTGTATTTATCCTTGAATGCGAAGTTGAGTGCCTGAGTAGGGAAATACCTGATAACATTGGCTAAATTACCTCTCCAGTAGCTAAAAAATCCTTGTTCTTTTGGAATTCTTATAAAACAATCAATTATTCCTAGAAAACAAATAATTAACAAAAATTAGCAGATTGATAATATGAAAAATTATTCAAATTCAGTTTTTATTAACAAAAAATGAAACCTGCCACCTCCCCTATAAATTTGGAATGAATGGGATTTAAATCATGCTAGAGTAATCTGGTACACATTAAATATTTGAACTAAGAATGCTCCACCATGAATCCATATACAGATTAACAAAACCATATTACATTCCAATCTTTAATCAGTTCAAACTGTAAATGTTAATTTAAGTTACTGATATTTTAAGTCAAAGAAAAAAGCAATACAATAAATTGTAGAAATGCAATTATAAAAAAAAGGCACCATCTAAAATTCCCAAATTCTGAGTAAATTATGACAGCTACTTTACATTTAGAGAAATTCATTTCTGACACTAATTCCAGTGTTTCAGCTGGTGTTTGTGTAGCACTATAATTTTCTTTGAAGGATTAACCTTATGAGGTCTCCAGTACCTACTCTACTAGCTCTGACTTGCCATAATGTATGTTCCACTAACAGTTCTGTTTGTTCATTACAGGACAAGTGTAAACATTTTATATACTTAGTTCTATTTCTTTAATAGAACTAAGTATATAAAATGAGTATGGGTTACTAGTTGAATGCATGATTTGAAAAAAACATTAATGTGAGCCAAACAGTACACATATTTCTTGGAACATGGAAGATTACACAGGAATGATGCAAAGACCGATGTATCCAACTATCAACCAATCAGTATCTGAGGTGTGATGAAGATTTTGGAAAAATTAGTTAGGGCCCACATTTAGAAATGGGTTGACAGTGAATCTGCATTGCAATGACCAGCATGGGTTTTGCTAAGGGTTTACCACAAGGTGAGGATTGGACATTAGGTCAGAAACCCTGGTCAGTTCTCTGCATTCCCTAAAAGGCTACTCCGAGGTCTTCCAGTTATAGAGCTTCATCCTTTCCCTCATACCTATAGCTTTTTTTGAATCAAACCGACTATGTTAAACAATAATCCAGACATTATGCAACATGTCTCACATCAGTCCTTATCTCAAACCATCCTGATGCTTGCCACGCAATAACAGAACCTTTTCTTTGTTTATACAATTATTATTATTCTCTCATATTTGTCAGAAATCTCATAGCCTCCAAAATTTATTTCTAAGTAATGTATCAATAGTCAAATGCTTTAGCAAAATCTATAATCTAAATTCTACACTTGTTCAATAACATTCCTCAAGGTAAAAATGTGACGTAGTAGTCTAACAGATCCTAAAACCAACATGCCTTAATATCATTTCACTTTCACCTTTAATCCCATTTTATCAAAATTTTATAGATATTGACCAATTCCACTCCGATTTTCACAATTAGTAAGACCTTTCTTCAGAAGTATAATTATATTGCTTCTTTGCATCATATCTGTTATTAAAGACTGCTTGCAATTTATCAGCAGCAATTTGTCTTAAGCACCTCCACATATTGCTGCATGCCCTTTGACCTCCATGTTCATTTTAGATATTGGTTCTAATATAATATTTAGATCTGTATAGCAGTTCTTCCATCATTGAATTTCTTATATCAGTTGTTTTCTGCATTCAAAATCTCAGTGCCCCCATCTTCTAGCCTTATTCTTTTCAGCAAACTATTTTTATCCCTTTATAGTATTTACTTGCTTCCTTTCTTAAGAGCATATTTTCCAATGTATCCTAATGCTGCAGCCTTTTGTGCTTTTCTTGCCATGCTATCTGCATAATTCCTCGTCTTCTCTTATGAAATCTTTCAACCAACTTGTCTTATTTTTATATACACACTACTTTCATAATGCTATTTTTTTTTTTTTTTTTATGTAACTCCATTCCACAAAAGGATGTAAACCTATAGTACATTAGTAACATGGGCAGGCAAAGGTTTTTCTAATAGGATTTTCTATTTTACTTAAATTTTTTAAATTCATTTTTATCCTCGTGTAGAAATTCTACTCTAGAGATTGAATGTGGAACTTTTTCAAGCAACTTCAGGCCTCTGAGCAGCAGTCTTACACTGGCAAAGAGATTAATCTACAATCTAAAAATTATATTCATGCTTCTAATTTATAGAAAATTTATCCCTCTGTAATTCTGTTCAATCAAATTCAATCTGATACCATTGTGAGCCTCAAAGTTTAGTAGTAGTCAAAAATACTCACATAACTAGATCTAAAATTTCTAAATTAACATCTTTCTTTAAAGAATATCCAGGTATTTAAATTAAAAAGCAGCAGCAAGAAAATCTTATCTTTCTGAAACAATCTGAATTTGTAATTTTACTTTTGATTTGTTAGCTTTGGGATGGTGCAGTGTAGTTCCTGTTCCACTACACTTTGCTATAGGACAGGGGTGTTCAACCCATCGATCGAGAAGCGATTTTTGGTCGATCTCTTGTGTATTCCTCCTTACTTACAAATTTAATTAAAACTGAAAACATAGTATTTTATTTATCATTATTTTGTATTATTTTTAATTTGCTTTAAGTGTATTGCTATTGCTTATTTATTTTTCGTTAAAATTGTCAAATCAGTAATTTTCTTATAAGTCTCGGCAAATGAATTAATTTGGATCAGTGGAAGTCGAACAGTGAGCTGAGTGAATACAATTATAAGCAAAGTGTAAAAACTCTATTGTAGCTTAAATATTCCAAAGCACATTACATCGATTTTTTTTACTTAGGTTAAGTCCATTTGAATATTGTAAAAAAATAAACTTTGTTTGTCTTGGTATAGTTTGTATTAGATGTTTTTGTAAATAACTCTTTTGAAGCTAACTGAATATACTACTTTAATAAGAATATGTTGAGTGTTAAAAACAAACGCAATGTTTTTGTCGCTGAAGCTGTACATGGCATCATTAGAAAGATTGTTATTGAAACTTGTATGTATGAGAAAGGCCTGCCAGCTCTAAGTGTAAACATATCTGAAGTCAGTCAGAAAGAGTTCAAACAACTTTCTGATGGCTGGCAACTTACAATCAAAAGAAAGCGGAGGAGAACAAAAGGCATGCCAAACTTCATGCGAGGTCTCAGAGGAGGCCAATAAAAAGGGACTGAAGCAAGCAGAAGGGGTCCTGGTTCCAGAATTGCTGTCAGAGAGACTGCCCGGATCCATGTTGTTTGAGAGAGGAGTTTCCAACCTCCAGAAAGGAGGTTCGAGATGTCGCGAGAGAGAGACACTACTTCTAGGCTGCAGACAAGGTTTCAAATTGCTGAAAGGAAGAGTTCCAATTGCCAGAGAAAAGTTTCCAGGCCAGGTTAATGTCAAACATTCACCAAAGTATTGCATTTTCATTACAATTTGATGAATCAAACGACTTCACTGATATTGCTCAGTTAATGGTATTTATTCGCATGGTATTTCAAGATTATTCAAGTAAAGAAGAACTTTTGAAAATTATACCATTATTGGGAAGGACTGAGGAAAAGACATTTTTTCGGCATTTGATGAATTTGTGTTTCACAAATTCATCAAATGCCAAACAAATATCCAGCTTTTTTCAACATACCACTGTATTATTCACCAACAAGTACTGTGTAGTAAAAGATTAAACACAAACGATGTTGTGGATATTACATTTAAAATTGTAAATTCTGTTCGAGGAAAAGCCCTGCAATGGCAGTTATTTAAATTACAGGTAGATGATGATAGGGAACTTCTGTTGTACAATAATGTTCGCTGGCTCAGCAGAAGTCAATTTTTAGAAAGATTTCTTGTATTAATTAACGATATAAAAATTTTTCTTGATGAAAGAGGAGATATTTATCCACAATTGAGTGATAAAAGATGGTTGTTACACTTATTTTTAGTAGATTTCTGTACAAAATTAAGCAATTTAAATTTAGAGTTACAAGGTAGAGATAAAAATTTAATTGACATGTTAAGTTCAATAAAAACTTTCAACAATACTTACTTTTATTAAAGAAAAATATAAATGACTGCAAATTTAGACATCTCCCATATTTATTAAAATTTTTTGAACAAAATCAAGAAATGCTTTGCTATGATTTAAAAGAATTTATTTGTGAAATGAATTTATTTCTTCCCCAACTAATTCTAAGATTTAAAGATTTTAATAAAACTGAAATGATCGTATCTTTTATCAATAATCCATTTCAAGAAAACTTGATCACAGAAATTTCAAATAAAATTAGTCGGCTGTTTGATATAAACCAAGCTGAAGTAGAACTTGAGATAATAAACATTCAGAATAGTTTACATTTAAAATCAATAAACAATGAAGTCATTTGAAAGTATGCACATGAAAAATTCCCAATATTAACTGATATTGCGCAAAAAATTCTGTCGTGTTTCGGATCGACATACTTGTCAGAATCCGCATTTTCAAATACGACCATCATAAAAAATCAATTAAGAAACCAAATTACAAATGATCATTTGGATGATTGTCTGGGATTGGCCAATTCTTTATATCAACTTGACTATGAAAATATTGCGAGGTCCAATGCCAAATTTCACATTAATTTTTTTTTTTTTTTTTTTTTTAAATCAACCAGCACCTCCTGTAACTTGTGAGTTTTTAATCAATCTGCTGTTTTTTCTAACTTTGGTTTTCCAAAATAGAGAAATAAATATTTTATTCCAATATATATATATATATATATATATATATATATATATATATATATATATATATTTTTTTTGTTGTATTAAAATAATTAAAAGATGTTCAAATCCCTTAGGGCATGGATGTCTTTCACCTTCATACATTCGTTTGTATAAATATGTATACGCTCTCCTAAGATGGACTGGGTCACCAATGGGAAGAAGCCTTCACCCTATAGTGGGTGAAAATATAGGCTCATCATCATGATAGGTATCTTGTGAACTATGCTATAGGCCTCCTGCAATGAGTATTGACTCCATGGAGATACCAATTAACAACAACAATAATAACTGAATACTGACTATGAACCCAATGTTTCATGTTTAAACATCACATGAATGGAATTCATTACACACTTTGTAACAGTATAAAAGCCAAGCATCACAATTAATTTTCTTTAAAATTGATGGATTTTAATTTTCTTTAAAAATGATCTCACCATTGGTGAGATCATTTTTACTATTAAATTGTTGCTTAATAGCAACAATGCTTGCATGATGCTGTACCTGAAATCACTTGACACACTAACCCATTAATGGGTCAGATAATCAAGAGATCACACTAGTACTTAAACTTTAACCTAAGTAATCTTTAACATAGTGAAAACAGCACAATGAAAGAACGGTTCCATATATTGTCTGTCAGAGATATTTAGGATACAATACAAAAACTATAATTATTATTATTACGGGTATCTCCATGGAGTCAGTAGACTCATCGCGGGAGACCCAAACTAGCAAAACAATATCTGCCATATCTCTTCTTGAATTCATTTACAGACGAAGAGCTCACAACTAAGTCAGGCAATGAATTCCACTCATTCACCACCCTCCAGGCAAAAAACCTTGTTCTGACACCCTTGTTAACCACACTCTTCTTTAATTTCCAGAGATGACCTCTTGTTCTTCCATCACTATAACACAGCTGAAACATTTCCCCTGCATCAATCCTATAAAAACCTTTTAGTAATTTGAATGTTTCTATCATATCCCCTCTTCTTCGCCTATCAACCAATCTCTGCAATCCACAAGCTCTCAATCTATCAATGTAGGGAGCATTTTTTATATCACTCACCAACTTGGTCACTCTTCTCTGAACCCTATCCACAGCCTCCTCATCTCCAAGGAATCCAGGTGACCAGACCTGAGCACAGTAATCCAAATGTGGAAGTATCAATGCTTTATAAAGGGGAATAATAACCTCTTTATCTCTGGATGTCAGTGTGTTCCTCAACAACCAAGTAATCCTATGTGCAATCTTGGACACCTTAGCAATGTGTCCTCTGAACTTCATCTCCCTATCTACCAATACCCCTAAGTCCCTAGCCTCATCAATCTCTTGGAGTACCTTTCCATCGATGTAGTACACAGCTGGTAATCTTTTAATCCCAAAATGCATGACTTTACACTTTTCCACATTGAACTGACATCCATTTTCTTTTGCCTATTTTACCAGCTTATTTAAATCCTCCTGCAAACTTTCAACATCAGCTTGATTTTTTTATTGCACTACACAACTTTGCATCATCAGCAAACAACTGAATATCTCCCTTTAAGCCGTTTCCTATATCATTTATATACAAATTAAACAACATTGGCCCAAGCACAGAGCCCTGAGGCACACCACTGGTCACCTGCCTCATTCTGGACTCGGCTCCTCCATACACCACTTATGGTATCTCTCCCTGAGCCATTCTCCTATCCATATCACCAATTTATTATCCATTCCCATCTGCTCCAATTTGCGTAACAGTGTTCTATGGGGTATCCTGTCAAAAGCCTTAGCAAAATCCAGAAGTACCACTGTGTAGCCAGTTCCTTTGTCCAACTCTGATGTTATTCTATTATGAATAGTTAATAGATTGCTAAGGCAGGATCTACCTTTAACAAAACCATGTTGGCCTCTATAGAGTATCATATCCAGATCCACCCATTCTTGAATTTTGTCTTTAACCAACTTTTCCAATACTTTTACCACTACTCCTGAGATGGTGATTGGTCTGTAATTCAATACCGCAGTTTTAGAGCCACCCTTATGCAAAGGAACCACTTTGCCTAACTTCCACTCCCTAGGGACCATACCAGAGTTCAAACTTAAATTAAATATCCAGGTAAGAGGGGTTGACAATTCATTTGCACATTCACGCAACACCCGAGCTGATATTCCATCTAAGCCTACCGCAGTGTTTGCATTTAAGTTTTGCAATATATTTAATACCTCTGATTCTTTAGCTTCAATTCTCGCATTAGGTATTGCTATAGGTATAGAGATATCCTCACTTGGGTGATAGACTTTTGAAAAGTGATCACTCAGTAACTCGACTATTACATCTGATTTTGTCACCTCAATACCATCAGCACCCACTAAGGTTATCCTTCCGAAGTCATTCTTCCTCTTACTTGCCACATAGCGGAAGAACTCTTTGGGATTACCCTTGATCTCTTTGGCTAAGGTCTTCTCATAATCTGATTTAGCTTTTCTTACTATGCTGGTAACCTTCCTAGCTTGAGCCTTGTACTGCTCATGGGTGTCCTGATCGCCTTTCTCCTTGTAAATTCTCCATAACATTTTCTTTTTTTGCAGTTCAAGCTTGATACTACTGCTCATCCATCTAATGCCTGCCTTGTTTGACCTCCTGACCATGGGGACACAATCTGATATTGCTTTCCTCAGATACCCGCTGATTTTATCCCAAGCACTGCTAACATCTTTTCCTTGCAATATGTTCTGCCATGGGATGGCTGCAAGCTCACTCCGAAGCTTGTTATAATTGCCTAACCTGTAGTTCCGTACATACCCCTTCTTAATAGAAAAATCCATAGATTTTGCAACCTCCCAAGTCAATACCACATGATCGCTTTCACCAACTGGAGGTAACGAGGACACCTTACTTATGCATATAACCTCTGAACCAATAACCAGGTCCAACACTCTCACACCACGTGTCCCTTCAGTTATGTGCTGTTTCAAGTAATTATCTCGTAGAAGATGTATGAACTCCATTTCCTTTTTGCTACGTGATAATTCCTCCTTCCAATTGATATCACCATAATTAAAATCCCCCATAATAATCACTACGCCTTCACTCATTGCACTAAGTTGCTGATGCATGAATTCAATATCTCCCCCCGTACTCCCTGGCCCATAGCAGCATCCAACTGTATATTTGGTTGCGTTGGTCACTATTTCGCACCAGACTGCCTCAAATGAACTCTCATTCACATGTCTATCATCATGATATACTACTTTCTTTGGCTGCAACACATCAGCTATCATCAACAGTACTCCTCCTCCTGTTCTATCTTCTCTATCCTCCCATCATAATAAAAAAAAAAAAAAAAAAGTGGAAGGTATTAGACTATAGGTAGGCATTCAAAAATCCAGCCATCGATAATCCGGTTCCTTCAGATCTCCGGCATGGATTTCGGAGCGTGCATTTTCAAATTTACCGTGTTGGCACGCCACTGTTTATGTTTTGATGGCATTGTAGTCGATAAGCATTGCGATAACCTGCTTATTCCTTCTCATTTTATCATTTATTTGCTGCTGTATAGCCCCATTATGGATTCAACAAAGAAAAGAGGTGGCGTAAAACATAAACATCGCACGTTGTCGATCGCAGAGAGAGTGGAAGTGCTAAAAAACTTGATAGTGATGTGTCTGTGCAAACCATTTGTGAAACATGACATTGGCTCTTCAACAGTGTATGATATTAAAAAACAGAAAAAAAACTGTTCAAGTGCTTTTCTGACACTGTATCAAAAAAGCAAATGTTTGTAAGGAAGTCAATGATGGGGGGAAAAAGTTCGGAACTGGACCAAGTTCTCATAAGCTGGTTTAATTTTCATGTAAATGAAGGTGTGGAAATTTCTGGTAATTTATTAAAGGAACAAGCCAAAATGTTTTATGAAGAGCTGGGATTGCAACACAAGTGTGAATATTCAGATTGGTTGCATCGTTTCAAGTCGCGACATGGCTTACAGTTTCGTGCAGTGTGTGGGGAAAAACGTTTAGCAGACAAAGATGTGGCTAGTGCATATGTGGATGAATTTGCAAAGTTAGTTAGTGATGAACATTTAAGTTCTGAACAAGTGTACAATGCTGACGAGACTGCCTTGTTTTGAAGATTTACACCAAAAAGAACTAACAACTGAGGATGCAGAATCAGCATCGGGGTTTAAAGCTTCGAAGGATTGCGCCACGGTAATGTGCTGCTCTAATGCTGCAGGTAACCATAGATGCAAGTTGCTCGTTATCAGAAAAAGTTTACATCTGAGGGCCTTCAAAGTTTCCTGTCCATTAATGTGCCAACAAGAAGGGGTGGGTTACCACTAATATTACATCGGATTGGTTTCAAAACTGTTTTGTTCCTGAGGCTAGGGTTCACTGTAACTCGGTTGGATTAGACCCTAATTGCAAAGATACTTATTTTAGACAATTGTTCGGCACATTCGATGTTCTAGAGAAAGATAATGTTTTTGTTTCTACCTCCCACCCAACTGCATATCACTAATTCAACCACAGGACAATGGTATTATATTCTATGAAGTGTAAGTATCGATCTCTGTTAATGAGTCACCTAATGAGTTCAGTTAATTCAGGCACCCCAGTACAGAAGTTCATAAAAGAATTCAACATTAAGGATGCAGTGTACTGTGTTGCCAATGCATGGAAGTCTATGAAAACATCAACACTGAAAAATGGATGGCATAAATTGTGGCCAAGTTTAATGTTTACTTCTCATTCTAACGAAGACACTGAAAATAATATTGCAGGGTTTAGGCTTCCCAAAGAAAAGCAGCTCATACAGGAACTTCTTAAGCTCATAAAGATGTAACTAATCCTGGTGCCAAGGAGCTTTCATCAAAGATAAATGAAGATGTTTTAACAGAATGGATGAATGTCGATAATGTGCCTACAGTTCATTACACTGATTCTGAAATTGTAGATATGGTTAAAAGTCTGGAGAGAAATGCCTCTACAGGTAGTGATGAAGATGAAAGCAGTGACAAAAATGAGGAAGATGTGAGAGAAAGAATCTCTATTGACAGGTTAATTACGTTGACAACTGACCTGCTGGCTATACTAGAGCAATGAAGTTTTGTAAGTGAAAAATAAATCATGAATGTTTACTTGCTCTAAGATAAACTTATTAGAGAAAGACCCAAATATATGAAGCAGCAGACACTGCACAATATATTCAAGAAAATAGCTAGGAAGCAGGAAGAAGCAGCAGTGGCATCCACACTTGATAATCCACTGCCATTAACTTCAAGTCAACCAAATATGCTGTCACCACCATCAACATTTTATTAATTAAAATTCTGTAGAACCGTTATATTTAGTTGAACATTAAAATTTCATAAGCTTTTCATTTAAGTGTTTAATTTTCTTTCTTTAAAGGACTGTACAGGTAGTCATTTGCTGTTAAAAATATACAGCATATATAACCATCCGAAATCCGGCACCCTTCAGGTCCAGATTATTGAATACCTACCTGTATAAACTTAAAGTCCCAATGGACAAGCACTGGGGGTATAAGCAGCCTTAGCTGTTAGAGAGGTAAATCAAGAATAACTTTCCCAAGTCTAGGGAAGTTTCTCACAACCATTGGTTGATTTTTTTTAAATCTGCTAATTAAGCTGCAATGCAAGCTTCAAGTTGAGCTTGAAAGCAGTACAAAGATATTAGTCTGTTTTTTTTTGGATCTCTATCAGGTAGATTAATGCTATTACCACTGCCTCTGTTGAGAGGGATGGAAGATGCAGGAAGCTAAAGTACTGTTCATTTTTCAGCATTGCAGTAATTAGAAATGTACAATGACTAAAAGGAGAGTTCAGCTGTGAGAGAATTCCGGATAGAACAGATGTTAATAGCTCTGTTAACCTGTTTTCCACCACTGCTAGGGAAAGTGATAGGAAAATTTGCAAATGTACCATTTGAATAGGTTTTCTGTAAACTGAGAAAGTACTCAAGGAGATGTGAATAAAATGTGTAGAAGAGACTTTCAATAGTAAACCAGATTCTGGGGTGATGAAATATAGTGTTGGAGGAATAAATAATATAAGTTTAAATAAGGAACTACCATGAGTAGACATATTACTTACTATTATAATAATGGAATTAACTCATGAAAATATTGTTTATTCGTAGAATTTTCCCTTGAGTATCACAGACATCATCAGTACAGGTAAAAAGGCTAATTAGACAATAACTTATATTAACAAAGCACCACCTAAGTGGTAAGGTTAAATTTCCTAAATTTATTTAAATGATATACACACACACACACACACACCCTATATATACATAAAATATTAAGCCTTTTTAAGTCATGTTTTTTGAAATGTTTTGAAACTCAGGAGCTACCCTAAGTGCCGAGTCTTCAAAATTCGAGTCATCAGAATTCAAGGAGAATCAGCCTACTAGTCAGAAACTCGGGGGTGTTGGGGGGGTCCCTTTTGAGTCTTCAAAATTCAAGAACCGGCCCACCAGTCTGGAACTCAGGGGGGGGGGGGAACCCTTTCTAGTTCAAAATCCAAGAAGAACCTGCCTACCAGTCAAGAACTCTGAGGGTTGGGCGCTCGACACTCAGGGGCTACCCTAAGTGCAGTCTTCAAAATTCGAGGAGAACCGGCCTACCAGTCCGAAACATGGGGTGGGGGAGGGGAGATAGCACCCCCTAGTGTGAGTGCTAATATGTGTGTGTATACAATTAAAAGTTAGGAAAGATTTGCTGATTTATAGATTACTATCTCCCACATGGGGGAAAGACGTAGACCATCAGATCTGTTTAGATAAGGGGAGAAGTAATGTTTCACATGTTTCTTTGTAAAGAATTTCCATTAGGTTCTTCTGTATTTGAAGAGGATGCTGAAACACAACAACTTAAAGCAGTTAATTCTAAAATACAGTCTCGAGAACTCATTTCCAAATATTGTAATACTACTGCAAATTTTCCTCACAATTGCTGTATGTGCTGCTAGTTGTGAGAGGAGTTTTTCTAAATAAAATTTGATTAAGAATTACTTACATTACTATGAAATAGACTTCACCAATGTCATCGATGATTTTGCTAACAGAAAAGCAAGAATAACAACATTTTAGAATGTTGAAATTAAAATTTTACTTCAAAAATAAACAGTGTTTTAATTTATTTCCCTATACATCATTTTGACTTTTTGTAATATTTTTGATGTGTGTTGAGAGGGGCAGCAAACTCAGGGACCGCCCTGGGTGGCAACAGCTCTAGTTACACCACTGACTGGCCTGTATGAGTCTCCTTCATATAGACTGAATTGTAGGTTACCATCTGGTTGGTGAAGAATTAAGAGGTCTAGAAAGGCTGTTTATTTACTTCTACTTCTAGGGTGAACTGGAACCTTGGATGAAGTGCATTTATTTTTTGAGAGAAACTGTTGTAATTCTCCCGAAGTGCCCTTCCAAACGGCAAAAATGTCATCCACATATCTGAACTAAAGGTTAGGTCTGGGTGTAATGTTGTCAAAGTTACGTTGTTCGAAGTGCTCTATGAAATAGTTGGCAATAGCAGGAGATATGGGATTACCCATTACTGTTCCTTCTATTTGTTGGTGTAACTGGTTTTTGAAGAAAAATAACCGGACTTTATTACAAATTCAAATTTGACTATGTCTGGAGGAAATTTTTGGTGCAGTAATTCAATGCTGTCCACCAACGGAACATTCGTAAATAGCGAAACAACATCTAGACTAATCATAATCTCCGAATCGTCTAGATGCAGATTGAAATTTTATTTCTGAAATCCACAGAATTTTTTTAGCACTTCTTCTAGTTGAAGTAGTGAGTAAATTTGGCAGAAATTTTGATATTTTGTAGATGGGACAACCTATACAGTCTACAACAGGTCTTAATGGGATTCCTGGCTTATGTACTTTGGAAGACTATATAATCTCAGTGGGCAGCCGAAGGAGGTCTTGAGTGTTTTCTTTTTTATCTTCATCCCATGTCGATATTTTTTCTATAAGAGCATTAAGCCTTTTTATTTGACCACCAGTAGGATCTGAAGTGAGGGGCCTATAAGTTGAATAGTCACGGAGTAACAGTGACATTTTTCTCTTGTATTCTCTTCTGTCTCGAATGACTACAGCCTTCCCTTTGTCAGCTTTCGTAATAATTAGGTTCTTGTTATTTTTTAGCGATTTCAGTGCTTTTTGTTCAGCGTACAATAGGTTTGGCGAGGAGGCTTGGCATTAAAAAAGAATTTTTGCAAACTCAAATCTTGTCCTGTTAGCTGTTTTTTGGAGTAAGGATCGAATACTTCTGTCTATGCTTTGGAAAAAAATATATTATGGGTACCTTATTGTAATTGTATACATATATATATTTTTATTCAATTTTTTTTTAAAATAAATTTAGGAAATTTAACCTTAGCCACTTAGGTGGCACTTTGTTAATATAACAGTTATTGATTAATTAGCCTTTGTACCTGCACTAATGATGCCTGTGATACTCAGGCAAAAATTTTATGAATAAACAATATTTTACGTGAGTTAATTCCGTTATTATAATAGTAAGTAAAGGAATAAATAACGTGTCTTAGCCAGATAGATTTCAGAACTGCAATAATTTCACGTTTCACGTAAAGCACGTTTCAGAATACTGGAATAAAGTGATGTCAAAACCAATCATGCTATCAGTATTGCTGAATTAGATATTCAGCAACACAACCAGCAAATTACTAACCCCTAAAAAACCTTAACCATGAAACAACTTTGCTGTAACATATTGTCAAGTTCTGACAGGCCCCATGATGCATACACAACACAGCATCTGCCTCTAGATACTGCCAATGCCTGGCTTGATGTGTTAAACATCCTTGCACAAGCTTTGCAGCCTACAAAAATCTCTCTCCATGATAATTATACAAAAGGTAAAAATATAATCACTAGAACTGAAAAGGATACCACTGTGATGTCATACCAACAAATAAAAACCACACCAACCTTTAGATTATGATCCCCAACTAATTTCTAGAAGAAAACTTAATATTATCTTATGGGATCCCCAAATTAACTACACCAAATTATCCCTTAGATATTGCTCACACAAGGTCACGGGTCCCCAGACATAAGATGGAAGAGAGAGAGACTGCTCACACACAACAATGATGCTACAGGTCTTATGACTTTTTTTTTTTTTTTATCTGACCCCACTCCCACAAGATATTAGTCAAATAAATTAAACTTATGGATTTTTCAGTGGACTTACAAATTAAAATAGAAGAGAAACCTGTTCCAGTTTAATTTGAAAGTCATAATGAAGCCCTTGATACTGGGTGAAAATTCTATGTTTCATCATAACAAACTCACCAATATTCCCCAATACCTTAACTTTACTTAAATGCATCCCCTCCAGATACTAATCTCTTCAATTCCGATATCTGTGCCAGTTACTTCACTTGACACCATAATATACAAACAGAAGGCAGAGTAATGCACTTCCCTCCTGTAGCTGATTTTTATACAAAGCATTTTGAAAAACATGTTTTCGATACAAGCTCAAACCTTCACCTGGCTAAGATATACTGATGTGTTCCCCATTTATTATTACCACGTGACACCTCCAGGGAGTCCAAGGACTCATCGTGGGAGGGCACACTACTCCACTTCGCTAAATACATCTCATCCTCTCCACTACTACTTAATTCTCCAACTACCATCACTGCCATCTATCACCACCAACAATAGTATTTTTTGTCTGTAAGTGGGATGAAAAAAACCTGAGTTTCTGGGAGAAAAACCCTGCTACCACTGTATGAGATTGGCTAATTCACCTTCAACTGAAAAAGCCCACATATATAAGGATTCCCCTCGTTACAACGAGAATCGAACCCAGGTCTTTTCCAATCGAAGAGCGCAATGTTCTGTTGTTCTTCCAATTGCGCTATGGCAGCTATTTGACCAGTAGCTCACAGGTATTGGTGATTTCATCTTCCACCATAGAAAAAGAATATTTACTGAACAATCACAGATCTCCCTTATGATACTTCCTCAGTTCACAGGAAACCTACCCATCACAAGTAGGTTTCCTGTGAACTGTAGGTTTCCCCCCCACCACCACCAATAATATGACATAATTGTTTCATAACATTGTTTCAATGTTATGAACCAATAACATTGAAATTCTAGTTAGAGCTACCAACTTCTATTGGAACTTGGCTTCCCTTGCCTCCCTATATTCAATGGCTACAATGGAGAAGAGAGAAACCATTTCTTCCCTGCACATCAATAACTCGGCATACAGATTATAGTAATGTTATTACCAAGGTTTGACAAATTATGCAAAATTACTCACCATGCAAAAATAAAATAAACTCAACCAAGAGTTTATTTTAATGTCCCAATAAGTCACAACACTAGTTTCATAAATTGATTAGTGGCACTATCATGGTTGGAGAATTTCCTTTATGTGAAAAAAAAAAAAAAAAAAAAAAAAAAAAAATATATATATATATATATATATATATATATATATGGAAACTAACTTATTTGTTAAAAATGAATGCCCCTTTATGTGATTTTTTTATTCCGTGTTCTTAAAGATTTTTAGAAAGTTTCATTAAACATAACATTTTTTGGAACCAGAAGCTCATTTTTTTAAGAATCTTAAATATGGTTATATGAAAGCAGTAACCGACCTCCCAGCAACTACAGAGAGCTTCTTAGGACTTCAGGTTTCCATTATACATTTTTCTTTTATGCTGCTTATGTGCATTAAAATCTCCATAGCATATCTCAGATAACGTCTGTGACAGGCAATATTCGAACCACCATACGTTTGAGGCAACTTGATAGGTCAAGTTACTCTTCGATTAAATGATGCAAGAAATCAGATTAAGATCTTTAGTGGAAACCTATTCTCCTAAACTTATTGTAGAAGAAAAACTATTTTTCTATTAGCATTATGCCTTAACTGGAAAGTCTAATATCTATTTCCAAATGGTAATGTTTTTATTATTCAATGGCTACTACTCCAGCACTTCAATTCTTTGAGGCACTGAAGAATTAAATATCCATTACAAAAAGACTTCTTAAGTATTAGAAGTCTTTTTGTAATGGATATTTAATTCCAGCTACTGTTCACCAACAAGTTATCATCCTTATTTCAGCTAATTCTGAACAGATGTCATGGAAAAATGGCAACTGAGCATGTTGACAGTTTAACATTGTCCAACATTAGGTAAAATTCCAATTAACAAACTTGCAAATGCTAGTGCTTCAGTACTGTTCTTTATATATACTGCCTTTTGCATATTATTATTCGACACCTCCAAGTAGTCCAAAGACTCATTGCAGGAGGACACCTATTGTATAACTCTCCATCACAACACAACCTCTACTACCAATCATCTACATCAGGCACCATCTACCACCCACCACCACCACAAGTAGTATTTTTTGTCTATAAATTGCGTGTGTTCTGAAGAGCCGATTTGTCTGTATGCGGGATGAAAAACCCTGCTACCTCCGTATGAGATCAGCTAACTCACTTTCGATTGAAAAAGTCCATATAAAGATTCCTCCCATCATGATGAGACTCTAACT
This sequence comes from Typopeltis vanoorti, assembly GCF_054136105.1. NCBI lineage: Eukaryota > Metazoa > Arthropoda > Arachnida > Uropygi > Thelyphonidae > Typopeltis > Typopeltis vanoorti. The sequence continues at coordinate 34,616,849 of NC_143573.1, forward strand.
TAGGCCTTTTCCAATTGAATGGTGCAACGTACCATCGTTCTTCCAATTGTGCTACAGAGGCACTTATCCATGCTCCACACAATAAATCCAGTCCAGTTGGGTGCTGATAGCATACTATATTAGTTTCATGAACCATGCAAACTTCAAACTAATTTCTTCAATGTTAACTGATAGACTATGCTAAAAAAGCATGTAATTATATACCAAAAACAATTCCTCATTCTTTCTGCACTGATATCTTAATCATGAATTTGATACAAATAGTCTGGTCTTGTAGGATTGTTTCATTGTAATTTTATGCAATTAATACAGCTTTGCTATGTATTCATATAATACTCCAATCTCATTGTGCTATCAAAAATTGAAGACAAGACATTCTTTATCAATACACTACATATACAATCCTGTTCACTTGCAAGACCTACTAGAAATTGCCACGTGACAAACAAGCAATCCCTCTAATCCTTCCATTTATCAGCTGCCTTATTTCTTGAACACAAACTTGATGTGCATGTCTGCACACTAACCTTTTCTCAGCAACTGTAAGATATGCTTGGTTTAGATCTGATGTATGAAATATACCATTTTTTAAATTAATAATTTATAGAAATTACACTCTTTCTGTTCATGGAATGAAGTTCCATGTACTCTGCCATTTGTTTTATAGAGTGAAACTTTTGCAATGTTATTGTTGTTAGAAAAAAAAAAAAAAGGTGTTATGGCAGTCAGTGGCACACCACCCAGGGGTAGGGGAACAAGGGGCCCTGTCCCCCTCCAAAAGAAAAAATATACTCAAAAAATTAACAAAAATCTCTTCCTAATTAAAATTCATTTTTTATTTACGTTGTGTCGTGTCTTCTGTTTCTATACTACTTATGAATTAACGGTCACACAAGGTGAGAATACCTTGTTGCTCTCGGAATCATGGCGGCTGTGAATGCAAGGCAAACGAAGTAGTGCTCAGGCAGACCGAGCACTACTTCATTTACCCGAGCTGGGCCAGAGGAGATCATGGGTATCACGTATTGGTGATCAATGCAGATAATTAGTCATAGGTAGTATTCAATGTATGATATGACTTATGACTGATTATACGTATTCAATGTATGATACTTCAACTCCCCCCACCAAGATTAAATCCTGGAGTGTGCCACTGATGGCAGTAGTTATGAAAAATTTACATTCCACAATGGCATGTGTTAACAGTTCTTAAATTGAGAAACTGAGGCAGCAGCGGTGCACTAATCCCCGATAAGGTCCTAAAATTTAATTATTTGGAATCATCATAGGCTCCTCCGTATATTCAATCCAATCAAATGCATTTTGCCAACCGAGTTTTAAGACGCGTTTGCTTTGTAAGATAAATTTTCCACCTTGTCACAAGACCGGCTAACCTTCTGCTGGAAAAAAATCTCATACATGTCATAAGGAAATTAGAATTGCCATTTTCCAATCAAGTACACATGGTGGGTTATCCTTTCCCATTGCGCTTTTAATTCCGCCATTAAAAGTCAATTCGTGAGGCATCGATAATGTAACCGCATTCCACTCACGTGACCAACCTAAACTTGCTTCCATGGGATATGGTCACAATGAGATATTAATATCGAGAATTAGTCTGATTTTTTCTCATTCAAAGTGACTCGGATAGAAGTAGCTTTCACCTTTACTTATTTACCATCAGATTCCATGACCATCCGTGACACCTATCCAGGTTTGGAGAACAGGAAAGCGATTTCCTGCTCGGTACTGTTATACAAGCATCTTTTGAACACTTTCAAAAAAGATTTGAACATTCAGAAGATTCATATTTCCTTCTCGCTGTTTCGCCCCTTCCCAATTCATATTTATGTTTACATAGATCTATTTTTCCAATCCTGAATTAAACAGAATTCGCCCCCCCCAAAAAAAGCGAAAGGTTGGTTAATTGTATATCAGAATTGATGTACGATCTTTTCATAAGCTCATTTTATTCATAACTGCAATCAAAGCGATTTTGCATTTGCAATTTAAAGTAGTAGTTGATTCTGTGAGGTAGTATGGGATCCAAAGTATTTGCTCTTTAAGTCGATCTCAAATCATTTATTCTAAAATTTTCGTTCCAAAGTAATATCATCTACCTATCAAAATGCCAATCGGGTCAGATGATTGTATTAATTTAAAACTAACAAACAAAAAACTTTTTTGATAACATTACACAAGATGGCGGAGAAACGAAATTATACCGATGCAGGATATGCATAGGGCAAATTACTCTTGACTCACCTTTATAATGCTTGTCTGGAGATATCTGCTTTGACGCATGCTGCACTTGTAAGAGAAGTTTTACACGTTCGATAGGTGCTACGGCTGTTTTTGATATTGCAGCGGCTATACCACCCGCAACAAAATCTTTCATAAACGACACGGGATCAAAACCTGCCATTGCTATAATATATGTATGTATATATTTGTTCCTTTGTACGAACCGGTACCAGAAAGACAAGTGGAAGCAACGCAACACTCTTTATTGGTTCTCTGTGAAAGACCGCTAAGACCGCAGTAAATATCCGGAATACGTAAATAACTTGCTATCACGAGCATTTTAGATTCCAAAAGTTCTGATGTATAAAAATGTTCAGAATAAGTTTATATATTTTAATAGAATAAAAGTAATCAATTTTAAAAGAGAAAAGTAATATAAGAATTAAACCATTTCAAAATAGGAGCGAAACTACTGGATATGAGGTAATTGACAAAACAGCCTCAGCCATTCGCTACTTCCCTTTCGTCAGCATGACGTATTTCCTCATCATGATGTGTATGTGTTAAAAAAGAAATAAATTATAAGATGTCATTTAGACAACGAGTTACGGTAATGTTAGCAGCTGCTTGGAGGGTTAAATACATCATAATTTATTGAATCGCTGTTTTATGAAAAATAGTTATAAATAAATTTGATTTACAGCGCAAAGAAAATATAAAACATTTTTATTATATTAGAAACGAAAAAAAAAAATCAGCTAACGCCTATTTGTTCCCGTATACGGAGTAGGCAGGGCCGTTTACCCTATCTAACTTATATCTAACTTATCAGAAACGAAAAGATATTAAATGCATCTGAGAATTTGACTGTAATGAATATGACCATGTTACCACCGATTGGTGAGATTGATCATAATGTTTTGACCTGGGAGATGGCTAAATGTGTGGAATTGAAAATTCCACACATTTAGCCATATCCTAGGTCAAGACAATTCCAGGTCCAGATCAATTACATGTGGAATTATCGGGTTGGTAAGAATGACGAGCTTAGGAGATTGCTTGGTTCAGCCATGGCATATAAAACTGCAAGGGCTGGAGGTTGATAGTGCATGGGAAGCGGTAAAGGAGCGTTTGAAGGAGGTAATGGCTGACTGTATACCTAGAGTCCGGATAGTAAATCAAGTAGGGGTTAAATGGATGAATAACACCATTAAGCTTGAGCTGCAAAAAAAGAAACAACTGTGGAGGGAATTTAAGCAGAAAGGTGACCTGCAGGCCCATGAACAGTATAAGGCACAGGCCAAAAAGGTAACGAGTGGTAAGAAAAGCAAAAGCGGATTATGAAAGGAAATTAGCCATGTGCAAGCTAAAGAGAATCCCGAACAGTTTTTTCGATATGCTTGCAAGTAAAAGAAAAAAGGTATATGGCAGAATGATTTTAAGGAATGCCAATGATAGGGAGGTAACTGAATCAGTTGATATACTGGAATTACTGAGCGAGCACTTTGCAAGTGTATATCATCCCAGTGGTGATATTGCAGGTATGAAGGAAGAACAAATAGCTTATATGGATAGTATATTACAAAACCTTAATGTGGATACATCTGTGGGATTGGATGGTATACCAGCTCAGGTCTTACGTGAAGCGGGCACTGACAATTCTTTGTCAGTGCCCTTGGCCATTTTGTTTAATTTGAATCTCGGGTCTGGGTTAGTCCGAGAGGGTAGAGAGAGGGGAAAATAGTTCCACTGCATAAAGGAGGTTCCAAGACTGCTGTTGCAAATTACCTACCGATCAGCATATCAGGAGTCGTTATCAAGGATTTGGAGAAAGTAGTCAAGAGAAAAATACAGGAATAGCTAGATGAAATGGAGATACTGTATGGGGGGGGACAGCATGGTTTTGTGAAGGGTAGATCATGCCTCACTAACTTGCTTACGTTTTATAACAGTGACGACTGAACTGGATAAAGGTAATGGGTATACATTGATACTGCTGGACCTTGCTAAGGCATTTGACAGGATACCACATGGAATCCTAATCAGTAAACTGCAGCATATGGGGATGAATATAGGGTTGGCGAGATGGATAGGAGGGTGGTTAATGGAGAGATATTAGAGAGTAGTTTATTCAGGGGTAGAGTCCAAAAGACGACCTGTGACTAGTGGTGTGCCACAGGGCTCTGTTCTTGACCACTACTATTTAATTTGTTCATTAACGATATAGGAAAGGCAGGCCTGGCGCGAGAGAGGGGAAGAATGGGTGAATGCCACAGGCAGAAAAGTAAAAGGGTAGAAAACTTAGAGTTTATGTTACAATTATACTGGAGGCAGAAATTTTTTTTAAAAATATTAAGTTTATATATATATACATATTTATAAAGATAAGTATATTTTATTCTAATTATATAAGCTCCAAATAATTATTTTTATTTTGATAATCCCTGGGACCAGTACCGTCGACAGGGTGTAGTACAGAGGCAGCCTGCCTCATGGCTCTGCTTAACACTCGGGCGCTAGCATCTGATCTGACAGATACATGCTAATTGTTCACATGAATATTCTTTAACCTATCTATTGTATAGGTTGAAGGTCATGAGTAGCTGCGCGTGAGTATATTTCGAGTGCTATTTGCACTTTTGTTGTTGCTGTCAGTTTGGTTTAACACGTGTTATGCAAAGATTTGTGATATTTGACCTTGCGGAGGTCCCGGCAGATCTGATAGACACTTGCTAATTGACATACATATTTTATTGTATATAGGTTGAAGGTCATCACTAACTGCGCGTGCGTATGTTACGAGTGATATTCCGCACTGTTTTTTTTTTTTTTTTGCTATCAGTTTGGTTGAACACGTTTTTTTTTTTTTTTTTTGTAAAGGTTTGTAATATTTGATAGTAAATTGTATCTGAGAGATACCGCGAGCTCCAATGTCAGTATAGCTCATAAATATAAATGGTCAGATTTTACCATTATCATTAACATTACTGACAGGATGAGTGAAGCACTAGTGCTTTTCATATTCCCCTTTATCTGTAATGAGAGTTGTTTGGGAATGGGAGGTTTGTGAGCAGTTAAGCTCACCCTCTGAGGGCAGTTATGTTAGCTATGATCAGTTGAGAGAAGAATAGCCTTCGGTCTTTTGTGTTTGTGGTAATCAGTTTCATTGTAATTGACAGATTGTACGATTAGTGGGTTTGAATGTGAACTTGACCTCACGAAGAATCTTTCTGCAAAATCACGAAGAAGAGAGGAGATGTATGGAATGCCAGTTTCTCGGTGAATCTGTGAATTTTTGATGAACTACGGAGCATCCAGGATCCTCCTAAGGCATTTGTTTTGGATTCTCTGTAATTTCGAAATGTTTGTCTTGAAGTGTGACTCCATGTTGGCGAGGCGTAGGTAATGACTGGACGTATTACCATCCGGTAAAGAAGCAATTTATTGTGTAGGTTCAATTTACTCTTGCGGTTGATCAATGGGTAGAGCTGTGGTATTATTTTGGAAGATTTGGAGCCAATGAGATTGATGTGCTTGTTAAAAAGGAGTTTCTTATCCATTAATACCCCAAGATATTTGGTCTCTAATTACCATGCGATCTTATGACCAGAGAGCAGGATGTCTTCTTTATTGCAGACCTTTCTTCTTGAAAACAACATGGCTGAGCTTTTAAGGGGTTCACTTGAATCCTCCAGTTGGTGAACCAGTTTGCTAGCTCATTGATACTTCCTTGGAGTCTAATGATTGCTAGGCGAGGGCTGAGCGATCCAGCTATAACAGCGGTGTGGTCGGCATAAAGGGCCGTAGTAGTTGTTCTTGAATTGAGAGAAATATCTGCCATATAAGTTGTGAAAAGTATTGGGGCCAGAAGAGAACCCTGAGGTACTCTTGCCAGGATTTTGTGCCTTGATGACACAATTCCGTTGAGTTTTACTTGCATGTATCTTTCATTAATATATGAATATATGAGTTTCACTAGTTTAATTGGGATATTGTTTTCAATTAGTTTGAAGATAAGGTCTTGATGCCAGACCTTATCAAAGGCCTTGGCAACATCTAACAATACAGCAGCAGTGTGAAGGTGCCAGTTAAAACCATGAGTGATATGTTCTGTTAGTCGTGAGATATTTTACCAGGCTTTTTCAGAGGTATAATGTCCGCGATTTTCCAATCTGTGGGAAAGTACTGGAATCTTAAAATGGAATTGACTACATGAATTATGGCTTTCTGTGGGAGTAGCTTTATTATTCTATTGGTAATGCCGTCAAGGCCGGGGAGCTTTTTATTCTTCAGATGGGAAATAATATTTATTATTTCTGTTGGAGATGTCGGGGTGATGGTTTCTGAATAATCCTTAGGCTGTCTTAGTGCATTTTTAACTTTACGATGAACTTTGTAAATAAGATTAATTGATATTTAACATTATTTAAATTAAGGGGATATTAAATGCCTCACTGATGAAGCCTCAAAAAAGGCTGAAACCGGTCTGGGTAGTGACCTCCCGCCATAATGTAATAACAGCATACATTTCCTAGGAAATGTGTTTTTATATTATGGAAAATACCAAGAATAGCGATCAGAACTTTACCACCTTTGCTGCGAGTTTCCCGGTATTGTACTACGTACTAGGGCTACTTGCATTAGCTCACGCTAGTAATCGCCGATATTTTTATCTTCTTCTTCTTCTTCGCGTTATTCCCGCTTCCTATGCAGGGCCCGCGTGTTACTTAGATGCGACTACTTGTTAGTACTACTCCCAACCGACCCGTCGCCTGGTCTGCCGCTGGGGGGGGGATATTTTTGACTGTAGAGGTGTATGTTCACGGGGCCGGTTTGCCTGTTTGCGGGATGAAAAACGCCAAATAAACTGGCGGAAAAACCCTACTGACCGCGCCCAAGACCGGCTAACTTGGCTATGCCTGAGGAAGATCCTCAAATTCCTCATGTCTACAACGGGAATCGAACCTGGGACACTCCTTCCCCAGGTATATGGTTGCGAAGCGCAAAGCCACTAGGCTAACCGCGCGGTCAATCGCCGATATTTTTATAGTTTACTATATTCGGCATGAAACTCCCTGATTCCAATCTTTGAGTTTCTTATTCGGTTTTAAAACAATGTGGGATTTAATATCCCCTAAATTTAAATAATGTTTATATCGCCGAAATGAAGCCTATTGGCTCTTTATATTTAAATTGATATTTAAGTTTACGTAAGATGGGCTGCATCGATTTTCCAGATTGTCAATTAGGGCTTCTACTTTTTCTTGATCTGAATGGGCATTTCCAAGATTGGTCTTCAAAGGGGGAATTGGTTGTCTTTTGGTATGAAGAGATTTCACAAACTTCCACATGGAGTTATCTTCTGGGTTGATTTCCCTGAGTTTGGATTCCCATTTGGAATTCCTGTGCATCTGGAGGGCTTCTCGAACCTGTCTGTTCAAGGTGTTTAAGATTGTTTTGTCCTGCGGGGCTCTGGTGTTGTGATATCGCTTTTTGGCTTTATTTTTGGCCCTAATTAGGTCCATTATCTCTTCTGGGATCCAGTTGGGAGCGTGGAAGACAGTGGTTTGAGTCACTGATACTATAGCTGTGTTGATTTGCCTAGTTAAATTGCTTACAGCTTGGTCTATTTCTTCTTTTTTACGAATGACGGGGGGGGGAGGACCGATGTGGACTGGGAGAACCTTAGAGAGCTTGCCCCATGGTAAGAAAGAATGATGGGGAAGAAAGCCGATCTTGAACTCCTAACCTGAGCAGGATGGGATTATGTTCTGAGTTAAGCTCGTCTACTGTCTCCAGCTGCTATTGATATTTGATGTTTTATGAGGATAACTATGTCTAATACATCAGAACTTCCTGATGGGCTGTAGTGGGTGGGCTCAGTGGGTCCAGCTACTATTGATGAGTTGAGTAGCATGTAGTTGAATAAGGTATGGCCTTTGGAGTTGATTGACGAACTGAACCAGGCCGTATGTTTGGAGTTTAGGTCTCCTGCTATAATTATGGAATCCGTGGAGCCAAGGATGGAGTTTAAGTCTGCTGTCAATAGTGGAATGCTGGGAGGATTGTATGCTGTGTAGATTTTGAGTTTGCCTGCGTTATTAGTGTGCACCTCCACACCGGTTTAGAGTTTGGGGGTTGGTCGACGAGTTGTGGCTTAAATAATTTTTGATAAAAATAGCTGCGCCGCCTCCACTAGAGTTAAGTCTGTCTGTCCTATATAAAATATAACCCCTTAGTTTTTGGTTGTTTGATGGTCTGATGTGGGATTCACTGATCAAGATTATGTCTGGATTGTATCTTTTTGCGAATTCTTGCAGATCGAGAATTTTATTTGTTAAGCCATTGGCATTCCATGCTGTTATCACGAGAGAATTTGGTTTAAATTTTTTAAACATTGTAGAGAGCTCTTAATATGGATTGAGTTTCTAGATAGAATCTCCTTCTCGAGGATGGTGAGGTGCTTGCTTTTCTGAATTCATGCAGCATTGTTGCAAGTGACGAGGTTAAAGCTGATGTGAGATTAGCGCTTGTTCGCTCTTGCGATGGAGTCTGGGTTCTTACCGCTTTCGCATATGATTTGGGCATGGATGAAGGTCGAGTGCCTTCCTGTGTTGCCGAATGTGAGTTATTATGATCTGGAGGGCGACCTGTTTCGTTGTTTTTGTCATTGCTTGGAGGAGCGTGGTTCGTTCTTGTTGATCCACGGTTTTTGGATGGAAAAGGCATCCCTTGTAATTAGAGGGATGTCATCCTCTACAATTGGCACAGCAGACAGTTGTGGATCTGGGCTTGGTGCAGGAATTAGTTTGGTGACCCTCACAGCATTTTAGGCATGTATAGGCAGCTCTGCACAGTTTTTGGGCATGCCCGAACCTCTGGTATCTGTGGCACTGCCCTATCGATGCCTTCTTCTTTAGAGATTCGGTTGTAATTTTAAGCTTACAAATGTCGGTAACTTCATAAATTATTTTTTGAGTGTTGGAGATTTCGACCAACACCAGTGGCATTGGTGTTTTATCTGACCTCAACATTCTACTGACTTTGATTGGGGTCAATCCTTGATTGATGAGGTCAGCTGTGATCTCATCAGTTGTGATGCCTTCAGCCACTCCTCTTAGAACTACTTTCAAGTTCTTCTCGCTTGCTAGCGAAAAGGTGTGGAAGGGCAATTTAGAGTTGTCCAACATTTTCGTCATCATGCGAAAATCTGTGACAGTGGTAGGGTGAATCTTTACACCCTCTTCAGTATTTCTTGGCCAGGAGAAATTGATATTTTGTTCTCCTAGAGATCTTGAGACTGAGGTCCATTTATCTTTATCTCGAAGGATAACTGGAGGGACCTTTTCTTTTCTATCTTGGGTGATCTGATTTTGTTGAGTTGTTACATCATCTTCCATTCCACCTTCCGATGTTCTGCGTCTTTTATTAGATTGTTCATCATGTGAACAATCGAACTGTCGGGAAGTCTTTGTAGGTGGAACAGGTGTAATGTCCTCTTCGATGTCCAAATCATCATCAGGATAATCTGTTTCAAATTCCTTTAGGATGAATTTGAGAATGTCAAGTGACATATTTTTGATTAACTGTTGAATGGCGTCCTTGATATCTTTTACATTCTCCATTTTTGTGTACAATGAGGGATGAAATATTTATAATGGCGAAGAGAACAGGCTAGGGCCGGAAAATGGCATCAAAACTCAAAGTCTTACCTTGTATTCCGCTATCAAAGAAGATTCACAATATCTAAAACTTACTAATCACCACTGAAATCAAAAACATTCTTCGCAACAACAACAACCATCATGCCGGTATTCACCTTCCACCATCCAAATGGTCAGATTATTCATATGCTGAACAACATTGTGAAAATACGGCGCAGAATATTTATTAGAAATCTCGTAATGCAGTTAGTGTCAGAACAAATAAAAAAGCGTTCAGAAATCTCTACAGGTATGAATAGGCCTTTACATCTGAAACTTCATATCAATTTCAGACACAATTTGAAGGAAATTCTAATGACGACATACATACGGCTCCCTCGACAAACAGAAAAAGAAAAAGATGTTTTATGTGCTATGCATCCAAAACAAGTCGCTTATCAAAATATTTTTGCAAGCATTGTAAAAAGTATTATGCTTTCAGCATAGCAATATTGTTTGCAATGACTGTTATGACAGTTTTGGAAATCCAACTATTGAAGATTCTGATTAATTAATGTTAAATGCATTTGTTTAGTTTTATTTTCTTTCATTATCGATGTTTGTGTTATTTTGTAATAAAAATTTTTATTCTTTATATTTCTTTGTTTCAATAATTTCTAGATTGTAACTGAAAATAAATAAACCATCATGTATTACTGAAATAGAGAGCCAAAGGCTTCATACATGTCCTCTAGAACAGCGCTTCCCAAACTGTGGGCCGCGGTCCCCTTGGGGGCCGCAAGTTTTGTTGAGGGATCCGTGAAATAACGAAAACAAATTTTAAATGGTTTAAGACTAAGTACTTCTTCTTTTTTTTTTTTTAATCTTAAAAGAAACGCATTTAATATTTATTATTTATTATTTCTTTTATGGTTTTTTTTTTTTTATATATTTTAATGGAAAAATCACACATTGGTGTTCGTTCACAAATTTTGCTTCCTGCGTATTTCGGCGCTTAATGAATATTAGTAAATATATGCTTATTCATATAAGTTTCATTTCAAAGGTATTGATAAGAAGCACAAAAAAAAGCTTACAAACGCAAAATCTTGAATATGTTTGTATTGAATATAAATACAATAAATATTATAATAATAAATGTCTGTATTACGATTTTTTTTCGATGGGGGGGGAAATATTTTAATTTTTCCAGAAGGGGGGGGGCTTTACATCCATAAGTTTGAGAAGCACTGCTCCAGAAGAGGTGCTTTACATTTATGGAAAATACTAAGGAAAATGGTCTGCGGCTTGCTCAATCTTTACTACGAGTTGCCCATAAGGCACTACTTATGCTTGCATCCGCTGAAACTTTTAGTTTCTATATATTAGGCATGAAACTCTTGTAGTTTCTATATTCGGCTATGAAATAATGTTGGATTCAATATTCACTTAATTTGTACCATCATGCATTATATTTGCAGTGTTTTTTCTTTATGTTTTTTTTTTTTTTTGCATTTTAGCACATACTAGTAATGAATGTATCGCTCAGATATACCGCGTCATACGCTGCGAGCTCCTGAGAAAAAAGATGGCGTCTCGCATAGTAGTCTCGCATGACGGTTGTTGTGAAGAATGTTTTTTTGATATCAGTGGTGATTAGTGAGTTTTAGATATTGTGAATCTGCTTTGTTTACAGAATAAAAGGTAAGAATTTAACTTTTGATACAATTTTCTGGCCCTAGCCCGTTCTATACGCCATCATACCTTTCCGAAATATATCTTAATATTTCGTACACAAGAATGGAGAATGTAAACGATATCAAGGACGCCATTCAACAGCTAAACAAAGATATGTCACTTGACATTCTCAAATTCATCCTTAAGAAATTTGATACAGACTACCCTGGCTGCTTGAATCTCTTTACTCAAGTAAATGACAATGAAGATGATGATTTAGACATAGAAGATGACATTACACCTGTTCTACCTACAAAGTCTCCCCGACAGCTCGATTGTTCTCATGAGGAACAATCTAATAAAAGACGAAGAACGTCGGGAGGTGAACTGGAAGATAATGTATCAACTCAACAAAATCAGATCTCCCAAGACAGAAAAGAAAAGGTCCCTCCAGTTATCCTTCGAGACAAAAACAAATGGACCTCAGTCTCAAGATCCCTAGGAGATCATAATATCAATTTTTCCTAGGCAAGAAATACGGAAGAGGGTGTAAAGATCCACCCTACCACTGTCACCGATTATCGCTTGATGACCAAATTGTTTGACAACTCCAAACTGCCCTTCCACACCTTTGCGCTAGCAAGCGAGAAGAACTTAAAGGTAGTTCTAAGAGGAGTGGCTGAAGGCATCTCAACTGATGAGATTACAGCTGACCTCATCAATCAAGGACTGACTCCAACCAAAGTCACTAGAATGTTGAGATCAGATAAAACACCAATGCCACTGGTGTTGGTCGAAATCTCTAATACACAAAAAAGCATCTATGAATTAACGGACATCTGTAAGCTTAAAATCACAACCGAACCTCTAAGGAAGAAGGCATCGGCAGGGCAGTGCCACAGATGCCAGAGGTTCGGGCATGCCCAAAAACTGTGCAGAGCTGCATATAGATGCCTAAAATGCGGTGAGGGTCATCAAACCAACTCCTGCACCAAACCCAGGTCAACACCTGCCTGTTGTGCCAACTGTAGAGGACCACACCCCTCTAATTACAAGGGTTGCCTTTTCCATCCAAAAAACCGTGGATCATTAAGAAGTAACCACGCTCCTCCAAGAAATGACACAATGCACATCCAAGAAGTCCGCCCTCCAGAACATATTACCTCACATTCAACATCACAGGAAGGCACTAGACCCTCAACCATGTCCAAATCATATGCAGAAGCGGTAAGAACCCAGACTTCTTCATCACAAGAGCGAACAAGCTCTAATCTCACTTCAGCTTTAACCTCGTCACTTGCAACAATGCTGCATGAATTCAGCAAAGCAAGCACCTCACCATCGTCCAGAAAAAGATTCTACCTAGAAACCCAATCCATACTAACAGCTCTCTATAATGTTTAAAAAATTTAAACCAAATTCTCTCGTGATAACAGCATGGAATGCCAATGGCTTAACAAACAAAATTCTCGAGCTGCAAGAATTTGCAAAAAGATACAATCCAGACATAATCCTGATCAGTGAATCCCACCTCAGACCATCAAACAATTCAAAACTAAGAGGTTATATTTTATACAGGACAGACAGACTTAACTCTAGTGGAGGTGGAACAGCTATCTTTATCAAAAATTATTGAAGCCACAACTCGCTGACCAACCCCCAAACTCTAAACCTTGAGGTGACGGGTGTGGAGGTGCACACAAATAACGCTGGCAAACTCAAAATCTACGCAGCGTACAATCCTCCCAGTATTCCACTATTGACAGCAGACTTAGACTCCATCCTCGGCTCCACAGATTCCATAATCATAGCTGGAGACCTTAACTCTAAACATACGGCTTGGTTCAGTTCGTCAATCAACACCAAAGGACGTACCTTATACAACTACACATCACTCAACTCATCAATAGTAGCTGGACCCACTGAGCCCACCCACTACAGCCCATCAGGAAGTTCTGATGTATTAGACATAGTTATCCTCAGAAACATCAAATATCAATACCAGCTGGAGACAGTAGAAGAGCTTAACTCAGATCATAATCCCATCCTACTCAGGTTAGGACTTCAAGACCAACTCTCTCCCCATCATTCTTTCATACCATGGGACAAGCTCTCTAAGGTTCTTCCAATCCACATCGGTCCTCCCCCTGTCATTCGTAAAAAAGAAGAAATAGATCAAGCTGTAAACAACTTAACTAGGCAAATCAACACAGCAATAGCATCAGTCACTCAAACCACTGTCTTCCACGCTTCCAAGATCCCAGAAGAGATAATGGACCTGATTAGAGCCAAAAACAAGGCCAGAAAGCGATATCACAACACCAGAGCCCCGCAGGACAAAGCAACCTTAAACACTTTGAACAGACAGGTTCGAGAAGCCCTCCAGGTCCACAGAAACTCCAAATGGGAAACCAAACTGAAAGAAATCAACCCAGAAGATAACTCCATGTGGAAGTTTGTAAAATCTCTTCGTACCAAAAGACAACCACTTCCCCCTTTAAAGACCAATCTTGGAGTTGCACACACAGATGAAGAAAAAGCAGAAGCCCTAATTGACAATCTGGAAAATCAGTGCAGCCCATCTTATGCAAACTTAAATATCAATCTTATTTACAAAGTCCATCGTAAAGTTAGAAATGCACTAAGTCAGCTTAAGGATGATTCAGAAACCATCATCCCCACATCTCCAACAGAAATAATAAATATCATTTCCCATCTGAAGAATAAAAAGGCCCCCGGCCCTGACGGCATTACCAATAGAATAATAAAGCTACTCTCACGGAAAGCCATAATTCATCTAGTTAATATTACCAATTCCATCTTAAGATTCCAATACTTTCCCTCTGATTGGAAAGTCGCGGACATTATACCTCTGAAAAAACCTGGTAATAACCCACAACTTCCCCAAAGCTACAGGCCCATCAGTCTTCTTTCCTGTCTTGGCAAAGTGACAGAAAAGGTCATCCTATCAAGACTGCAAACAGCAGTGGACCAACAGAAAATAATCCCAAATGAACAATTTGGGTTTCGCAAAGCTCACAACACGGTGCAACAAATTCACCGACTAACAGAACATATCACTCATGGTTTTAACTGGCACCTTCATACTGCTGCTGTATTTTTGGATGTTGCCAAGGCTTTTGATAAGGTCTGGCATCAAGGCCTTATCTTCAAACTAATTGAAAACAATATCCCAATTAAACTAGTGAAACTCATATATTCATATATCAATGAAAGATACATGCAAGTAAAACTCAACGGAATTGTTTCTTCAAGGCGCAGAATCCAGGCGGGAGTACCTCAAGGTTCTCTTCTGGCCCCAATACTTTTCACAACTTACATGGCAGATGTTCCTCTCAACCCAAAAACTACTACGGCTCTTTATGCCGACGATACCGCTATTATGGCCAGATCGCTCAGCCCTCACCTAGCAATCACTAGACTCCAAGGAAGTATCAATGAGCTAGCAAACTGGTTCACCAACTGGAGAATTCAAGTAAACCCCCTCAAAAGCTCAGCCATGATGTTTTCAAGAAGAAAGATTTGCAACAAAGAAGACATCCTGCTCTCTGGTCAAAAGATCCCATGGCATTCAGAGACCAAATATCTTGGGGTATTGATGGATAAGAAACTCCTTTTCAACAAACACATCAATCTCGTTTGTTCCAAATCTTCCAAAGTCATAGCTCAGCTCTACCCATTGATCAACCGCAAGAGCAAATTGAACCTACATAATAAATTGCTTCTTTACCGGATGGTAATACGTCCAGTCATCACCTACGCCTCACCAGCATGGAGTCACACTTCAAGATCAAACATTTCAAAATTGCAGAGAATCCAAAATAAATGCCTTAGGATGATCCTGGATGCACCGTGGTTCGTCAGAAATTCACAGATTCACCGAGAAACCGGCATTCCATACATCTCCTCCCTTCTTCGTGATCTTGCAGAAAAATTCTTCGTGAAGTCAAGTTCACATTCAAACCCACTAATCGTGCAAGCTGTCAATTACAATGAGACTGATTACTACAAACACAAAAGACCGAAGGCTATTCTTCTCTCAACTGATCATAGCTAACACTACTGCCCTCAGAGGGCGAGCTTAATTGCTCACAAATCTCCCATTCCCAAATAACTCTCATTACAGATAAAGGGGAATATGAAAAGCACTTGTGCTTCACCCATCCTGTCAGTAACGTCAATGGGTCAATGGTCAATGGCGAGCTCCTGAGTGTTAGAAATATCCCCTACATCTATTCTTTCCTGCAGTCTTCAGCAGTGAAGTTCTTCTCAGTGTCCTCTTCACATCCAAATGAATTAGTGCAACAAGCAGCAAATTATGATGAAACAGACTTCTCAAAATATAGGAGACCGAAGGCCATCCTACTTCCAAATGAAGTTCTCTGAATCGCACCCACTCAGGCAGAGCTCTTAGCTCATAAACTTTTCCTCACACAGTAATCCTTATCAGATAGCAGGGAATAAAAAAGCATTTTGCTTCGCCCTTATAGTCAGCAACGTCTTGCGTCTGGCGCTCCTGAGTGTTAATAAGGGCATTCGTTCAGCCGTATTACGGCAACAATATTTTACAAAAATACAGCATTTAGTTTACTAAATAAAAAAAGGCGCCATTTCTCATTGACAGATATGTGCTTATTATATTTTATTAATAAAAAAATTATAGTCATACATACATACATACTTTTCACTTCTTATTAGATACTGAAGGAAACAACCCATAAAGTATCATACGATGTGAATCTCATAAATTTTTATAGTCTCTCTCTCTCTCTCTCTCTCTCTCTATATATATATATTAAATTATATTATGCATGAATTCTCCTCGCTCCCTGCAGTAAACAATATGCCCTCCATAACAGCAACTATATTGCAGAAACACGAAAAATAATTACTTTTATTATGTCACTGAATAAGGTTCACAGACATCTGCAGACTGTGTAATATATTTCTCAACAAATAGTGCAATTACAGACAACTGGGAATATAAACACTAACTAATGAATTATATCTCTCCTCCAAACTGCTATATAGACCCAAGCAAAACCACATGTTGCTGATGCAACATAAGGTTTTGCTTGACACTACCCCGACATGAACGTGTTAAAACTAAGAAATATATAGTGAATATATTTCAGATATTATGGAAATCGGTTTAAGAGAATTAGCATTTCCATTCAATTGTTGCTTTTTGGGATCGCGCGATCTTTTGTTAATACCGCACCAATCATATGCACTTCTTAATAGCTGCTTTTTCTCTATTGGCCTACAATCATGCACATCTTTCACTTCTCATTAGTAATTTGTCAAGGATTGTTCATTATGTATCTCAAGTCTTAAATTACTAGTAATTTTTGCTTGATATAATGGGAAAGAAGATGTCTCTATTTGGGTGACTTCTGTTGGAGTTATAAACATTATGACCCACTTGAACAACAATAAAGCTCCAAGTTCAGATGGAATTACAAACAAAATAATTAAACTACTCCCCAGAAAAGCCATTGTATATCTAGTCAACATAATTAATGCCATCCTCATACTCAAGTATTTCCCTTTAACATGGAAAATAGTAGATGTCACACCAATCAAAAATATTGGAAAAAACGCCCAACTCCCTGAAAGCTACAGACCTATCAGTCTTCTGTCTAACCATGGGAAGGTCACAGAAAAAGTAGTTCTTACTAGGCTTCAATCAGAAACGGACCAACTACATATAATCCCAAATGAGCAATTTGGATTTAGAAAAAATCACTCCACCATTCAGCAGATCCACAGGCTGATCGAATATATCTCCGAAGGCTTCAACCGGAACCCTCATACAGTTGCAGTCTTTATAGATGCTGCAAATGCTTTTGATAAGGTGTGGCATCAGGGTCACCTCTACAAGCTCATCACATTCAATATGCCTACTAATCTAGTTAAAATAATTCACTCTTACCTCAGAGACAGATACATGCAAGTCAAAATAAATGAAACTGTATCAACCAGATGCAAGCTTCTGGCAGGAGTGCCGCAGGACTCACTCTTGGCCCTCCTTGCTGTTTTCTATCTATATTGCTGATATCCCTCAAAACCCAAGCTCAACAATCACTGCATTATTAGCAAGATCTCTCAGCCCCACTGTCAAAAGACTCCAAAACAGTATCCACACATTAGAGAAATGGTTGATGGACTGGAGAATCCAATCCAATCCACAGAAGAGTTCAGCCATACTGTTCACTAGAAAAAAAAGCCTCAAATCAAGGAAGATATATATTTACTAGGTGTTAAAATCCCATGGCAAAATACAGTCAAATATCTCGGAGTAATTCTCGATAAAAAACTACAATTCACCAATCATATAGAACACATACGTTCAAAGACATCCAAAGTAATAGCGCAGCTCCAGTGCTGCACTCCGGATTTAATCTTGGAGGGGATCCGAACACTCAAGATTTAATCTTTGGGGGGGGGGGCGAGTTGAGTAGACGATTTACGAATACACACTACGCATTGCATACGCCTTATGACTCAGCATCTGCAGTGATCGCCAATACATGATAAATAGTATAGAAATAGAAGACACAACATAAATTTAAAGAAAATTAAATTTTAATTAGGAAAAGATTTTTGGAAAAATTTCTAGTGTTTATTTCCTTTTTTTTGGGGGGGGGGCAAGGCCCCTTGGCCCCCTCCCTGGGTGCGCCACTGCGCAGCTCTACCCCATGAACAACAGAAAAAGTAAATTCGATACTCAGAACAAACTGATCATATACAAGATGGTAATATGCCCAGTCATCACTTACGCATCTCCTGCATGAATCATACTTCGAAAACAAATATTCAAAAGCTGCAGAGAATACAGAACAAATGTTTGAGAATGAGTCTGGATGCTCCGTGGTTTATCAGAAACTCCCAAATTCACAGAGACGTCAACATTCCCTACATCACATCTCTCCTTCCCGACCTAGCTGAAAAGTTCTTCATCAAGACAATTAATCATCCGAACCCACTGATCAAGCAAGCTTCAGACTATAATGAAGCAGATTTCTGCAAATACAAGAGACCCAAATCATTCTATGCTCAGCTGAACACAGTTAATCTCACTACCCTTTCAGGGCGAGCTTAAAGCTCAATAATTCTCCACCCAAAGAACTTTCCTTTTCAGATGGAGGAGAATATAAAAAGCATTTATGCTTCACCCATCAAAACAGTATCCTTCTGCGTTCTATTTGGGTAGATAATTCTGACGCTGCGAACAAGGAACTGCTCTCGAGAAGAAGAACAGAAGAAGTGATGAGAATAGAAACTTCTTGGTAAGTCATACCCGTTTTCAGTTTTTTTTTTTTTCCCCCGAAAACATTAGTTTCCGAAAATCCCCGCATATATCTCGCACCACAATTTTTTAGCTTTAATTTTGGGAAAAAAGTGCGAGTTATATTCGAGTAAATACGATAATTTTTTTAGCTTTCAAATTCTTAAATATGGATCATTCGTTAAATACTGGATTTATAAAACGCACAAAAAGAGAGCAATATAGCAGATATAGAAATAAGCAATTTCACTCCTCTTATTGATGATAAATTATTTATATTAAGTAAAAATGTATAGTATCTTTATAAATTTTGTTCTATTAAAAATAAATCTTTTTTTTGTTTGTTTAAATGTACATCTAAATTCAAATAATGCAGACATTTACAATGAAATATATTTATTATTATTATTATTATTATTATTATTTTGATAAGGGTATTTTGATAAGGTACTTGTGTAATAATGAAAATTAAAGAAGGGGTACACGGATATCTGAAGTTTCAGAAATACTGATCTATCCAAATATTTCGTCTGAAACATAGTTGTATATTACGCTGTTCGTTTTTTTAAATTCTGCTTCAAATTTGGGTAGTGCATATGTAAGTGCATATCACGTGATATGCACTTACATTTTTTTTCAGCGTCATTTCAATTTTGAATGTGAAACATATTGAGTGTATTGTGCATTCTGTGTTTAAG
Source organism: Typopeltis vanoorti (assembly GCF_054136105.1). Classification (NCBI taxonomy): domain Eukaryota; kingdom Metazoa; phylum Arthropoda; class Arachnida; order Uropygi; family Thelyphonidae; genus Typopeltis; species Typopeltis vanoorti. Next base: position 34,636,423 of record NC_143573.1, read on the forward strand.
TGACTTTGAACAATTTTTGACTTTGTTTTTAATTGTGTACTTATTTTTGATAGACAAATAAAATTTTATAGATAATAGTTTATAAATTATAAACATATTAATCAGAGGCGCATTTTGCTAAAATGCCAAAATGCAGCATACTTTACATCTTACATTGCCCTCAATAATTATGGTTAACCTTTAATTATCAAATTTTCAAATTATTGTATAAATTAATTATTTATAGTAAAAATCTGTAGAAGGCAACTGTTTTAAATCGATTTTTTAAAATAAGATTTAATTGTTTTAAAACTCTTAAAAATAATAAATTAATTCAAAATTAATAATTAATAGAAACAGAATAATTTATCAATAGGAAATTTAAAATAGGAAATTTTGAGAAAAGAGCTTCTTTTCTCAAAAGGAAAAGAGAAAAGGAAGAGCAAGTAAAGAAAGCAACAAGCGATATAAGGAGATTTGGAATTTGTGTGAACAAGGTGTGCTCACCTTGCTCATACAAAGGGAGTCAGGAGCAGGTTTTTTGCATGGAGAGTGGTGAGTGATTGAAATACATTGGCCGAGAGTGTGGTGAGCACAGAGACAGTAAATATATTTAAGGCCCGGTACGATAAGCTATGTGTATAACAGTAGACCTCCCACAATGAGTCTTTGACTCCATGAAGGTTTTTATAATAATAATAATAATTATTATTATTATTAGAAATCTTTCACATATCCGCAAAATTTTCTTACATGCCAGTTCGCCCTCCCTGTATTAATGTGTATTATATTATTAGCTTGCTGAATGAATTTGTTACCTCGTATTTATGAAGGTAAGTTTGTAGTTAAATATGTGATTTATCTTAGTAATGATTTTTTAAATAAATTATTCATTTCATTTTCTTTGTAGCTATAGCCGTGTTGTTTTTAACTTGTTATTTTACGAACTCTTGCATATATTTGAAATTGTCCATTAACTACTATATTGAGTTTTACGTTAATATTAAACAAGGTAATTTTTAATTTTATTTTGCTAATTTATTTGTTTTCTTAATGCAGTAAAATCGGATAAAAATTATTTTGACTTGGCAAATGACGAATTCAGTTGTAAATTTTTTACTTTGTTTTGGGCCCATACTTTATGAAAAAAAAAATAAAGTTTTTTATGATATCAGAAACAGACAAAAATGGCAGACCAGAGAAACAAAATGAAATCCCCTTTCTGGTCATCAATACAGAAAAATACGAGCAGAACGAGAAGTATTCGAGCTCGGAAAGAAAATCAATTGTGGAAAGTTTTAAAATTATCAGAAACAAGAGTCAGTGAAAGCGACGTTCCTGTGGAATCCCCCACTGACAATGAGTCTGAAAATTCGAATTTGTGTTTAGATGATAATCAGGCTCTTGAGAAACATCCAATAGCTTCGACTTCAAATACAAATACCTCAACAGTAAATTACGAGCTGATAACTGATAACTGATGTGGCATGATGGATATCAGTCCCAAGGACTCCAATCCCTTTGTCTCTATGAAATAGTCTTGCATTAAAGATTAGCGAGCACTTGGCTCACCCTATTTAGAGCTGTATGGAGGCACCAGAACCGATAAGCAGAGCTGTTTTCGGGCGCTTATGTTTCCACCTGTCGTGTTCGTCATAGTTAGAAGACTCTCGAATGAGTTGATTTGGATGAAGAGCTGCTTTGGAAAAATAAGCAGCAGCACTGTTATGGAGGAACGTGGGAATATCTGGAATATCGGCATCTCGGTGCAAGAGAGCATTTCTGACAAACCACGGAGCGTTAAAAATCATACGGAGGCACTTGTTTTGAATAACTTGTAGCTTGTTGATGTTGGTGGGGGAAGTGTGACCCCAGGCTGGAGATCCGTAAGTTAACGATGGTCTGATAATTGTTTTATAGATCCGTAGTTTGTTTTCAGTGCTAACTTGACTTCTTCTATTGAGGAGAGAATAGAGTTGTACAATTGCAGAGTTTGCTTTTTTGCATGCATAAACTATGTGGGAGTTAAAGTTTAAATGGTTATCAAGCTGAATGCCTAGATATTTGGTACTAGATCTCCATGGGATGGCTGTGTTAAAAAGTTTAACTTCTCCAGAGTGAGATGCTTGTCTTCTTGTGAAGAGAATTGCAGTACTTTTATCGGCATTTACAGATATTCTCCATTTCCTGAACCAGTCCTCCAATTTTCTTGCTGCAGTTTGCAATCGCTGAGTAGCTATATTAGGCCTGAGAGATCTGCTAAGAATTGCCATATCATCCGCATAACTAGCTATAGTGGTTAGTGATGTGCTAGGAACATCAGAAACAAAGATGTTAAAAAGCAGCGGTGAGAGCAGCGAGCCTTGAGGGACACCAGCAGTGATTTTTTTCAGTGAGGATCTAATTCCACGCAACTTAACCTGGATTTTACGGTCCTGTAGAAAGGAGTTAATAATTTTAGTAAGGTAAAGAGGGATGTTGGCTGTAATTAATTTATAGATGAGACCTTTGTGCCACACCTTATCAAATGCTTTTGCAACATCTAAAAAGATAGCTCCTGTATGCTGTTTCCAGTTAAAGCCTGTAGTGATGAATTCAGTCAGTCTGTGAATTTGCTGTGTAGTGCTATGGCCGGTACGGAAACCAAATTGTTCCTTCGGAATTATGTTATTTTTATTCACCTCCTCATTAAGTCGGTTGAGAATGACTCTTTCTGCGATTTTTCCTAAGCATGATAAAAGACTGATAGGTCTATAGCTCTGTGTCATTTGAGGTGCCTTACCAGGCTTGAGAATAAGGAATATATCAGCTTGTTTCCATCTTGAGGGGAAATAATTTAATCTCAGAATTGCATTAATAATGGCTACTAGATGCATGACAGCTTTGTGTGGGAGGGCTTTAATTGTTTTGTTGGTAATTTCATCTGGACCAGAGGCTTTTTTGTTTTTAAGCTTCCTAATGATTGAATAGACCTCTTTAGGTGAGGCGGGACAGATATTTTCACAGCTACAAGGTTTCCGAAGCACAGAGCGTACACGACGATGTATCCTCTCTATGAAGGTCAGATCAGCATGCGTATAATTAGGACGGCACTGAAGCTGGAGGGCATCAATGAAAGCTTCTGCTTTTTCATTATCTCTGTAAACAAGACCTCTTTCTCCGTGAATGGGCTGGATGTTAGAGCGATCTGTACGGAGAGCTTTAGTCAACTTCCACAGAGAATTATCTTCAGCTTGGAGAGAACAGAGTTTTCTTTCCCATTGCTGGTTTTTGTGATCTTTTAATGCGTAACGAACTTGGTTGGATGCTCTATTTAGTTCTCGACGGTCTTGCGGAGATAGCGTGTTGTGATAGCGGCGTCTGAGTCTATTTTTGTTCCTGATCAGAACAAGGATTTCTTCAGGAAGTGAGTTGACTTGAGCTGGGGTGGAAATAGAACAAGCTGCGGATAAGCCAGTGTGTATTTTACATTCAAGATTGCTGACTGCCACGTCAATTTCTTCACAGGTGGAGATAGTAGGTACTGAGTTTATGATAGTGTTCATTTTAGCCTTGAATTTTGCAAAATTAGTGTGGGATTGGTTGGGAATGAGCTCAGGCTCCCCCCTAAACTTAAGAGTACTGGATTGTGATCTGAGCTGAGCTCGTCAACCACTTGAAGTTGAAATTGATGACAAATATTGTTAAAAATAGCAATATCCAAAACATCAGGTCTGCCGATCGCTCCATAATGTGTTGGCTCGATTGGGCCTGCAATAACAATATTTCTCTTCAAGGCAAAATTGTAGAGGATCATTCCGTTGTTGTTAAAACTCTTGCTGTTCCATAAAGGATGCTTAGAATTGAGATCTCCTGCTACAATTATTGCTTCATTTGTATCTAGTAGCTGAAAGAGATCAGAGGGGAGTAAAGGTTTGCCAGGGGGGTTGTATACAGAATAAATCTTTAAGCTGCCTGCATTGTTGGTATGAATTTCTATGCCTGTCTCCTCGAGGTTAGATGTATTAGTCTTCTTAATCTCATTATAGCGGATGTTTCTTCTTACAAAGATGGCAGTGCCTCCTCCTCTGGCATTGAGTCTGTCATTTCTAAGTAATGAATAATTTCTGAGTTTGGGATTATCGCAGGGACGTAGGTGAGTCTTGTTAATGAGGAGAATATCAATTTGTAAATGATCTGTAAGTTCCTGTAATTCCAAACGTTTGTTGTTGAGACCGTTTGCGTTCCAGAATATTATCTGTATAGAATTTGATGTTGAAGCTGGATTAGTCATTAATCATGGAGAAGATGACTTGAGTATTCCTAAGGAATTTGTTGGTATCGGCCTGGCTTGGATTTGTTTTCATTAGCATCTCCCCTAGTGAGGCAGCGAGAATTGCTGAGGCATTTTGACTGCTAGCTGCAGGGAGTGCCTCGGTGTTACGTGAGGAAACCACAGAAGCATAAGATTTATCTGGTGTAACTTTTCGTGCTTTGATTTCAGGCACAGATCTCACAATATTTTTCTGCGTGGGCTGAATTAACTCCTGTCTAGGTTTTTGAAGGTTGGATGGGTGGAGAGAACAGCCCTTGTAATTAGCAGGATGTGGGCCACTGCAGTTCGCACATTTAGCAGGTGTGGACTTTGGCTTGACGCAAGTGTGCGAGGGATGGTTGCCACCGCATTTCACACACTTGTAGTCTGCTCTGCATAACATTTGCGCATGCCCAAATTTTTGGCAGCGATGGCATTGACCAGCCGATGCCTTTCTTCTTAGTGGCTCGGTCTTGATGACCAAGTTGCAGACTATTTTAAGATCATAAATTTCTCTCTGATCTTTACTGATCTCTACTAAGACCAGAGGCATGGGACGCTTGTCTGCTCGATACATTCGAGAAATCTTCATTGGCTCCAAGCCTTGTAATCTAAGGTCAGTAGCTATTTCTTCTGATGTTATGTTTTCTACCAATCCTCTGATCACTACCTTGAGGTTCTTTTCACTTTTGAGTTGGTAAGTATGGTATGGAAATTTATGATCGTCCATAAGTCTGGTGAGCTGGCGGTAGTCCGTTGTTCCTTCAGGCTGTATGCGGACTCCATCATCTGTGTTTTTGGCTGATGAGAACTTGATGTTATTTTTCTTCATCGTCTCTGCAAGCAACGACCATTTCTCCTTAGATCGCAAGACTACTGGTGGGATCCTCTCTTTGGCCTGTGTCGGTATATTTGTCTCTGTTCTTGCACTAGATTGTGCTGATGTGTCCATTTGAGGTGTAAATTCAGGTTCTGCAGCAATAGACTCTTTCTTTCTCTTCTTTCTGCTGACTTCCTGATAATCATTGGAATCTATGTCAGTTGTTGTGACGTTGTCATGTGTATTGTGAGGAGAAATTTCGGAGGTTTGAGGGTCTTCTGTCTCGACCTCCATAATCTGATGAACTTCAACTCTTCCTGGCCATTTCGTGTGCAAAATGTTAGCAATTTGCCGAAAAATAGCTAGAAGTTCTTTGAAAGAGAGATCCTCATATGGTGAATCCATAATTAAATCTAGACTTGAAGTGGGGGAAGGATCTGCCTTGTCCCTTCAACCACCAAGTGCTGCACAGGGCAGGGAACAGGAGAGGGCCTGAAAAATGTTTTTGAAGATGAAATAAAAGTCTTACCTGCTCTGATGATCGAGCACTCTGTTGACGCTGGATAATGCACTGACGAAAATTAAGCGACTGTTTATAACAGCAAGCTATTAACTATTATTACAATGAATAAACATAAAAAATCGCTAAAACATATCAATTAAATTCACAGTTCATCATCAATAATACACGATACGAAACACTAACACACTCGACTGACTCACGCCTCTTCCTCGATCGACATTTTTTTCACACTAACACGCGAGACGCCATCTTTTTACTAAATTACGAGCTTTTTGACGATTCAGCTTTATGGCCAAACTTGTCCAATTCAATAATTTATATATTAATAAAACGAGGTCCTCCTGCTGAATCAAAAGAGACTTTTTTCCCACGCGATGAACATAACAGAAGTTTTCATGTATCGAATTATAATAGGATTTTAAGTAATGGAGAAACCATTAAAATATCTTGTTAATTTACTCAAGTTCAAAAAATGTAGTATTTTGTTTCTGCTGCAAATTATTTTCTAATATTCGAACTATGAACTTAATTTCGGAAGGAAATAACGATTGGAGACATATCCCTAGTTCTTCAGCGCCACGAAAAATCCCAAGAACATTTTAATAATTTTGAAAAATGGATTGATTTGGAAAAGCGTTTCAAAAATGAAACTACAATTGATCACCATTAGCTAAAATTACTCAAAAAAGAACAAGAACAGTGGGTGCATGTTTTTAAAACGCATAATATTGGTTATCAAATTTCTTGCAAAAGAAAACATTGCGTTCAGGGGAAGTTCAGATACTCTATATACAAATAATAATGGAAAATTTTTGAAACTGATTGAATTATTGGCCGAATTTGACAGCGTATTACAAAAACATGTAGAACGCATAAAAAACAATGAAATTCACGTTCATTATTTAGGGAAATAGATACAAAACGAAATCATTAATATATTGAGTAATGAAATTAAAAAAAAAATTGTATCTAAAATAATGAATGCTAAGTATTTTTCAATAATTGTTGATTGCACCACTGATATTTCGCGGCAGGAGCAAATGTCCTTAATTGTAAGATATGTTTCTATAAAAGAAAAAAAAATGAAGAACCCAAGATATTATACAAATAGAGGAAAGATTTCTAGATTTTATTAAAATTAATAATACAACAGGAAATGGTATGACTGAAGTAATTTTAAAATTATTAGAAGAAAAAAACTTAAATATTCAAAATATCCGTGGTCAGGGATTTAACAACGGGTCAAATATGAAGGGGAAGAATGGAGGGGTACAAACACTTTTAAGGAACAAAAATCCTAGAGCATTTTTTGTTCCGTTTTGTACGCATTCCTTGAACTTGTTATTGAGCGATGCAACAAGCTGCAATGTAGATACGGTTTTATTTTTTGACATTGTTCAGTCAATCTATAATTTCTTTTCTTCATCGAGTCATCAATGGAAAGTTCTTCTAAACCACATCCAAAATTTTACTTTAAAACCTTTATGCACGACGAGATGGGAAAGTCGCGCTGAAGCTGTAAAAACAATACGAAATCAAGTAAAAGAAATACATGAAGCTTTAATTTTCATCACAGAAGATGACAGCTTAATTGGGCAACAAGGCATAAAAACAAAATTGGAAGCTAGTTCGTTAGTAAAAAAAATTAATTCTTTCAAGTTTATATTTGGCACATTTGTTTGGTATGATATTCTAACTGAAGTCAATGCATCTAGCAAACAATTGCAAAATATCTCTTGCAATATTATGGGAGCCTTGAAATCATTAGATGTCACGAAAAAATTCTTGACGTCATACAGAAGCGAAAATAATTTTTTGAAAGTTAAGCCCCAATCCCATAACTTTGCTCTAAATATTGAGTTAAATGCTGATTTCCCAACTAACGACAGCACATGAACTCGACATGTAAAAACTCAATTCGATTATGAATGTCCTGACGAATCAATTACTAATTTTGAGCGACAGTTTCAAATTAATTTTTTAAATGTAATTCTTGATTCAGCAATAACATCAATTACGGAGAGATTTGAACAGCTAAATAAATATGAATCAATTTTGGGGTTTCTCTTTAACATTGGTAACTTAAAATTTGATGATACAGTAAAAAAAGCTTGTTTCGACTTAGAAACTGTTCTGTCTGATGGTGAAAAAGATATTTCTGCAATAGATTTATTAGATGAATTAAAGATATTGTCTCGGAGAATATCAAATAATTATTCTCCCAAAGAAGTATTAAATTATATTTGTGCAAATAACTACATAAGTCTTTTTCCTAATGTGTACACATCACTACAAATTCTTTTAACAATCCCAACTACAGTTGCAAGTGCAGAGCGCAGTTTTTCTAAATTAAGACTTATTAAAAATTATTTCAGGTCCACAATGTCCCAAGAGAGATTAGATGGCTTAGTCACTTTATCTATTGAAAGTGATATAGCCAAGACATTAGATCTAGAAGTAGTAGTCTTTTGTTGAAATTAAGGCTAGAAAGGTTTATTTTTTTAAATAATTAAAACTGTTAATTCTTGATTTAGATTTTTTCATAGTTGTTTTGTCATATTTAACGTGATTTATGTAGTATTTATAAATTGTGTTAAAATTATGTACTCATTAAATAATAAACAAAAATATTTTATTTATTTATTAGTATTATTTATTTATTCACTATATATATATATATATATATATATATATATAATTTTTATATATACATATACAATTTCAACCGAAGGGCGGGAAAAAAAAATCTTGCCCACACACACAAATTTGCTCGGGCCGACAGCTGAGGAAAGGATCTGAGAGGAACTGTTCATTTGTTTGCTGATTATGCAAAGTTGGGTAGAGCAATTATGAATGCACATGATGTCAAAATTTTGCAGGATGATTTGGATAGATTCGAGGACTGGGCTAAGGAGAATGGATGTCAATTTAATGTGGCAAAATGTAAGATTATGCGTTTTGGGGTGAAAAGATTAGCAGCAGTATACCACATTGGTGGAACTGTACTCCAGGAAATTGACGATGCCAGGGATTTGGGAGTGTTGGTGGTTAGGGAATTGAAGTTTAGGGGGCACATTGCAAAAGTGGCTAAATCAGCTCATCAAATCACTTGGTTACTGAAGAATACGTTGACAAGCAGAGACAAGCAAGTTATTCTTCCTCTGTATCGAGCCTTGATAAGACCCCATCTTGACTACTGCGCCTAGATCTGGGTGCCAGGGTTTCTTCTTGATGGGGAGGAGGTGGAGAGGATCCAGAGGCAAGTGACCAAGATGATAGCAGGTCTATGGAATGAATCTTATGAGAACAGGTTGAAGATTTGTGGGTTGCAGAAATTGATTGCTAGGCAGAAAAGGGGTGATATGATTGAAACATTCAAATTACTGAAGGGTTTCTATAAGATTAATTCAGAGGATATTTTTCAGAACAGGACTGGTGTTGGGAGGACCAGGGGCCATCCATGGAAACTAGGCTAGAGTGTGGTTAGCAAGGGTGTTAGAACTAGGTTTTTTACTTGGAGAGTGCTGAATGAGTAGAATAAGCTGCCGGAGTCTGTTGTGGTGCCATGACCGTGAATGAGTTTAAGGGAAAGTAAGATAGATACTGTGTGGATGTTGAGTAGTTGTTTAGGGCCTCCCTTGATGAGTCTAAGGACTGCTTGGAGTTGCCCATAATAATAATAATAATAATAAACCTAAAACTAAATATAAAAACTTATTAAGCTATGCAAAATAGCCTTATATATGTTTTTTTACAAGGTATCAGCACAAAAAACATTGCAGAAATGCATATATACCCTGTAGCATTGTTATAGCAGTAACAAATATGTTTCTTAAGCTAGTTCACAGTTTTCACTCAGCTGTAGAGATCCATTCTATTTTGCTTCCCCCCCCTCAATACATATCCACGTGTGGCCTAACAAACTAATCCAGACACACCGACTGTCTAATCTGGAAACCTCATTCAGAAAGACATTCACCTCTATGCTGGCATAATTTTTTAGCATGTTCAGGTGCATCTTCCCTGTATACAGTGCTTCTGCAAATAACGGTTTAATCACATCTGAAGTCGGGGCACAATGCAGGTACAATTTGGGTCAGTACCCACTCAGTACTATTATAGTTTGTGGATTTTTAGTTGTCAATATTCAATAGATGTGTTAGTGTAATACACTTGAAACATGAAATGTAGCTTCATCAGAAGATGTCAAGAAATGCATAGTCATTATAATAAAACATTTCATATAATGTCTTTGTGCCATTAAAAATTCCTGTTATCACTATATATCTACAATAATATTTCTGTTTGTTAATGTGTTCTAGTTTACGTACATCATTTATTTGTAATTTCCACAACTGAATCTTGTAAACACTAAGCAATAGTGTTTTGTACATAGCTTCATGTATTGGAAAGCACAGTTTGTTACTAGTGTGATGAACAGATTCATAGAGATTACATTGAAAAAGCTTTCAATATTCCTTGCTGAATTTCTTTTGCACAGTAACAGTAACTATTTAAAATTCACTCTGCTTTCTGCTACATTGTAAACAGTATCACTTGTTACTTTGATCTCAGTTACTCATGCAGTGTAATATGTGGAAGCATTTACTCTGCAGATCACTAAAATTTGTTGATTTTTTTTCCATCTGAGTGAATTGTGAGTCTATTAATATTAGTATGAAATATATTATTTGTTATTGAGAGTAATTCTGTTGGAGATGCTTTGTTACAGAATGTTTCTTAATGATCTGTATTTTGCTTTTATTCCTATTGCCCCCACTGCAAGAACTACACCTATATATATATATATATATATATATATATATATATATATATATATATATATATTTAAGAGTCTTATTGATACCTTCATGTGATACATTATGATCATTGAGCCTCTGTAGCTCAGTTGATAATGACAATGTCCTTTGGTTGGAAAAATCTGGAATCGAGTCTCAGTTAGGACAAAGAAATTTATAAGGGCTTTTCAAGTAAATGTGAGTTAGCTAGTCTCATACAGAAGTGGCAGGTTTTTTAATTCCACAAGACAAATTGGATATATACACATTGGAATCAAGAGATATGTTGCATGGGGGGGATCCACTTCATTTCCAGCAAAGTCAGTCATACTACACCTCAAATCATTCATTCTCTGCAGGTTCACTTTCCTCTCAGGCAATGCATTCCACACAACCAACCAATACTAGCTACATAAAAAAAAATTCTTGCTACGTTGTTCATCTCTGCCTTGCACTTCCACCTAAAACCCCTTATCTTTGCCTTTTCTCATTTGAAAAGCTCCCCATTATCTATTTGGTAATCACCGATCTGTTATATCACTGCTCTTCTACATGCCAAAATGTAGGTTATTCCCAGTGGCGAGCAATGGAAATTTTAACAAAGGGCTTGCATTGTCGAGCAAAAAAAAGAGGCCTAACGTAGCCCTTATAATACTTATATTGTGACTTTGTAGAGTTTCTGACAGATATGACAATTGCTGCAGGATCATTAATGCTAGATCTTTTAAAATTCCAAATTAAGAAGTCGGTTTAAAAAGCCCTTATATTTATCATTCGATGCAAAATGCTTGCATAAAGCTGGGTAATTTCTCCACAAAGCAAGAGCCATTCGTAAAATGTAAGCTGCCCATCGTGGTCCAAACATACGGTCGATCTTTAAAATTTCGATACCAAGGTCTTTTGCAATTGCATTTAATTCTCGTTGATTTTTTGGTGATTGATGATAAAAAGCATATAATTTATCCATAAATATTTCAAAATGATTTATTTCTTTAATGTTTTATTATTATTATTATTATTATTATTATTATTATTCAGGCCTCCAAGGAGTCAAAAGACTCATCGAGGGAGGTCCTTCCTAAGACATAAAGTCTGTCAAGACTCATCGAGGGGAGCCCCCCCCCGAGAAACACAAAGTCTATCATACCACTCTTTAAACTCACTGACCGTTCTAGCTCCCACCACTCCATCAGGCAATGCACTCCACGGCTCAACCACCCTCCACACAAAGAAACCACTACTTACCCTCTTGCTCACAGTTTCCTTTCGAAACTTCCAGGGATGGCCTCTTGTCATCACTCCTTCCCGCTGTTCAACCAAGCGAAAGAACTCCCCAGTGTCAACCCTGTAACCACCTCTCAACAGTTTAAAAGTCTCAATCATATCACCTCTCCTTCTTCTATCCACCAAACTCTGCAGTCCACATTCTCTCAGCCGATCCTCATAACTATCCTTGTACAGTCCTGAAACCATCTTTGTCATCTGTCTTTGTATCCTTTCCACAGTTAATTTATCTCCTTCAAATCCTGGGGACCAAATCTGAGAACTATAGTCCAAGTGTGGTCTGATCAGAGACTTATACAACAGAATGATAACCCTCTTATCTCTGCAGGTCAGTGTCCTTCTCATAATAGCAGCAATCCTCTGTGTTACCTTCACCACCTTTGCAATATGTCCCCTAAACTTCAGGTTTCTATCAATCATCAACCCCAGATCTCTTGTCTCCCCTACTTCCTCCCGTATAACTCCTCCCATAGAGTATGCAGCATCCCATCGATGTTTCCCAAACCTCAAGACCTTACATTTTGCTGCATTAAACTGACACCCCCATTCATTTGCCCATCTATCTAGCGTATTTAAATCCTCTTGCAGGGCTACCACATCTGCACTATTACTAATAATCCTTCCCAGCTTCGCATCATCCACAAACAACTGAATATCCCCCTGCAATCCACTGGCTATGTCATTGATATAAAGGTTAAACAATATAGATCCTAGTACTGAGCCCTGTGGGACCCCACTTGTAACCCTCTGCCTCCTGGAAACTGCTCCACCATACACAACTCTCTGATACCTATCAGACAGCCAATCCTGAATCCAGTTGACCAATCTGACATCCAGACCCATGTGCTGCAACTTAAATATCAACTTATCATATGGCACCCTGTCAAATGCCTTCGCCAAGTCTAAGAAAATTGCATTATATGCCTTTCCCTCATCTAATGTTCTTGTAACTTTATTATAAAAGGCTAGCATATTGCTAAAACAAGAGCGTCCTTTCACAAATCCATGTTGATTCTCACAGATAACATTACCCTCATCTGCCCAATGCTGTATACAGTCCCTCACTACTTTCTCCAAGATCTTAACAACTACTGATGCACACAGACTGGCCTATAATTAGACACTTCCAGTCTGTTACCACCTTTATGCAATGGCACTATCTTACCTTCCTTCCATTCCCTGGGCACCTTTGCCAAAGCCAGACTTTCATTGAAAAGCCACGTTAAAGACACTGTCAATTCCCTAGCACATTCTCTCAAAACTCGTGGTGAAATACCATCCAGTCCCACAGCTTTACTGACATCCAGAGTGCTCAGTATCTGAAACACACTCTCCTCCTGTACCTCCAGACCTCGAACCAGTCCTATCCCTCTAGCATTAAAACTGACTCCTCTAGGATGAAATACTCCAATAAAGTGTTCATTGAACAATTCCACTATGTCCTCTGCATCAGTCACTCTATTCCCATTTTTATCCCACAATATCATTCTTCCACAGTCATTTCTCCTCCTACTGGCCACATAGCTAAAAAATTCCCTAGGATTTTCTTTGGATCTTAGGGCCAATCTCCTCTCATATTCCAGTTTCGCTTTCCTTACTACACTAGTCACTCTTCTGGCCTGTGTCTTATATTCCTCATGCATCTCTTCACCTGTCTCCTTATATCTCTTCCATAGCCTCTTTTTCGCATGCAATTCCTGTTTAATATTGTTTGTCATCCACTTTACTCCAAATTGCGTCCTCTTCTTCACTCGTGGTATACAACTTACCATTGCTGATAACAAATATTCTTTCACAATTTCCCACGCACTAGTGATATCCCAGCCTTCCAATTCCTCCCTCCATGAAACTTCCCGAAGTTGACGTCTAAGACTATTATAATCACCTGCCTTATAATTCCACATAAGTTCCCGTCTCTTTGATACTCCTGCATGTCTATTCATTTTCCAAGTCAACACCATGTGGTCACTCTCTCCAACTGGTGGGAGAGACGTCAACTCGGTTATTATCAACTCTTCTGATGCTATAACCAAATCCAAAACTTTTGAACCTCTTGTTCCCTCTGTTACATGTTGCCTAAGACATTTGTCCCTCAAGAATTCTAGAAATTCCATTCCCCTATTGCTACATGCATCTTCCTCTCTCCAATTTATACTACTGAAGTTAAAATCTCCCATAACAATCATTCTTCTTGCACTTGCCAAACTTAGATGTCTAAACATCTCCTGGTCCCCATCCTCTGTGCTCCTGGGTCTGTAGCAACACCCCACTAAATATCCTGTCTTGCCTACCTCTACCTCACACCATACGCTCTCAAAATCATTTGTCTCACTTCCTTCCAAATTCTCCACTCTTAGAGGACATAGGTCATCACTTATCATAAGCAGTACCCCACCACCATGCTTTCCCCTCCTATCCTTGACGAAAAATGCTATACCCAGCGACTTCTATTCCTGTTGTTATATCCCCTTCTGTCAACCACGTCTCAGTGATCGCAATAATTTTTGGCCAGGCTGATGCTATCTGTGCCACCAATTCCTCTCCCTTATTCCGGATATCTCCTAACATTACACTAGCTCCATCAGAACAAAATGCAATTAAATGATTTTTTATATAGTTATCAGAAAATCCATATGAATTTAAAGTAGCAATAATAGTAGCATGTATACATTCCACGGTGGTATTTTCTAGTTCTACAAGATTATTAAACAAGATGAACAAGGGGCTCGCAAATTTGAGAAAAATTTAACAAAGGGCTCTTGCGAGCCCCTTATAGCTCACCACTGGTTATTCCTCAGTTTCTCCTCATAGTTTACATTCCAAAGCTCTGATATCGTTATTACCTGCTTTTGTACCCTTACTAAATTCCTTATTCTGTCGGAATTCAAGTGTCTAGATGTGGTCTGATTGAGGCTCTATACAATGGACCACCACACCTTTTTTAGTCAGTGTCTGTCTAACCATTGCAGAATCCACTTGGTGGCCTTCACTACCTTTGCATTGTGTCCTCTGTACTTCAATTTTCAGTAGACTACAACTCGAAGATCATTGGCCTCTTCCATTATAATTCCACCAAAGAATACACAGTGTTGCATATCTTAATCCCAAAGTTTAAACCCTACTCTAGTTACTTAAACTGTTTTCCCCACTTAATTACCTTTCTGGACCATTCAAATCCTCCCGAAGACCAGCACTGATTCTAAATAACTCTTCCAGCTTTGCATTATCTGCAAACAGTATTATTTAAGGAAATTAACAATGTATACTATATATTAATTCAGGAAATAAAAACTTTTAATTAATACTTCCAATGTTTTAGCAAAGTCAACTTGCCATCTTCAGGGAACAAATTATGTGTGTGTGCCAGCACTACATGCCACATATCAATTCGTTTTTTGGTTTAGGAACTACCCTAACCTCAATAAATTATTATTCTTATTATTATCCTAAGACCCCATGGAGTCTAAGACTCATCTAGGACAGTGGTTCCCAACCTTTTTCCACTTGTGTACCCCTTTTAAACCCATTTCTATAAATTGTACCCCTTGTTTTTAAAATAGCTGTTTTTCCTTTTGTTCACTTTACATTCGGTGCATATTTTGTTTACTTTACTTGTTTTTCTGCCATTACTGATTATTTTTTGTGTACCCTTGAATGGCCCAGCATGTACCCCTGGGGGTACGTGTACCACCGGTTGGGAACTGATGATCTAGGAGGTGGTCCCTTTGTTGTACACACAGCTCATCATACCTTGCCTTAAACACATTCAAATTAACTGCAGACACACCTCTCAGGCAAGGCATTCCAATCATTCACAACTCTGCATGCAAAAAAAACTGCTTCTCACTCCCCTGTTCACAATTTCCTTTATAAGCTTCCAGGGATGACCTCTTATTCTCCCCTGATCTTCTACCATTTTATGAAAATCCTCTTCAACATTGATTCTATAAAAAAACCCTTACAAACTTGTTTGTCTCTATCATATCACCCATCTTCCTCCTATCCACTAGGTTCTGTAAATTGCATTTTCTCAACCTTTCTTCATATTCAACATTCCAGAGATCAGAAACTACTTAGTCAATCACCTCTGAACCCTTTCCAACATCTTTTCATCCTTCTGAACGCCAAGTGACCAAATCTGTGTACAGTAGTCCATATGTGGCCTAATCAAGGCCTCATACAATGGAACAAGAATCTTCTTACTTCTACAAGTCAGTGTCCTCTGCATCATTCCCAGAATTTGTTGTGTTGTCTTCACAATTTTGGCAATGTGTTCTCTAAATTTTAGATACTTATCCACCATCATCCCAAGATCTCTTGTTTCCTCCACCTCTAACAACACATCCTCACCAACTATAAATTCTACATCCCATCTTTGTTTTCAAAAATTTTAAAACCTTACATTTTGCAACATTGACCTGTCATCCCCCACTCTGGTGCCCATTCCTAAATCTATTAAAGTCTTCTTGTAAGGCCACAACATCTGCTGTACTCTTCATAGTTTGTCCCAGCTTTGCATCATCTGCAAACAACTGAATATCCCCATCCAAATCTTCCCCAATATCCTTAACATACAGATTAAACAGCAATGGCACTAAAACCCCTCAGCCACACCGCTTGCGACTTTCCTCTTCGAGGATATTGCTCCCCCAAACATAGCTTTCTGATACCTATTAGATAGCCAATATCTAATACAGTGAACTATTGTGGTTTGATAGTCTAATATCCAACCACATCTGCTCTAGTTTGACTATCAACTTATCACACATTACTCTATCAAAAGCCTTTGGAAAATCTAAATGTGACCTCCCTTTAGCAAATCCATGCTGTCCACTGTCCATCAAAGATAATACCACTGTTGTCAACCCAATTCTGGATCCTGGTTCTCACCAGCCTCTCCAACACCTTAACGACAACAACTGACACGTATATTTGATGCTTGAGTTCTGTCACCTCACTTATGAAATGACACAATCTTGCCTTCCTTCCACAAATTTGGAACTTTACCCAGTGCAAGACTCATATTATTATTATTACGGGCAACTCCAAGGCATCCTTAGACTCATCGAGGGAGGCCCTAAACATCATGTCAAGAACTATTCAGCATTTGCAGAGTATTTATCATACTTCGCTTTGAACTTATTCACAGTCATGGCACCCACAACAGACTCCGGCAGCTTATTCTACTCATTCAGCACTCTCCAATTAAAAAAACCTAGTTCTAACTCCCTTGCTAACTACACTCTTGCTCAGTTTCCATGGATGGCCCCTGGTTCTCCCACCACCACACCTGCTCTGAAAAATTTCCTCTGAATTAATCTTGTAAAACCTCTCTCAGTAATTTGAATGTCTTAATCATATCACCCCTTTTCCACCTATCAACCAGTTTCTGTAACCCACAAATCTTCAACCTGTTCTTGCAAGGTTCATTCCATAGACCAGCTACCACCTTGGTCACTCGCCTCTGGATCCTCTCTACCTCCTCATTACCAAGAAACCCTGGCACCCAGATCTGCGCACAGTAGTCATGAAGCGGTCTTATCAAAACTCGATAAAGAAGAACAATAACCTGCTTGTCTCTGCTCGTCAAAGTATTCTTCACTAACCAAGGGATCTGATCAACGGATTTAGCCACTTTTGCTATGTGTCTACTAAACTTTAACTCTCTATACACCAACACTCCCAAATCCCTGGCCTCGTCAATCTCCTGGAGTACAGTTCCACCAATGTGGTATACTGCTGCTAATCTTTTCATCCCAAAACACATAACCTTACACTTTGCCACATTAAGTTGACATCCATTCTCCTTAGCCCAGTCTTCCAATCTATCCAAATCATCCTGCAAAATTTTGACATCATGTGTGTTCACTATTGCTCTACCCAAATTTGCATCATTGGCAAGTAATTGAACAGTTCCACTCAGATCCTTTCCTATATTATTAATGAACAAATTAAATAGCAGTGGTCCAAGAACAGAATCCTGCGGCACACCACTAGTCACAGGCCTGCTTTTGGACTCTAATCCTGAATAAACTACTCTCTGATATCTCGCCATCAACCACCCTCCTATCCATCTCTCCAACCCTATATCCATCCCGATGTGCTGCAGTTTACTGATTAGAATTCCATGTGGTATCCTGTCAAAGGCCTTTGCAAAGTCCAGCAGTATCACTGTAAATCTATTACCCTTATCCAATTCAGTTGTCACTGTATTATAAAACGTGAGCAAGTTACTGAGACATGATCTACCCTTCACAAAACTGTGCTTCCCCCCCCCCATACAGTATCCCATTTCCATCTATTCATTCCTTTATTTTGCTCTTGACCAACTTCTCCAAGACTTTGACAATGATTCCTGATATGCTGATTGGTTGGTAATTTGTTATACCAGTCTTGGAGCCTCCTTTATGTAATGGAACTATTTTCCTCCCCACCCCTTCAGGACTAACCCAGAGCTGAGGATTAGATTAAACAATATGGTCAAGGGCACTGACAATTCCTTTGCTGCTTCACGTAAGACTAGCTTGTATACCATCCAATCCCACAGATGTATTCACATTAAGGTTTTGTAATATGCTATTCACCTCCATTTCATTCACTCTGGCGAATGAAATGGAGGTGAATAGTGATATTGCAGGAATGAGGTTCCCTCATTCCTGCAATATCACCACCTGGATGATATACTCATGCAAAGTGTTCACTTAGTTTATTTTCACTTAGTAAATCCTCCACTTGATTTACTTTCCTGACTCTAAGTATGCAGTCAGCCATTACCTCTCTCAAACACTCTTTTACCACTTTCCATGCACTATCAACATTCAGCCCTTGCAGCTTTACATGCTATGGCACTGATCCAAGCAATCTCCTAAGCTTGTCATACTTACTAGCATGGCAATTCACGTATACCCTGTTTTAACTGAAAATTCCACACATTTAGCAATCTCCCAGGTCAAGACCATATGTTCACTCTCACCAATTGGTGGCAATGTGGTCATATTCATTATAGACAATTCCCAGATGCAGTTACTAGATCAAGCACTCTTGAACCCCTAGTATATTCCATTACATGCTGTCTCAGGTAATTATCCCTTAGTAACTGCATAAAATCCATTTCCTTCCTCAGAGGTTTCCTCTCTTCCTTCCAATCAATGTTACCATGGTTGAAATCTTCCATAATAATTACCTGTCCTCCACTCATTGAGCCTATTTGCTGATGCATACTATCATCATCATCTATTCCATTCCCTGGTCTATAGCAGCACCCAACTGTATATTTTGTTCTGCTAGTTCAGTCTCACACCAGATAGCCTCAAATGTTCTATTTTCACTGTCCTGCAGTCGAACTTCAATTCTCTTAGGCTGCAGTTCATCGTCAATAACACAATAGTGTTATTGGTGCTATTGTCAATAACACTCCCCCCTCATTCTTTTCTCTCTATCCTTCCTGAACACACTATACCTTTCACATTCTATCCCACTAACTATGTCATCTTCTAACCTTTGGCCAGGATGAGCCAACCAAGGCCAAAAATTAAACAAAAATAAAATATACAAATATTTAAAAAAATATTAAACAAATATGTCAAGACAGATGCCAACTCCCTGGCACATTCCTTCAAAATACGTGGTGATATATTATCAAGTCCCACAGCCTTATTAACATCGGGTTTGTTCAATTCCCCATACATCTCTTGCTCACTTACAATCAGTCTCTCCTCCTCATCATCATCAACTGCTCTCAAACTCTCCATGATATCACATTCACAAGAATGAAAGACCTTTATGAACTTCTCATAAAATATCTCAACTATATCCTCTGCAGCAGTTATTCTTATACCATTTTCTCCAATCAGTGACATCCTTCCATAATCACTTTTTTTTTTACTGGCTACATATCAAAAGAACTCCCTAGGAGTCTTTATGGCTTTATTAGCTAACTGCTGCTCATATTTCACTTTTGCTAACCTTACCAATTAAGTCATTCTCCTTGCCTGTTCTTAGTAATCCATGGAACTGATTATTACCACCTCCCTCTTATGTTGTCTCCATAATACCTTTTTCCTTTGTATTGTATGCTTAATCTCTTCATTCATCCATTTCACACCTACTTTATTTAACCTTCTGACTATTGGAATACATTTAGACATTGCTTCTACTAGATAGTTCTTGAATATCACCCAAGCAGCATTGATCTCCTTTCCAGCCAACTCCTCATTGGATGCTACACCTGCAAGTTATCTCCTGAGCTTCTCATAATCACCAGCCTTGTAGTTCCACATATACCCTTTCCTCACACTGCTGGCAGCCACCCAGATAATCACTCATGATCACTCTTATTAACTGGAGGGTGAGAGTGATCATGAAGTTTTATACAACCATGAAATATGGTTGTATAAAACTGCCCAAAATCTGGGAAGCACTGATCTTAAGAAATTCAGCCCAACAGCCAAGAACACACTTTCCAGTCCACTATGGGGCGCTGTTTTAGAACTTGAGACTGAAGCAGAAACAACAGTCTTACTTATCCCATGTAGTGCATGTGTGCACATATCAATTTGTTCTTTGTTCCCTGATGACAATTTGACTTGGCTAAAATATTGGTAAAGTCATATGCCTAAGTATTAATTCAAGTTTTTCTAATTAATATGTAGTATACATTGTTAATTTCCTTTAATAATACCGTTATGGATAACCAATGCAAGCCTTTCCACCAGAATTACTATCTTCAAACAACTTCATACGAACTGTACAGTACATTCACAATATCATTATTATAAGTACTGAACAGTAATGGTCTCAGTATTGAGCCTTGCAGAATCATACTTATTATTTTCCTCTTCGTTGACAAACGATTTAAGAGTATACAGTTCTTTCTTTTAATCTTCCCTCATAGGAAACATTCCACAGACCTGCAACAATTTTTGCAACAATCTTGCCTCTTTACAACTTGATACGACTTCACTTGGACTATTGTGCGCAGTACTGGTCTCCGTTGTGATTCTGATACAGTGGAGAAAGTGTGCAAAGGAGAGTGTTAAAAATGATATTAGGATTTTGGAATACTGATTATGAAGACAGATTAAGAATTTGTAGACTGCAGACACTAGCAAACAGGAGAAAGAGGGGTGATATGATTGAGATTTACAAATGTCTGAAAGGGTCATACAGGATTTCAGTTGGTGGAATTTTTCATTTCATGGGGGTTAGGAAAAGGACAAGAGGGCATCCTTGGAAGCAGATAATGAATACCGTTAAGAAGGGAGTGATGGCTAGGTTTTTCTCTCGTAGGATGGTGCGTGATTGGAATGGATTACCATTGGATGTTGTGTGTGTGTGCAAGCAGTGTGAATGAATCCAAGAATAAGTATGATAGCTAGTGCATGTAGTATGTGGCCTCCCTCAATGAGTCCCTGACTCCCTGGAGGTCTCTCTTAATATTAATAATAATCTTTGTCACTTGCCTTCGGATGGTGGACCTCTCCACCATTTCTTCATCACCAAGGAATCCAGGTGACCAGATCTGTGCTCACTAGTCCAGATGTAGTCTTGTATAATGCCTTATAAAGTGGAACAATAACTTCCCTATCCCTACTTGTCATTGTGTTCTTCAATAATCATGTAATTTGATGTAATTTTGAAGTAAATCAAATTACATGATGAAATCATGTAATTTGGCAACCTTTGCAATATTCCCTGTAAACTTAAGTTTTCTGTCCATAATAACCCCCAAGTCCTTGCCTCATCAACTTCTTGCAGTTCAGTTCTATTAATATAGTACATTAATATGGTTCTATTAATATAGCATGTGATTTCATCCTCCCAAAGTGCATCACCTTACGCTTAGCCACGTTAAACTGACAGCCATCACTTAGCCCATACTGCCAGAATATTTAGCTCATCGAGTCACAGCAGTTTCTAGCAGTCTCTCCAGTTGCATGGAGACCTGGATTACTGAATGGTTTGAGGATTGGAGTTCATTTTTCAATGATTTTATTTATTTATTTAATTATTTAGTGCCTCTGTAGTGCAATTGGAAGAACGACAGTATGCTGCACCCTTTGATTGGAAATGGCCTAAGTTCGATTCTCGTCTTCACGAGAGGGGAATCTTTATATGGGTTATTTCAATTGAAGGTGAGTTAGCCGATCTCATATGTAGGTAGTGGGGTTTTTCTCCCAGAAATTCAGATTTTTCATACTGCATACAGACAAATTGGCCTTGAGAACACATGCAATTTACAGACAAAAAATAATAGTGGTGTGGCTAGTAGATAGTGTTGGTGTAGGTGATGATGGTAGTAGCAGTTCGCTGTAGTTGTTGGAGATAGAGAGTTGTAGAGTTGGTTCTCTCCCTTGATGAGCCTTTGGACTCCTTGGAGGTGTTATGTAATAATAATCCAATGCACTAATCTAATATCCATCCGTTCTAGTTTGACTATCCACTTATCATGTGGTAATCTATCAAAAGCCTTTGTGAAATCTCAGCATATTATTGTGTATTCCTCTCCTCTGAAGGAAGCCATCACCTTATTGTAATAAGTAAGTAGATTAATAAAACATGACCTCCTTTTAGCAAATCCATGCTGTCCATCAAAGATAATACCATTGTTGTCAACCCAATTCTGGATTCTAGTTCTCACAAGCTTCTCCAACAACTTAATAATTTAAGTTGTTGGTGTTCTATAACCACAACACCTGAAATGCCTATAAATGGATGCTTGAGTTCTATCACCTCCGTTATGAAGCAGCACAATCTTGTCCTCCTTCCACTCATTTGGAACTTGACCCAGTGCAAGACTCATATTAAAAAAATATGTCAAGGCAGATGTCAACTCCCTGGCACATTCCTTCAGAATATACGTGGTGATATATTATCAAGTTCCACAGTCTTATTAACAAGTTTCCTTAATTCCCCATACACCTCTTGTTCACTTACAGTCAGTCTCTCTTCCCCATCATCATGAAGTCACATTCACAAGAATGAAAGACCTTTATGAAACTGCTCATTAATATCTCCACTATATCTTCCGCAACAGTTGTCCTTAGACCATTTTCTCCAATTAGTGTAATCCTTCCATTATCATTCTTTTTTTGCTGGCAACATATCGAAAGAACTCCCTATAATTTTTTTTTGGCTTTATTAGCTAACTGCTGCTCATACCTCACTTTTGCTATCCTTACCAACCAAGTCACATGCCTTGCTTGGTCTTTGTAATCCTCATGGGATTGGTTATTACCACTTCTCTTATGCTGCCTCCATAATGTCCTTTTTCTCTATATCACATGCTTAATCTCTTCATTCATCCATTTCATACCTACTTTATTTAACCTTCTGACTGTTGGAATACATTTAGACATTACTTCTATTAGATAGTTCTTGAATATCACCCAAGCTGCATTGATCTCTTTTCCAGCTAACTCCTCATTCCATGCTACACCTACAAACTGTCTCCTGAGCTCTTCATAATTACCCACCCTTGTAGTTCCACATATACCCTTTTCTCACAGAAGTCCTCACACTGCTGGCAACCACCCAGGTAATCACTTCATGGTCACTCTTACTTATATTTCGATCTTCTAAGGTACTTCTTACTAAATCAGTCTATCTAGATTTTCGTCTTTCTCTTGGTCTTTTTCCTGCCAACCTGGCAGAGAACACTTGTTTTGTTAACCTTTCCTCTCCCATTCTGTTTAAGGACTATACCACCTGAGATTAGCAATGTTCACAGATTCCTGCATGCTAACAATGCAAAGTTCCTTCCTGATATCCTTGTTTTTAATATGATTCTGCCATTGATGCCATCTGTTTACTCTCCTGATTTATATCTGTGATCTCCAGTCTTTGATCAAGTGTTTTATTTTTAACCCAGCTCTCAGATCCATAAGTTAAAATTTGTTTGAACACTGCTTTGTATACAGATACTTTAGTGTTTTGCCTAATTTCTCTCTTATTCCATATAAATTTATTCGGTTGATTTCCTATCATATTTGCTTTGCCAATTCTGTTGTTTATTTCCATGTATAACTGCTATCCTCACTAAAAATGCTGACTAAATAGCTGATATATTTTACTTGTTTTTCATTCAAGTTATAACCGATGTTTTCAATGTTCTGCCTGTTTTTATAATCTTTGTCTTTTTATTGCCAATTTTCCTACCAGGTTTATTGCAGCAGTTATTCAGTTTAGTTAGGGAATCTTGCAGACTTGTACTAGATTTATTTAGGAGTATCATGTTATCTGCATAAAATAAAGAGCTAAGATTAACATATGCAGTTTTGATATTAGGTTTAATGCTACTTTCCTTCATAATGTGATCCATATAGGTCAAGTGTGGCCAACTTCATTCTGTACGAGGGCCAATAAATGATGAGTGGTAGCATCACGGGCCACACACTTTTAGACAGAACTTAACTAAAAATACACTCTGTACTTTTTCAAAGCAATAGTTGTATGTATTGGAGTACTTCTTCTTATTCTTCTACAGCTTGTCCCACTTAAGTGGGGTTGCTGTTAATGATGAGTCTCCTCCACATCCTCCTGTCTTGGGCTGTCACCACATCCAAGTTCTTCATCCTCAAGTCCTCTTCTACCAGCTCCCTCCATCTCTTCTTTGGCTGCCCACGCTTCCTCCTTCCTTGCACATCCATCTGCATGACCTTTCTTCCCACATATTCGTCCTCCCTCCTCATCACATGACCAAACCATCTCAACTTTGCCTCCTATATCTTCGCTCCTAAGTTTGTAACTTTCACTGTTCCCTTCGCATAGTAATTTCTCAGACGATCCTTTCTGGTCACACTGCACATCTAGCTAAGCATTCTCATCTCTGCTACCTCAATCCTGCTGATGTTATTTTTCCTCAGGGCCACAGTTTCCATAGCATACGTTATAGCTGGTCTCACTACTGTCCTGTAGATTTTGCCTTTCAGATTGATCGGCACCCTCTTATCGCAAAGCACTCCAGCCATCTCTCTCCAGTTCCTCCAACCCGCTTGTATCTTGCATCCCACTTCCTTCTCGGCCCCTCTATCTTCTTCCACTGTTGAACCTAAGTATCTAAAGTCCTTCACCTTCCTGATGACATTTCCTTCCAGCTCCAGATCTGTCTCCTGGCTGCTGTCCACTTTGCAACACATATACTCTGTCTTATTTCTGCTCAGTCTCATACCTCTCTCTCTTCTAGTACTTTCCTCCAACTTTCCAGTTTAGCTACCACTTCTTCCCTTGAATTTGCACACAGCAAGATGTCATCTGCATACAACATTGTTCAAGGCTTGTCTTCTCTCACCTCCGTCACCATCTCCATCACAATATTAAACAGAAACGGACTTAATGCTGACCCTTGATGCAAGCCAACTGTCACTGGAAAACTTTCTTTCTCTCCCAGGCAGGTCCGAACTCGTCTTCACATTTCTGTACCAACCTGACATATTTCTCCGGTACCTTCTTCTCCCTCAGACACCTCCAGACCTTGCCTTGGCACTCTATCATATGCTTTTTCCAGATCAATAAACACCAGATGTAGCTTCCATTGTTTCTCTCAAAACTTTTCCATCATCTGCTGTAACCCAAAGATAGCATCTGTCGTTAATCTACCAGGCATGAAGCCAAACTGTTCCTTTGCAATCTCCACCTCCTTCCTCAATCTTCCATCAAGAACCCTTTCTAGGATTTTCATTGTGTGGGACATTTTTTCAAGGCAATAGTTGTATGTATTGGAGTACTATATTTGTTAAATCATTTCACTACTAGGAGAACAATATAAAATACTTGATTGATTTAAATATGAGTTGTTAAATTAAATTAAATAAAATATTTCTGGTTTTTCTACATGTAACACAACTTAATGAGAACACTCTGTGCGTTCATGTGAGGCAACAAGTTCATTGAAGTCGATTTTCAAGGATGATGACGATATTCATAACAAATTCTGAAGGTAGTCATCGTCACTCGTCTTCTTTGTGATGATTTAACCTCCCTCATAGTTGAAAAAGTGCATTCACATATGTATGTGCTTCCAAACATAGATGCAATTCTCAAGCTGAAATCACTCAATGCAGGATATTTTTCCCTTGGTACAAGTTTCCAAAAGTCAATGCCTATCTCCACCCTTGACTGGAAAAAGGGATCACTTTGAAGGTCACACAACTCCAATTGAATATTGTCATGCTGCTCTGAAATGTCACATTTCATTGGATTGTTAAATAATGTCAGTTGTGGCAACATGTCACTGAAGTCAGAAAATCGCTTATTGAATTGCTCCAAAAGTGGTTCTAATATTGGCACAGAAAACTTGGTCAATGTCATAGTTCTCCTCCATCAACTCCCTGCATGAAGGGAAATGTACAAGTTTCCTCTGACTAGAGTGAATTTAAAAACCTTCAGTCGACTTATGAACCCATCTAGCTGTCCAACTAAACTGAGATTGTTTAGTTACCTCCCTGTAACTTCATGTTGAGTTCATTCATGTGGTGTGTGTGTTTTCAGACAGTTCCCTCTGCTTAACCAATGTACTTCTGTGTACAACACTAAATCGTCATATTCTGCCTCATTTCCGTTAGAAAAAAAAGAAACTCGGGGTGTATCAAGGCCCAATTTCCGCCCTTAATTAGATTCACACACTTCATTATTTTCATAACATCCTCTATCTCCAGAATTTTACCATACAGAGCCTCCTGATGTATAATGCAATGCAATACAGGGCAATTGATTCCAGTCTTCCTCAGTACGCCAACTAAGCCCGTTTGAGTACCATGCATTGATTTGGCACCATCTGTCACAATAGCTGTGTTATGCAATGACTCTAATGCTAGTAGCTCTTCATTAATAACAAAGTCTTTCAAAACAGTTCGAATGAAAATTAGAAGTTAAGCTGTATCTGTTATCTCAGTTGATTCATCCAGAACCAATGAGAAATAAGCTGAATCTGTAATAACACTTTTTAATTTATTTAATATGTGAGAACCTATTTCCTCGACTCTTTTGTTTTGTCTTTTGTTTGTTTTGATAGTGTGACGCTTTCAAACTCACTGGTAATTTTATCTTCCCCAAATGCACGTGCCATTTTCACAGAACAGTGTTTTACAAATTCACCATCAGATAATGATTTTTTTGCTTTTTGCTATCTCTGCACTTACAACAAACGATGCCAAGAGTGAGCTTTTTTTATACTGATATTGGTTTAGTAAAAACAGATTTCTGAGAATTAACCTTTCTCTTCAAATTACGTACAATTTTAGTACATACTTGTCCAACGTATTCTTGGCATTTAGCAGTATGGTGCTATATGTAGTGACGTTTCAGGTTATATTCTTTGTGCACAGACAATACTTGCAAACACACAAGGCACACTGAGGTTTGTTGTCATTATTGTTTATAAACAGAAATTCATTTTCCCATTTCTCCTGAAATTACCTGTTTTCTTCACAGATCTTGCGTTTTTTACTCATAGCACACAAAAGCTGAAGTAACTGACCAGGAGACACAAACTGCAACAATAACACTGTTAACTGTGAAACTGACTCTCGGAAACTGATCACTGTAACCAGAGCAGAGCAAGTGACTTTCAATGATGCATTACTCTGGAGTGCATATAAATCTACCACTCCCACTACTACAACTCGCACAGAGAATCAGTAGATTTTATAAATTGAGTAATCTTTTTCAAGCAATTTTGATTCCGTGTTGAGAATATAAATTGTTTTTGTCATCAGAAATAATGAATATAACTAGTATATCAATCAGAAAATCTGTGGTCGAAACTAATAGCTAAATTGATAATGCATATAATTTAATATAGTTTTTATCGGGCCTCACAAAATCACGTTATGGGCCGCATGTGGCTTGCTGTTGTCCACCTATGATATAGATGATGAATAACAGTGAAGATAACATGCACCCTTCTCTCTCACCTGATTTAACATGAAACTATCTTCCTTTACCTCCATCAGTTCTAACTGCTGACATACATTTCAAATATAGACCATGTGTTGCTCGATATAATGTCTCATGTAATTATATAATTATAGCATTTATATAAGAAAAGTGGATATTAGATCCAGCATTATTACAAAACCGAATGTAGAAACTATGAACATTTCATAAGATAAGTTTCTACATTCGGCTTTGAAATAATGCTGGATCTAATATTTACTTTGCTTATATAATTTTGCATTGCGAAACTGAAGCCTTTTGGCTCTTTATTTTAGTAATTATAGCATTTTAAGCAGTCTTGGCATTTGTCAACTATAAGTGAAAATCTGATTCTGACAACCTCTGTTTGACCTGAAACCAGATCGTTCTTCTCCAAATTTCTCTTCTACAAGTTTTTCTTTGCCTTTTCTGAAGTATGCTTGCATAAATTTCATTTTACCAGGAACACTCAGCATGGAAATTCCCTGCAATTCTTTCGTTCAGTTTTATTTCCCTTTTTATAGATGGATGTTATGAGCTCTATTCCAATCATCTGGAGTTTGACCCTGTCACTAGGTCTTCTTAATTATGCAGTATAGCCACTGTAAAACTTTTATACCTTCATATTTCAGCTTTTCTGGTTGTCCACATTTGCTATTTGATGGTTTTTCCTATCTTAGATACACACACAGATACGGTCATGAATATCGCCCTTAGGGGATGCAGCAGAGGAGTGGCGAACTGGCTGCATTAATACGCCAGTAGCCCCCTCATTAGAAGGGGAACTCAACCCATCCTAGATGGATGAGAAAGATATAGGAGATATTGATATGTACTCCTGATTATATTTTCTACCACTGTGCTGTCTCTGCTTGTTTCATTTAGCCATCTTTTAAAGTAATTAGCCCAGATAGAATATTTTCCGTTGTAATCACCTTTATCATCTCTGGTTCCTTTTACAGTACTCTTGCTGGCATATTTAAGCTTTTTTCAATAGCCTCCAGAATATTTTGTCACCTTCCTGATATTTATTTTCTGTGTTCTTACCAAAGTCTTCCCATGACTTTTGTTCAGCTAGTTTTATATAGTGCTTTGCTTTCTTACATTTATTTATTTGTCTTTTTTTTTAATTGTATTAAAATTAATTTTACTAGAACCTTAATATAATTAGACCATGATGCTCTGCATCATGTACGAGCAGTTCACATGTATCATTTTGTTGAATATACTGGTTTTTGTTCTTGTGGTTTAATTTGAAAGTCATACTGAAGATGCCCATGATACTAGAGCAAAACTTTTATGCTAATTAAATATATATGAATAAATATATATTCATTATATATTTATTTTATGCTAAATAAATATATAATGAATAACATAAAGTGGATAAATCCGTTTTATGTTATTCATTAATTATTGCTTTCTTACATTTTTCTTTGAATTTTTTCAGAGCATTATGACTTACTGCCAAGAACTTTCAATATGCTTTATTCTTTTTCTTCACTGCCTCTTTTTCCTGAGTCCACCATGGAGTTCTGATTTTTCTGTCCTTGCAATCAACCTCACCATATGCCTCTCTGGCTGAATCAGTGAGTCACTGTTTTTTTCAGAGTCTGCCACTAAATCTCCAAGGCTTGGTTCTTGTTTTCAAACTCTTTCAATTTTTTTCTTTCAGTAGTTAAGTAAAAATAATGGTACTATAAGTTAACAGATGGTGTTAACTTATAGTACCATTATTTTTACAATCAGGCCACTTCACACCTCCACCTAAAGACATTCACAAAAGATCAATGTCTATGGTGAGATTTGAACCCATAGCCTGTGCAAGAGAGTGAATGTGCCAACCAGGCCCGCATATCTGTGATATTGAATACACAGAACTCATTCACATTCTGTGTATTCACAACATATTCTGGCTTTGTGTTCCAATCATTAATCACACTCTATTTAAAAAATGTACTCCTCACTTCCTGAAGACTTGTGGGAGTGAAGAGTAGGTGTTTTTGAGCCCCTTTAATATTTTTGATAAAGGAGTCCAAAGACTCATCAAGGGAGGGAGGGCACCAACTCTACAACTCTCCATCTCCACTACTCGATTCACCAACTACAGCGAACTACATCAGCGCCATCTACTCCTCCCCACTACCACCACTAGTATTATCACAGACAATCACAAACATCCATACCCATGGCAGGATTCAAACCTGCAGCCTTTTGGCTGAAAAGTGGATATGCTAACTATTCAGCTCGGCCAACCAGGCCGAGTGGTTAGCTGTTGCGTAATTATTATTGTTGTTGTGTTGTCATTATTTTTGCTATTATTATTGGTAATCCCCAAAATTCCCTATTTTGAAATTTTATGTACATATTTCTCTCAGTGAAGATAAAAAAAAAAAAAAATTAAACTGCACAAAAAAAATAATAAATAAACTAAAGAAGAATTTTATATTGGAAAGTGACTTATTTGAAAGAGATGTACAGTCTATAAGGAATACTTTCTGTTCTAAATATAAAGAGAAAAACAAAGGATTGAAAGTATTTATATGTCCTAATAAAAGATTTATGACTTTGAATACAGTGCAAGATAGAAGAACTGCATTGTCCTAGAGGACAATTTTTTTTTTTTTTTTATGGTTCTACACTCCCTTCTTCACCACTTCTTTGCACAGTAATAGGGATGGCCTCTCATTCTCACCTCTATATGTATAATTGATTCTGTATTAATTCTGTAAAATCTCCTCATTAACTTAAACATCTATCAGAGAAATAGTTCTTTTGCAGTTGGTGAGGAATGAAATGTAGCCTGAGAGGGTCAGGAGAAAAATGCATGATGGTAAATGAGTTTTTTACGATCTTGGAGTGGTCTACTGAAGATTATTGAAGAACATACACCCCGTCACGAATCTCCTGACTTAATAGTGGTCCTTAACAATATCACCTTTTATATTTCCTCAACTTCTCCCCATAACCAACATTCCAGTCTCTTTTTTAAATACTTTTATTCTTAATATTTTAAAAATCTTAAATATTATTTTTTAAAATGGTTTAAAAAAGTGTTAATTACAAACAGAAATCCAGTTACTGATTTATTTTGTAATTGCAAAATATGATGACAATGCAGGATAACCACCATACTTTTCACACAGGATTTGTAGGAATAAAAACGAAATAATTGTTTTCGGAAAAAAATCAAGGCAAAATTGTGTTGTCATTATTTTTGCTATTATTATTGGTAATCCCCAAAATTCCCTATTTTGAAATTTTTATGTACATATTTCTCTCAGTGAAGATAAAAAAAAAAAAAAAATTAAACTGCACAAAAAAAATAATAAATAAACTAAAGAAGAATTTTATATTGGAAAGTGACTTATTTGAAAGAGATGTACAGTCTATAAGGAATACTTTCTGTTCTAAATATAAAGAGAAAAACAAAGGATTGAAAGTATTTATATGTCCTAATAAAAGATTTATGACTTTGAATACAGTGCAAGATAGAAGAACTGCATTGTCCTAGAGGACAATTTTTTTTTTTTTTTTTATGGTTCTACACTCCCTTCTTCACCACTTCTTTGCACAGTAATAGGGATGGCCTCTCATTCTCACCTCTATATGTATAATTGATTCTGTATTAATTCTGTAAAATCTCCTCATTAACTTAAACATCTATCAGAGAAATAGTTCTTTTGCAGTTGGTGAGGAATGAAATGTAGCCTGAGAGGGTCAGGAGAAAAATGCATGATGGTAAATGAGTTTTTTTACGATCTTGGAGTGGTCTACTGAAGATTATTGAAGAACATACACCCCGTCACGAATCTCCTGACTTAATAGTGGTCCTTAACAATATCACCTTTTATATTTCCTCAACTTCTCCCCATAACCAACATTCCAGTCTCTTTTTTTAAATACTTTTATTCTTAATATTTTAAAAATCTTAAATATTATTTTTTAAAATGGTTTAAAAAAGTGTTAATTACAAACAGAAATCCAGTTACTGATTTATTTTGGTAATTGCAAAATATGATGACAATGCAGGATAACCACCATACTTTTCACACAGGATTTGTAGGAATAAAAACGAAATAATTGTTTTCGGAAAAAAATCAAGGCAAAACTTTATGCATACCGTGCGTATACAACATACGCATGCGTGGTATAAATGTGTGCTTATTCAAGAAGCCTTATTGAATAATCTAAAAGTTTCTTCAAAAAATACCTTTCCCGAGAAAGGAGGAAAAGCAAAAGTGTAAAAATCATTAAACACGATCCTTTTCGTGTAATTTTGTCCATAGGGACCACTATTATCGGAAATATGCAGGGATAAAAGATATATTCACCGCAAACAATTTTTGCATTGATTAAGCTAATTCTTATCGTTGCATTATGTTTGTAGCTGAAAATCCATGTTATAAATATATTAATAAATGAACAATATACATAAAAAATAATGGTCTTAAGTAGTGCGACATACACATCATATTATATGATAGCGCAATGCACTTGCGTGGGCCAGTGGCGCAACGGATAACGCGTCTGACTACGGATCAGAAGATTCCAGGTTTCAAATCCTGGCTGGCTCGTGATTTTTTTTTTTGTTTTCATTTTTATTCATTTATTTTAAGTATAATAACATAACTCCTCCCCATAACGTTTGTGATTTCCTTAAAAAATAATTAAAAGCAGTGGTGTATCAAAAATAAAACTTTTTCGTACGCCAATTGATATAATTTTTTATAATACAATACAGAAAAATCATTAATTTACTAGTATTTTACAATTATGAAACGTTTAAAAGCAGAATGTATTTTCATCGGAAGGCGAGCTGACTAATTATATTCCGTAAAACAGACAAAACACAGAATACGCGCAATTTACAAACTAATACATTAGCCTCATTGCTTTAACGTTGCTTTGACCATAACTTCAAAATTATTATTATTATTATTATTATTATTATTATTATTATTATTATGTAAATATTAAAACGAACTCTGGAAAATATACCAACAAAGTTAAGAAACCATTTAACACTAATATACACATCAGAAATCACTAGCATCCAATGCCTACATTCCATATATAAAAAGTAGCAACAACACAAATAGTGAAGGCTAAATCCTATAAAAGCTAACCCAAGCTTCGAAGTATAGTGGATTAATTTGCCTCACTCATCTACAAGTAATCCTTATAAGCAAATGCAGAAATTTGTATGTATAATCACTCTTTCTCAAACTTAAAAAAAAAAAAAAAAAAAAATCTGCATATTGTACTGAATCTTTGTAATGTACATAAAATATGTCTCATGTATATATACGTAAATACTATGTATGATAAATCTTCTCAGTGTGAAAAAAACATACTATTATTATTATTATTATTATTAACATTATTATATTAGTCATTCATTATACAGAAAATTCTGTACAATCTTCATTGTTAATATTCGAAGAACGTGTTGTAAATACATAATATAGAGGCAAAAATTGAAATTTTTAATTGAAATCCAATGTAGAAAATTAATCATATATGCAGCACTTAGTGCTGAATTCCGTAAACATTATAAGTTAGAATGTCACTCAAGATGATCATTGTATATGTTTAAATATTTTAGAAATCAATAAAATTATAAATTTAAAAAATAAAAAAAAATGTATGGTGCCTCCATGGAGTCAAAAGACTCATCGCGGGAGACCCAACATTGACATACTAACCGTTATTCACACAATACCTGTCATGCTTCCCCTTAAACTCATTCACAGATGAAGCATTCACAACCACCTCTGGCAACGCATTCCACCCATTTACAACCCTCCAAGCAAAAAATCTAGTCCTAATACCCTTGTTAACCACACTCTTACACAATATATATATATATATATATATATATATATATATATTAAATTAACAGATTAAAGATGAAACGATTTATGAAGCGATGATAATAAAAATACATGATGTAACACCCATACCTTACTCCGGACTCGAAATGGGAACCTTTGCTAACAATAAGTTAACAATTCTAGCCATTGAGTGAAGTTCTCGGGATGCAGATGTGAATATAAAAGCAAAACGAACAAACCAAAGAAAAATACTTATAAATTGGTAACTCCAAATCAGTGGTGACCGGTGAAAATTTTAAGTGGGGGTGCTGCATATACAAAATAATAATAATAAAAAATTTTTTTTTCCTAATCAGCAACCACTTTATTAATAAATAAATTTACATATTAAAAAATTGCTTTATTAAAAATATTTCACCCTCACCACGAACAAACACCAATAATAAAAGTTTCGTATCTCACAGAAATAACGCTCGCGTGCATACAATTTATCTGTAAGCGACACTGCCCAATCGAGCAGTGTCGGAATCACTTATAACGTGCAACGACAAGCGCAAACGAATATCGGCGAGTCTGGCTGCAATTGGCCGAACGCGATAATTCCGACACTGCGTTAGATCGCAGTGCATTTGTTTCGTAATCTGATGCGTTAATCGAACAATTCCAATTTTTAACTATTCAATCAATGTCAAAACATAAACTGTAACCTTTAACATGTTGTATTGCATTTATATAATGTTGTAAGCATTGTTATTATTTACAAACAAAATTTAATTTTTTCCTTGGGGTGGGGGGGGGGTGTCGCAGTGCTTATGTACGAGCCGCCACCGCTCCAAATAATATGAAAGTCTTGAATGTGAGGAACGTACCCATCCAACCAAACATAACTGTTGTATATTTGGTGCGAACTTAATCATAGCCGTAAATCTGGATCAATGTTTAGTTCACTCCTGAATTTATTTTATATACATCTGATACAAAATAGGTTAATGCAGCTTCCTGTCGTATTATCTTATTTTTGTAATGTTATATTTTCTATCAACCGACCGCGTATCACTGAGCAGAAGTATAGATACTAAAATGAAAGGACCTCTTTGTAAACCATTGAACGGTATGTCCCTCTCCTACTTGGATCTCTCAGTTGTCAAATGACCTTACACGCAACATACTGTTTCGTTTGTCAACACCGGTTTCGGAATATATGCATAGGTCTATTTTATCGAACTTACCAGCCGGCATCCACTACAAATGAGAGTTATCCTCTTCTTAACTAATCATATTTCTTGTGAAGCCCCAGTTAAAAAAAAAAAGGGGGGGGTGATGTTTCTCAAACCTATGAAATCACAGTTGTCATCTGAGACTCTAGATTTCACAGGAAAACAGTATAACTTTACGATCATAATGCGATATAGATAACAGTTTTTTTTAGGATAACAGTTTTTTTTTATGACTATAATGAAGATGGCGGCTCGCGTGGTAGTGTTTAGTGTCGTGTATTATTGATGGTGAATTGTGAATTTGACGGTTATGATTTAGTGATTTATGCGTATTCATCAGTAATTTCAGTTAATTGCTTACTGCCATAAACAGGCACTTTATTTATTTTCCATCCAGGTAAGTCAATTGAAGTTATAAGGGCGATACGCTAGGCCTACTGCCGTTAGTATCGCCATTGCTGTATTTTATATCGCGACATCTTATTGCTGGTAGACACCTTAGGGTGTCTACGGGATTTGCTAGTGGACCCTCAAAAGTCCACAGGATTACTTTTACCTGCTCGGAACACCAGAGCAATCTCTACTCTTTCTCCATCCTTGACTTAACACATTTCCAAATATTGTCATGGCAAAACTTCTTAATGAGGCCAAATTCGAAGAAGTTTATTTTGAATTCCTCAGACTGGGAAAGCTGCTGAGTGAAAATTGGCCGGGAAAGGTTAAACTGTATGACACGTTTCCCCCCGAATGTGTCTCAGACGCTATCGCTGAAGATCATTTAGAGTCGATGCCTTCTACTCCTCCAGACTTTGCAGAAGTGCGTGCTCACAAAGTCGTCGCTGAAGATCATTTAGAGTCGATGCCTTCTACACCTTCAGACTTTGTAGAAGTGCGTGCTCGCAAAAAGCGAAGAACAACAGAAGAACCGCACAATGACAACACTGTAATGGAACAGGATTCTCAGGGTTCGGACGCCGCTACCTCTCCCAAAGAAAAGGTGCCTCCGGTCATCCTTAGAGAAAAACAAAAGTGGGCAGCTTTACGATCCACAATGTCCAATCTGCATATTGGCTTCATTAAGGCCAAAAACATGGATGAAGGCATAAAGATTCAGCCAGCAACAGTGACAGACTACAGAAGGTTGACCAAGGAACTGGACAACAGAGGCATCCAGTATCATACCTTTGCGCTCAGTTCAGAAAAAAATTTAAAAGTAGTCCTTCGTGGTGTCTGTGAAGACATTGACACAGCAGAAATCGCTGCTGACCTAAATTCTCAGGATCTGCCACCAGTCAAAGTGAGCAGAATGTACAAAGCAGACAAAACTCCCATGCCATTAGTCCTTGTTGAGATTCACAAAATATATAAGGATATCTACAACTTAAAAACAGTCTGTGGTCTCATCGTCACACCGGAACCACTCCGTAAAAGATCATCTTCTGGGCAGTGCCACAGGTGCCAAAAGTTTGGCCATGCCCAGAATCTATGCCGAGCAGAATATAGATGTTTAAAATGTGGAGACAGCCACCCAACCAATACCTGCACTAAGCCAAGGACCACCTCGGCCAAATGTGCCAACTGCAGTGGCCCTCATCCGGCGAACTACAAAGGATGCACTCAACACCCAAAGAACAGACGGATGGAGGCAATCAATCAGCCCTCCTCCTACAGTACAAGAACACCAGCGGCCCAGACATCAAAACCGGAGACTCATCGACCACAGTCGGAGACCTCCAACCAAAAGCAAACAAGAAGTTATGCCGATGTGACCCGTACAACTAGGCCAATTCCAGAACAAAATCAACCAAGAGCACCTAAAAACCTAACAGCTATTATCACGGCCTCACTAGCAAACATGCTACAAAATTTTAGCCTATCAAACCCTACTGAAACCTCCACTAAAAGATTTCTTCGTGAAACACAGGTCATCCTCACAGCTCTCATAAATGAATAGTAACAAACTCATTCCAGCATCTCTTCAAATAGTTGCTTGGAACGCAAATGGCCTCAAAAACAAAATCCTGGAACTCCGTGCCTTCACATCTAGGTATCAGCCAGATGTTATTCTAATCAGCGAAACTCATCTAAGACCCTCAGACAACCCTACAATAAGGGGCTATCACCTATACAGAAATGACAGACTACTCTACAGAGGTGGTGGCACTGCCATCTTCATTAAAAACTACATTAAGCACCACTCTGTGAGCATTCCTTCAACCACTAACCTTGAGATCACAGGAGTGGAAGTAGTCACCAGCTCCACTGGCAAACTGAAAATCTACTCAGCTTACAATCCTCCCCAAAAATCTCTACTTCACTCTGATCTAAATGCCATCTTAGGCATCAGAGGGCCCACCATTATTGCCGGGGATCTGAATTCCAAGCACCCTGCCTGGAATTGTTCAACCACAAACAAGAATGGTTGCATCCTTTTCAATTACTTAGGATCAAGCAACGCTGTTGTGGCAGGCCCCACCGAACCAACTCATCTCAGTACGTTCGGCACTGCTGATATCCTGGATATAGCTATCCTGCAGGATATTAAACTTCAGTACAGTATCATTTCTATGGATGAACTATCATCCGATCACAATCCAATACTGCTGCAGCTGGGAAATCAGGAATTCCTGTGTCCTCCTTCTCACTCCTACATTGTATGGGAAAGACTGTCAGCCGCACTCAAGGATCATATTGGACCTGTTCCTCACATACACACAAAAGAAGAAGTAGAAACTGCAGTTACAAATCTCACACAACAAATTAATTCTGCTATAAAGGTAGCTTCCTCCTACAAATCTGCCCGCAAGCCAGATCGTTTGCCTGAAGACATCATGAACTTAATCAGAGATAAAAACAGAGCTCGAAAGAGATTCCGTAACACGTGTGCACCACAAGACAAAACAAATCTAAACAGATTAAATGGGGCAGTAAGAGATGCACTGAAAGCTCACAGAGACCATGTATGGGATGAAAAGTTATCCTCCATTTCACCTAGTGATCACTCCATCTGGGGACTACTGAAAAATACCAAAAACAAAGGCAGATCCCTTCCCCCAATATTAACTGATCAGGGCCTTGCTCACACAGATGTGGACAAAGCAGAGGTTATAGCGCACAGCTTGGAAGAGCAATGCAGGCCTTCGTATGGAAACCTTGACTTTGACCACATACATAAGATTCACAGCAAGGTCAGACACTCACTCAAACTTCCTATCACCAGCACTGACCATATTGCATCAACATCACCTGCTGAGATATATGACATTATTAAAAATTTAAAGAACAAAAAAGCTCCTGGACCAGACGGCATTACTAATCGTGTGATTAAACTTCTGCCCCGGAGGGCAGTAGTGTACCTGACCAGTATAATAAATGCAATTTTAAGATTTCACTATTTTCCTTCCACCTGGAAACTGGCTGACGTAATTCCCATACATAAGCCAGGCAAAGACTCACACCTACCCCAAAATTATCGTCCAATCAGTCTCATCTCAAATCTGGGTAAGGTTGCAGAGAAGGTCATCCTCTCACGACTTCAAACCTCAATAAATGACCTAAACATCCTTCCAAAAGAACAGTTTGGTTTTAGGCAACACCATAGTACTACCCAGCAAATCCACAGAATTGTTGAATACATCACAACCAGCTACAACTGGCGCCAGTGCACAGGCGCTGTTTTCCTAGACTTATCCAAAGCATTTGACAAAATCTGGCATTTTGGACTCCTGCACAAGCTTATCTCAGCCGGCATCTCACCTAAAATGGTTCATTTAATCCACTCATATCTTCAAAATAGATCAATGCAAGTAAAAATCAACGGTTCTACATCCTCCCAGCGCCACGTCTTTGCTGGAGTGCCGCAGGGATCTCTGCTGGCTCCATTGCTGTTCTCTGTATACATGTCAGACATCCCACACAATCCGATGACTTCCATTTTGGCCCTATATGCAGACGATACGGCAATACTAACCAGATCTCTCAGACCCCTTTTCATTACCAGAAAGCTTCAAGAAAACATTCTAAAGCTGGAGGGTTGGTTCTCTAAATGGAGATTGGAAGTCAACCCCCAGAAAAGCTCAGCCGTTCTTTTCTCAAAAAGGCCAATGTCTCCTGTAGGAGATCTGTTACTATTCAATATTAAAATTCCCTGGCAGTCAGAAACAAATTACCTGGGTGTAATTCTCGACAAAAAGCTATCTTTCAATCAACACACCAAGTCTGCATGCACAAAGGCTTCTAAAGCCGTAGCACAGATCTATCCGCTAATTAATAGAAATAGCAAGCTCAGCAACAGAATCAAATTGCAGCTATACCAGTTGACGATTCGTCCTATAATCACCTATGCCTCTCCGGCCTGGAGCCACACCTCTAATGCTAACATCATCAAAATACAGCGAGTGCAGAACAAGTGCCTGAGAATGATTTTGAATGCCCCGTGGTATGTTAGAAACACTCAACTCCACAGAGACACAAATATTCCCTATATCTTCTCTTTTCTACGATCCTTAGCCACCAAGTTTTTCCTAAAGACGTCCACACATCCCAACGATTTGGTTCAACAAGCTACAGCATACGATCCAACGGACATATTCAAATACAGAAGACCAAAAGCTATATTGGCCTCCTTTAGTGATGCATAATCTCCATGCTCAATCAGGGCGAGCATTCTGCTCATAAATTTTACCTTCACTGCAACCACAACAGATAGCGGGGAATATGAAAAGCATCTTGCTTCACCCCTAAAGACATAAATGTCAATTGTCAATTGTCAATAATGCGATATTGAACATATATGGGCTAATTTTTATACTGTACTGATATTATTAAAAAATTTTAAGCTTCGTTGATATTATGTGAACAGTATCATACATGTTGCTTGTGCGTGCTTTGTAATTGGTGTATTTCGCTCGTGTTAAGTAAACAATGGGCATTTAAATTAAAATCAGGAGAGATATTAAGGCAGTTGGAAACATTTGAAATTGCTGCCGATTCCAGAATTTAAAATAATAATAAATAGTTCTGTATGCTGCAGCGATTTAATATTTAAAAATATAATGATCTTAGACTACAAATTGGAACGTACAGCGCATCAGTCGCCTAATCTCTATCAATTCTCAGTTTTCCTTTTATTCGATTATACAATTTCCCACAGAAAGGGCAAAACTAAAAGTGAATAGTGATACTTCAAAATATATCTTCTTAATTGCAGGAAATGCCAAACGAATTCAATCCATGTTTCTTAATATTTTCCCTCTGCAAACCCTTTTATAGCATATGATTTATTTCAGCTATCACCCATTCTGACCAGAAGTGAATTAAATCTCCTGTACATTTTATATGTGAACCGTCTGATTTGGTTGTAATTATCGCCGAATTAACTAAGGCTATGATCCATCCATCCAGCTGTTCATTGAACATCCACAGATGCCGTATGATCATTCCGATGATCGGCATTATGCTACACCAGTTCTCGCCATGTGGCCCTGTTGTATGCTTTTCTGGAGGCTTCGACTCTCTGAAGATCAGTCACTCCAGGCACACCATCCATCCATCTCACTAACGGTCTACCCCTTCCTCTTTTCTCAGGAACTTTACCTTTTATTACTGTTCTGAGAAGTCCTCCTTCCATCCTTTCAGTATCTCCAAAGTACTGTATTTCAAGTTTCTTCTGTAATATCCTTAAGGAGCCTGAAAGGTCTACTGATCCTTTCTAGCACCCATCCATCTGTCTGCCTTTCAGGATATGCTCAACAGCCTTCTGTAACGCCCCATCTGAAAAGCAGCTGTCCTTTTCTTATCAGATTTCTTTAGGTTCCAAGTCTCACATCCATAAGTTGCAGTTGTGAAAACAACTGCATCCAGAATTCGCAACTTTATTTTTGTGGAGACAGATCCATCCTTCCAGATTTTAGACAAGTCTTTGAAAGTTGTTTTAACCATTCCTAATCTTCTAATGTCTTCTGAGCAGCAATTCTTCACATTAATAATGGATCCCAGGTACTCGAACTTGCTGACTTCCTCAATTCTTTCTCCATTAAGGTATAACTGTTTCTCAGGAAATTCCCTGTCTATATTTCCTTTGAGAACCATACTATTTGTCTTGCTAGGATTGAGCTGAAGTCCTCTGTTTTTACTGATCCCGTTAACTTAGTCATGAATTTGTCCTCTTTTTCCTTGTCATTACAGTGGAGTACTGTATCATCAGCATACCTCAGATTACTGATCAATCTAGCACCTATCCTAATTCCTGTCTTCAGCTCATCCAATGCTACATACTTGATGTCCTCCGCATATATATACTAAACAAGTGAAGAGAAAAAATCAACATCCTTGTCTAACTCCTTTTCCAACCTGAAGCCAATCAGTTAATCTACCAGCTGTTCTTACAATGGCTTCTTGCTCCCTGCATAAGTTAGCTATCAGCCTGATGGTTTGTTGAGGAAAACCCATTCTTTTTATTATTCTCCACAGTTTCACATGCTGAACAGAGTCAAAAGCTTTAGAGTAGTCTAAGAAACACATTACAGAGGGAGTCTAAATATTTATACTTTTCTAAGATCTGTCTAAGGCAAAGGATCTGATCCCTTACCTTTCCTAAAACCTGCTTGTTCCTCAGTCATCTCTACTTCAACTTTGTCCTCAATTCTATTGAGAATGATCGTTAATAAAATCTTGCTTGTATGAGAGACTAAATTAATAGTTCTCTATTTCCTGCAATCCTGCAAGTTTTGTTCCACAATTCATCCCACGTTGGCCAGGTGGGTTGGGTGAGGCAGACTTCTACCTACTAGGTGAGGCAGACTCCCACTGCATAAGATGAAAGGAAATAGCAAAATAGGAAAGATTCACCCTTAGCCCTTAAATACTCTAATAGCATTGGGTAAAGGAGCAAGAAGAAAAGAAAGATCAATCTACGGATAATATAACAAATGTATATTACATGAAATAAGTCATGGTACAGCATCAGGTACCTCAGGCTATGATGGCAGTGTATTATATATGCTAATTGCATGTGTTCGCTAGCTGGGTTTATCTGTCTTGCAGAAGGAAAAATTCGTCTGTTCCTCCCATGTGAGACAAGCTATCCCACTTTTAGCAGAAGTCCTTGCGAGTATATAGATTTTTGGCACTGTAGATTGGATTCGTACTCAGATCTTTTCAACAGAAGTATACTGTAAATGAGTCGCTCTCGCTACG
Source organism: Typopeltis vanoorti (assembly GCF_054136105.1). Taxonomy (NCBI): domain Eukaryota; kingdom Metazoa; phylum Arthropoda; class Arachnida; order Uropygi; family Thelyphonidae; genus Typopeltis; species Typopeltis vanoorti. The sequence continues at coordinate 34,678,285 of NC_143573.1, forward strand.
GAAGTGGAAGTATCATTTAATTCACTTAATAGTAGTACATTACTGAACCTAATGACCAAAAACAACAACAATAATAATAAATGTGATTAATTAATTTAATACTATTCAAATAAAATATTGTTTTCCTGTTCTCTTTACAATTTTGAGTCTTTTCGTCTTCATTTCTTCCATATGGCACTGGATGAGTTTCCTTGTTAAAAATTTCAGGTATTTAATGCAATCGGCTGCATCCTTTATTAGTGGATGTATATAATAGCTGTAGATATATTCACGTTTTGTCGTCTAACTGAAGAAAGTAGTGTTACTCCATCATTGACGGGATTCGAACCTTCACATATTTCCAATCGATAACATACTTCGTGGTGACAATGTTGAAAATTTTAATTACGCTTCGTACTCAGAGGCTTAAGCTGCTGCAGCTCAGCGAAGGGAGTGCAGTGGAGTTTTTACACAAAATTTCCCCTGACAAGAGAGGAGGAGCTTTTCTTGTAATCAGTCATGTGTTCATATATTTTATTACAATTCTTTGTTATGATCGACGATTCCAAACTGGTTGGATAACTTGCAGATAGTGAAACATCAGCTGACATTGACAAAAACTAGCCCACTTTTGAACTTAGAAAACAATTATTGCTTTCTCTCTAAAATCAAACTTGAACACTACGAAGCTTTCCGTGGCAATTTTCTTTTTTCGTCAGTTTGAAGCAGAACTTGATGCAACTCGTTGTTCTTTAAAGTCTACCATTTTTTGATGAAACCGAAATCTTAAAGGGTACAACACACAATTACACTTGACGAGGTATTACTTCTCAAGAGAGAGCTTTGAATAATCAGTGAATGATCCAACGGATTCTACTTTATCTAGACCAGTGGTTCTTAATCGGTTCCCCGGAACACTTGTGTTCCGCTAAGTAGTCACAAGTGTTCCGCCGGTGAAATATGTCACATGACACAGTTCTGAGTGTAATTGGCTACTCTGAATAAAATTGTTGAGGGAATTATTTCTGTTATAACAGAACAATGAATATTGGAAGAAAAGATTTCAACTTACTTTCCTTCCTTAAATACACACAATTATGAGTGATACGAAATCCATTTGGCACAGTTAATATATCGAATTGTGAATTTTCGTTATAAGAAGAACAATTAGTTACCTTGTCAACGGATCGTACTCTAAAAATGAAATTCTCTGAAATAACTCTTGAGGAATTTTGGATTTTTGTCCAAGTCCAATACCAAGCTCTCTCCACAAGAGCATTGAAAATTTTGTTACACTTTTCAACACCATATTTGTGTGAGCTCGGTTTCTCAATATTAACCTATATATACAAACTAAAAAGCGTGAAAGACTTACTAATATAGCCAAAGAGATGTCACATATTAGACCTAATATTGTTACTGAAACAAAAGCCGACAAGCTCAAGTATGGCATTATAATCAGTTCCATTTTTATAAAAGGCAAGTTCATGCGTATTTTTATTGTTAGTTTTATAATGCTTTTGGTGTTTCCCAAATTTTTCTTATAATCAAAAGTGTTCCGTGACTTTGAAAAGGTTAAGAACCACTGATCTAGACCTACCAGAAACGGAAAAACTAACTGTATCACTCATAATCCACATACAGAGAGAGAGAGAGAGAGAGAGAGAGAGAGAGAGTGCATACAAGTAAATGTTGGTTAATATGCATTTTGTAGTAGTGTTATCCAGCCCACTGTGGGAATGTAGTCAACCCCAGGGATAGTGAGAGGTGGAGAAAGGCTGCTTACCAACTTCGAAAAAAAAAAAAAAAATTATAAGAGTGCTACCTATTCCTTTAATAACTGGCAATGAATATGTGGATTAAATTATAATGCAAGTCTGTAATGGAACTGACTTTTCTCCAGACATGCTATAGGGCGGTGTTTCTCAAACTTCAGATATCCGCGTACCCCTTCTTAAATTTTCATTATTACAAAGTACCCCCTAATTAATTAATTATAAAACAAATCCATTAATTAATTAAAAATAAATAAATTAATTAATTTAAATTAATAAATTAATTAATTTAAATTAATAAATTAATTAATTTAAATTAATAAATCAATTTAAATATTAAAGAAAATTAATAAATCAATTAAAATATTAAATAAAATTAATAAATCAATTAAAATATTAAATAAAATTAATAAATTAATTAAAAATATTAATTAAAATTAAATATCTATTTTATTTGAATTTATATGTTTATGTAAACAAAAATATGATTTATTTTTAAATTTTGGTTCTCTAGAGATGTCAGACGACACACTCTTATCAATTTCATTTGATCCAGATCCAATATTAACGTTTTCTTGTTGCTTACGGCTACGTCTATTTGCTATATTGCTCTCTTTTGGGGGTTTTATAAATTCAATCTTTAACCAATGATCCATACGTAAGAATTTGAAAGCTAAAAAAAATACTGTATTTACTCGAATATAACTCTAACTTTTTTCCCAACATTAAAGCTAAAAAATCGTGTTGCGAGATACGTGTGGGAATTTTTTGGAAACTAAAGTTTTCAGAAAAAAACTGAAAATGGTGCGACTTACCAAGAAGCGTCTACTCGCTAACATTATTTTTGGCATCGAGAACAGTTTCTTTGTGTGCATTGTCAAAGTCTACCCAAATAGCGTCATCTTCTTTCTTTCAAGCAAAAATTACCAGTAATTTACAAGACTTGAGATACGTAGAGCAGCGAAGAACTGCATATGATTGGTGCGGTATTAACAAAAGATCGCGCGAACCAAAGACAAATTAGCATTTCAACAGTTGAGTTGAAATGCTAATTCCCTTCAACCGAATTCCATAATATCTGAAACACATTCGTTATATATTTCTTAGTTTTAACACGTTAACGACGGGGGTGGGGTCAAGCAAAACCACATGTTCCACCGGCAACATATGGTTTTGCTTGGTCTATACATCAGTTTCTGTTGAAGAGGGGATGTGATTCATTAGTTAGTGCCGTTTTTATCCCGGTTGTCTCTAATTTCACTGTTTGTTGAAAAATATATTGACTCCTTTAATTATGCATAGCGGAAAATCGCCACGTACCCCCTAACGACCTTTCGCGCACCCCCGGGGGTACGCGTACCACACTTTGAGAAACACTGCTATAGGGGTTTCACTTAGTTGCTTCTGTAGTAATTTTAATGACCCCCCCCCACAGAAAAAAAAACTGTAAAGAATCTGAATGCATGTGAGTACAGATGTTCTTGTGTATCCATGAGTAAAAGAATTACTATGATTTTGGCTAATATGAATGCTTTTTTTTTTTTAGCTGTTATTTCTATTTCTTCTTATCATATAATAATATGATAATATTACTTATTTTATAGTATCACTCGTCATCTAATTTATCTCAGAACACACATGAGTACATACAAATAAATAGTAGTTGGTATGTATTTGTAGTTAGTGTTAGAGACATCTTATGATACGGTAAGCTTCCTTCAAATAATAAATAAATAAATAATAAGCAAATAAAAAATTTCTGGGTGCCCTTGTGAATGAACACTTTTCTACCGGGAATATTAATGATTTTTCTGAATACCCATTTGAGCATTTTAGTCTCTAATTTCAATTGTATCCTTGTTAACTGTTATTGTTATATTTTATAACGAAAATTCTGTTATCTAAGTTTGCATGTTATTATTGCTTCTGGGACATTTTTGTTTGAAATTTGAAACATAAAAATTAATTAGTTTTATTTTTAATAAAGCATAAAGAAAGATTTATTCATCCTTACCATTATGTGCGGATTCCAGCAAACCTTCCAAGCCAATAACAACAAAGTATCTGAGACATTTTTAATGCTGTAATATTTAACTAAATGTTAATGAATGTGAAGAGACTATAGCCTTTTTAACTAGAAAAGACGAATACAACTTTTGAAATAAAAGTTAAATGTTATTATCCGAAATAATTTAAGTGTGTTGGCAACTCATGTTAGGCAATGCTACAACGTACATCTAACCCAACAACAGATCCTAATTTCCATGTGGCGAATATACGGGTTCTGTAGAATGCTCTTGTATATTTAGCTTACGCGTGGCACTGTGGGAGTAAAGAGAAGAGGGGGGTGATCTCATAATATCTTTGTTAGTCACGTTTCTCATCCCAGTGCGTGTGCACACTCATTACTAACAGGACCAAGTTTTCCGTATCTGAGATCACCCCCCCAGCTTCCAAGATGCCTGTGGATGTAGCATCGTTTATGAAGGATTTCATTGCTGGTGGCATCGCTGCAGCAATTTCAAAGACAACAGTAGCACCCATTGAAAGAGTTAAATTACTTCTCCAAGTACAACACGTGTCTAAACAGTTAACACCGGATAAGCATTATAAAGGTGAGATTCCCTTGGTGGTTTTGCATCCAACCGGATGCCATTGCCGAGTGTAATAGTGTGATTTGTAGAGCTCAGTGTGATTCAGTTGATTTAATTTTCAGATAATTGGTTTTCTTTCCATCCATTACAGAAATGATTTATGATAATTGGAAGAATGATTTTGGGATTTTTTTTTTTTTTTCATTTCTTGTTTTTATTTATTTATTTTGGTAAAGTGCACAGCCGGATTTTTTTTTTCCCGATTAAAAGTAGAATTAAATTTTATTTAAATTATTGCAAGGGGGGAAAATGCTCATATGCCATCATATTACACAATCAGCTCGTAAAATGACCACGTTTTGAATTCACTAGGTTTTCTGTTTCGAAACATGCCATTAATTTAAGTGTCCAATAAAACCTTGATTAATATAAGAGTACAAAGAGAATAAAATTTAGAAATCAGTGGATATTCAAAACGCTCAGAATATAGTTAATTACCACCATCTTAGTGATAATCTCTGACGTATTTGCCATGAAGATGTTTTTGCTGGGTTTTTTAATATTTTTTGTTGTGCTTCTTTTTTTTCTTTCTTTCTTTCTTTTCTTTTTTTTTTTCTTATGTCACAGCCAAGTTTTATTATTGTCACTGTCGTAGACCTCGATCTTCTTGGCACATTCATATAGCTCCAAGGACGCAGTACATATGTACTGCTCTATTCTTATTTTCTAAGTGACAACATGGCTATAAAGAAAATTTTACATATAGCATCACAAAAACTTCCTATTTCTCTGTTATTCTTAATCTAGAAAATGCACAAACATAGACTGTATTTATTAGATTTATACATCTCTATATGTCCTAATCGAAAAAAAAATTCCAGGATTTCACTTGGCCATTATTTTCTGTTTTTCAGGCAACTTAATATATTCCTTGATTTTATGCAGTTCAATACTAAAACGGTTGAACTAGTAAAAGGTAAAACAAAATATGTCTAACCAAATTAGGACAAACAAAAAAAGAATACTTTAGTATAATCTATTATGCCTGGTATTTTTCATAGCTCTCGCCAGGGCGTGTAGATCGCATAATTATTATGTATTATTGCTTATGTAATGAATCTGCAACTCTAGTTCAAATCATTACATAATGATTTTTAGTGATTTAAACTAGCGATATAAATTTTAACTCCACAATGCAAGATATCTTATTTTGTTTAGAAAACAAAAGAAAAAAAAAATTTTTTTTTTCGTTTTTTTAACAAAAGCGAAAGATGATAATTTTGTTCCTATTTTGACGCTGAAAATATAAAGTGTATTTTATTAGATAATACATAAAATATTTTTAGCGATTTGCAATTTTCTTACTCACAAGAAAGAAACATTCATTCACCAGCTTTTTTTGGAGGCCCACACTTAATACCGCTGTGAATGGATTCCAAAACAACCCTGTTACGTAACACCGAACATTGATAAAAGGCCGTAAGTACACATCAAAATATTAATCTAAAGATTTTCTATGAAAGTATAGATTTTTACTTTACTTTTCGTTTAAATCATGTAAAACAATGATTTTAACAAAGTAGTTAAAACTATCTACTACCTAACAACACTAACTACAGTAATAACGGCAAAAGGAAACTTAGTAAATTAATAATTTCGCAAAGCAGTTTCATATAGTTGGTGCAAAATTTATGTCAACGTTTCTGGTGTTACTAAATATATATGTACGATAGCAGTAGTGGCTCAAGCGAGAAATGGTCATTCGTTTCTGAAGAACGACAATGACCACGGTAACCATGGAAACCACCAAATACGATTTGGCTGTCTTTCTCCAAGTTATGGTTCCTTACACACATACATAGCTATCGATCCAAAAGGTCGTAGACGGTAGGTGTAACCTTTTGGATGTAAAGAAAATTGTACGTGATATTGGAAAGTGATGATAGCAACACACAATATAAAATGTGTATGTTAATATTAGAGTTAGTGAAGCTCTTAACTGTTATCCATGGTGTATTATGTTATTTTCTATTATTTTATTTATTAAAAGTTATTCGAGGTAAATGTAAGATTATACAACACAATTATTTGCCTGCTTGTCTGAATGATCGTGATAGTTCGTAAACATTTTATTATCCTTATAGAATTCCTTTCCCCCCTTTATTTATATTCAATTATTGCAGGTAAATTATATTTATAAATCCTGAAAACATAACCATATAATAAATATAAAATTATTTATATTATTATAGAAAGAAGAGACTACAACAGATTAAAGAAAATAAATAAATAAAAATTAAGAATAGAAATAAAATAAATAAATAAAAATTAAGAATAGAAATAAAATAAATAAAGAAAAATAAAGTAACTGATATGATTAAGCAATAATTTGCATAACATACCAACAATCCTAGGAATTCAATACAAAGATAAACGAAACAACATATTTAAATCTGATCCTATACATTTGCCAACCCTTGGACATCATATTTATTTTCATTATTATTATTTACTTGCCCATGCAGGATTTTGCATGATGGTTTAATAGCGGACTCATATTTTTTATTTTAATACATTTAATTGTAATTTACGTCTTTGCCAATGGATGGTTCCATTGATACAATACATACTGTATATATTGTGTTTTCTACTAAATGTGTTGAGTCGGCTTTATGTGTGACAGGAAACTAAAGTATCCAGAGGATACTTTAGTTTTAGAAAACTGGAAACTAAAGTATCCAGAGGATACTTTAGTTTCCAGTTTTCTCGATACTTTAGTTTCGAGAAATAATATAAAATAAATAAATAAATACTAGCCTGGTTGGCAGAGTGGTTAACGTACCATCTCTTCAACCAACAGGTGGAAAGTTCAAATCTTGCCATGGAGTGGATGTTTGTGATCGTCTTTGGATGGGAGATAAATTCATTGCCTAATGTGAGAGCACTAAGTTGGCTTATGCATATAAGCCAACCTACTTTTCATTTTTTTTTTTTTTAAATGTACATTTTAAGTACATCTACTACAATACTGAGGCGTTCAACAGAGCTAAATTAAATATAATAATTATAAGTGAATCAATTTAATTAACCTACCCTCCATCCATAATAATTATGTAATTATATTTATAACCCCTTGATGAAGACCACTCCACATATTTTCAGCCCTAACAGCAAAAAACAGCTTTATTTATTTATTGTAATTATTTTTTTTTTACTGTCATTTCTTATGATCTCAAGTAGAGCCTGGTTGAGTCAAAAGTAACAAATTATTTCTATCTATAGCATCGAGTTCTTGAACTAATAAATTTCATTAAATTTCTTTCTCATTTCCTGTAGGAGAAATTCGTCGGATTACAGCTAACCAAACAGCGTAACTGTCATGATACAATCTCTCTCCACATTTAGTTTCATATTCTCTGAAGACGTCCATTAAAAATCCGAGTGAGGAAAATTGCGAGCATGTGCATTTCAACTTCTATTCATCTAACACTTTATTTTCGCCAAACCATGCACACTTTTGTTTATCAAGGTTATGTTAAAATCTCGTTTCATTTGTTCGCTCGTCAATCTTTTGAGATTAACTTGGGTCATCGGAACACTTGACTATTCTAGGCTGATTCACTTCGTCAACAAAGAGAGGCATATTTTCCTTGTTATGTAAATCTCAACCATTAAAGGACCCAACACCAAGATCCCTGGAATATTCCACTTTTAACCAAATGACTTAGAAGAGACGCAATCGATTTCTTGTCTAACTAAGTTATCATCTCCATTTCAATCAGCAGGTTCTTATGCGTAACCCCATTATTTTTCTGAAATCCAAATCAATCACATCGTGACTATTTATCATAATCTATTTCCTTCGTACTACTCTCTAACCAGTAAGTTGTGAGTTCGAATCCCGCCGTGGACCTTTGCAATGATTTTATTAATTCTGCGATGGGAAAAGGGCGTTTCCGACCTTTCCACTTCTTGTGGCAGATATTTTAGTTCTTCCAAAATGTGTAATGAAGAAAGGAGTGACCGTACGGCGTCCAATGAGAAACGTGATATGTGAAAAAAATATCTCGGGACAACCTCCAGCTCTTCAAGGAACATATTAACAGATTTCTGTTCCCTAATCACTTGCTCGTACATGGACTATCATACTATCATGTTATTATTATTATTATTATTATTATTATTATTCCTGATACCTCCAAGGAGTCCGAAGACTCATCGCGGGAGGACACCTTACCTCTACTACGATTCAACGCCATCTACCGCCCACCTCCAACACCACCACAACTAGTAATTTTTGTCTGTAAATTGCGTGTGTTATATATTTTGAGATCTCTCTCTCTCTCTCTCTCTCTTTGTATAGGAATGATATTAAGAAAAACTTGCACATCGAAAAGTATACATTATTACGAAATCAAGTACCATTTCTTATCTCAAAAACCGATTTGATAGATCGCAATGTAGAAATAATGTAAAATTCGAAAACAGTAGGCAGGGGTGAATGGTGGTTTATTTTATTTTTATTATTTATCGGTCATCGCTCTTTAATCAGTAGCCTGTCTCAAGAGAAATTCGGTCATGTTCAAATTATGTTCAAACTGCATTCATATAAAATACTACAATAAATAAACTATGTGGAGAGCGCTAATAGCTAACACTGACACAATACAGTTCACGTGTCAAACATTGAATAGCTGAATTTCATTCCTCTCTGCGCATCGCATTGCGCAGACCTATCTCCAATAGTTATGGTGTTTGGATGAAAAATAAACTTCAGTAAAAATAAATGAATAAAATACAATAATGCAATTCTTTTTTTTTTTTTTTTTTAATTTCCGAACTCAAGAGAGAGAGAGAGAGAGAGAGAGAGAGAGAGAATATGCATATACCATTTTCAAATCATTAATCCTATTAAATCAAAGAATGTAAGCAATTTTGTTTTGTAGCCTTCTCCAAGAAAGGATGTAAACCTGATATATGTTACTACTGTGGATGGGCTAAGGGCAGCGGCGGCCGGTGAAAACTTTAAGTGGGGGTGCTGCATATACAAAATAAGAAAATAATTAATTTTTTCCTAATCAGTAACTAATTTATTAATAAATAAATTTATATATTAAAAAAATTGCTTTATTAAAAATATGTCACCCTCACCACGAACACAATATAAAAGTTTCGTATCTCACAGAAATAACGCGCGCAAGCATACAATTTATCTGAAGCGACACTGCTTCTAAAACAGTGTCTGATTCACTTGTTACGTGCAGTGTAAACGAATATCGGCGAGTCTAGCTGCAAATGGTCGAACATGATAATTCTGACACGCGTTAGATTGCAGTGCATTTGTTTCCTAATCTAAAGCGTTAATTGAACAATTCGAATTATTAACTATTCAATCACTGTTGAAACATAAGCTGTAACCTTTAACATGTTGTATTGCATTTATATAATAATGTTGTAAGCATTGTTATTATTTATAAACACAAACAAAATTTAATTTTTTTATTTTTTCCTTCGGGGTGCTGCAGTATCGCAGTGCTTATGTACAACCCGCCACTGGCTAAGGGTTAGATAAATCCGAAGCCTTCTGTAGAGACCAATCATGGCAGCCAGAGTGCATTAGAATTAAAAAAAACAAAAATATATATTAAAGAATATTACGTAAGCAAAAAGTTGTCTAAATTCGTTTCTCATCTGTTACTTAATAGGGACACAAAAGGTTTACATCACCACTCAGAAATAGATTCCTAAGATGTTTTCATATAAATATCACTGAACGTCAGCATCTCAAGGCAAAGTAAGGTCGTATTGACTTAGTGCCAATTATGCTAACAGAGATTCATAGTGTTTGCAGCTTCTTCATGGCCTTGACTTTTTTTTGTCTTTTTTTCTTCAGGAACTGGTATTGATTTTTCGTGTGTACTTATTTTGAGACGTGTACATATATTAAGATTTTGATACCCTAAAAACAATGGACTTCAATATTGTGTTGGTGATTTAAATATTAGAAGGAAAAGGGATGATTCTATAATTACTTTATAGAATCTAATATGCTAGGAAGAAAATGAATTCTTGGAAGCGATATATGTGAAATATTTGTGCTTAAAAAGAGAAATGGAAGTTTAAGTTATTTCAAGAAAAGAACTTTGATAGTTTTAGAGATTGAATATTGCCAATGATCAGCATTAGCAATTTTTACTCCTTTTTGGGGAGGATGGGGGAAGGAAGGCAACTGTATGAAAAAAACCCTACTTGCCCATGCCAAGGCGGGAACCACTCGAAGAAAGGCTTAGAAAAAGTTCCTTTAGTCGGGACTAGAATCGAATTTAGAAAGCTCTTCGTCAAGCTGCCTAGCTTTATGGATGCAAACATCATTTTGCCAGGCCTATACTGTTTTATGGCGAATAAATGTTGCAAAAAATTAAGGTTCTTTTAATGATGCTAGACTTCCCTAAATATTAAATAAGTAGCTGTAATCCTTTTCAAGTTGGCAGTATTTATTCTGTCATGTCTTCTTTTTGATTCAACAGTTAGTACAAATTATTAAAACGTGTCAGTTTATTGCAAGTGACTTTTCAAATGGTTTAAATATAAATATACATGTCATAAGTCTACGTGAACTGATGTAAGCTACAGCAGATGTTATCGGAGGTATAACATAAAATAATTCTACACAAATGAAGAATGAAAAAAATATATAGCATTTATATTAAAAAAACGTTTTAGGCCAATCGGAAAAGGTATGTAAGAGTATTGAAAATTCCCTCAAAGTTCTAAATTTTGACAATAGAAATATTATACACAAGATATCATTGCGATATAATAAAAAAAAATACAGTCTAGCCGGTCTATCATAGTTGTTAAGGTATGCACTACTCACTTCATTTTTATAACATTCCTGAATAATCTTCTTGTAGACGTTTGATACAAAGAATAGAAAAAATTGGACTTTTCGTCAGTAGAAGGTGTAGTATCTCCTTGTAGTTTCAACGTAACTGATGATCTTTTCAAATTATATTCTCAGTGTGTAAATCTTCAATTGAAACTAAGCATATAATAATTATTTCTCTCTTTGAATAACATATACATCTAAAGTCATCCACTCGGGAATAGTGTTGTTGAATTTGTGTCAGTAAGTACCACGAAATATTCCCTGGAGCTTTTTAAACGGTAAAAAATAATATTGATGTGCTTGAGCTACCTACATCAGAACATACACTGTTAGATTACAAGTAATAACCCATTTAATTAGTCATTTAACAACATGGAGGTGAAACTAGTCTGAAAATCCAAAATTTTGATTAAAAAAAGGTGGGATAACTTCTCGGAATATAAAGACTTCAAAATAGGTGATTCGAAGACAAACAGATAAACTTAATTTTAGCAATTTTTTTTTTAACTCGGTTAAAAAATTAAAGTTTTAAAAAATGGTTTGCTTATACTTGGATAAGGGATGAAACGAGAATATAATTTTTGGTATAATTTCACATGACCTTAATAAAAATTCAACAAGAAAGTTTGAATTCTTTTGCTGAATCGCATAGTAGGCTTCATTAATTCATAATAGACAAAATCTTGTTGGACATTTAATCAATATATGTGTTTGAATATTTCCCTGACCTATATCCTTCGGAAATGAATGTGCTAGTTTGCATAATTTCAATCTTGTTTAGAAATTATATTTACATTTACGTTGCAGAATTGCATTAAGTTGTACAACTTTCTAGTACGACTTTCCGCCCATTAATAGGAAACTGCGAATATAAGGGCAAATTGAGAAAGAGACACTCCCTATATTAATAACAAACCTTTATTCTCCGCTTGTTTCCCATTAAGACTGTTGCAATGTTTTTGACGTCATATGAAAAAAAACAAAAAAAAAAAAAAACGGCACACAAATCATTCATTATTGCTATTATAAACTAAAATTATCTTGCAAAACCAGAATGTCTGGTTCTTATGGTTTTGCAATATACTGAAACACGTTTTATCTGTACAAAAATTCTATCGTCTGCTGTTATAACGTATTTGGTTTTAATCCATAAAATACACTAAATTAATTAAATAAAAGAGTTAAATAAATAAATCTAGTTGACCTGATTGGTGAGCGGCTAGAACATTAGCCAATACGCTCGGAGTGAGAATCCAACCGTGAACATGATGGATATTTATAATTTATTAGAGGCTTGAAATGGCGTCATATCGAGATCGTATAATGTTGCCAACATGACTTCATGGAGAGATATCCTGTAACACGAGAAATGACAATAATCACTAGAAAATGTTTTTCCCCTTTTTGATAATGTTAATAATATGGTAGGAAATAATTTCTTTAAATCAAGTTTAAGTTGAGAAAAAAAAAAAAAAGTAAGAATAATGCTAATGGTGGCGTTATCATAAAATAATGAATGTCATTTCAACGAATACAGCAGACGTCAAACATACTTGAAATGCCTCATTTAAAAAAAAATGGCTTGTATTGGGCGAATTCTGTAATCGTACTGTGAATAAAAAGATACGTTAGTATTCAGCAATGGCACGCTGATTGATGGTTCAGATGAATAACTTCATAGCGAAAAATGAAATTACAACGATTTAGTGATAATGATGGAAACTGTAACGGTTTGGTAGTGTTTCTAAATTCTATTTTCTCAATTTCTGCTTAACTGATATAAATGTGATTCCGTAGAAATTTCCTAACACGTCAAATTATCCGTTTTGAATTGAATTTTCTCAAAAATTATGGAAGGGTGGTTTTTTGTTTTTCGATTCACATAAAGTGAAAAAAAATCCATCGTGATGTTCTTTAGGACCGTTTTTGAGTCGAAGAATCCTCATCATCATCATCACCAATTTCCTGATATGTATGTCTGATATGTAAGTGCTGATGACATGGAGACAGGTACCTGGTCATCAGCACTTTAAGGACAACACATTGCAGAAAATATTCAAGAAAATCTCCTAACAAAATGGTTGTAATGTGAAAAGAAGACTAGAGATAGCTAAATTAGAACTACCGGGTGTTACAAGTGAATAGAATTTGAAGAAAGAGAACACCAAAAAAGATTAAGGGTCGTGAAAGAAAATATAAAACTAACGTACACTTATAATAATGCTGAAAATGATTATGTATTCATTCCGTTATATTTCAGTGAATGATGGATATGATGGAAAAAATGCCTCACGAATATAATTTCAGGACAACTGTGATAAATGTAACGACATTATACAAATTAACAGTGGGTAGTAAAATCCATTTGCAGTAGATTTCGACGATGCTCTATGATTGGAATGGTATAATTTCGAATATCTAAGACGCGAAGAACTTTAAAAAAGACCAGGAAAACATATTGGAATGACTAACCCTATGCTCAAATTAAAGTTAAGAAAGCCAAGGATCCTTGGCAAGCTGTGGGCCTAAATGTCCTGTAAGTACTGCGAATTATTATTATTGTACCTGGTACATTTTCTGTCATATTTGAAAGGAAATTTCTGTACGATTGTCATATTTGAAAGGAAATTTCTGTACGATTATCATATTTGTAGACAATTTTCTTTCTCGCATCATTTTGTTATTTATTTATTTATTATAACGGGCTACTCCAAGGAATTCATACACTCATCTAGAATTATCCAACATTTGCGCAGTATCTCGTGGCACCCACAACAGACTCTGGAAGGCTTATTCCATTCATTCACCATTCTCCAAGTAAAAAACCTAGCTCTAACACCCTTGCTAGCTACGCTCTTACACAGTTTCCAAGGATGACCTCTACTTCTCCCACCACCAGACCTATTCTGAAAAATTTCCTCTGAATTAATCTTGTAAAAACCCTTCAGTAATTTGTATGTCTCAATCATGTCACCCCTTTTCCATCTATCAACCATTTTATTGACCCACGAATCTTCAACCTGTTTTCGTAAGGTTCATCCCATAGACCCGCTACCAATCTTGATCACCCGCCTGAATTCTCTCCACCTCTTCCTCATCACCAAGAAACCCTAGCGCCCAGATCTACACGCAGTAGACAAGATGGGGCTTACCAAGGCGCGATAAATAGGAACAATAACCCGCTTGTCTCTGTTCGTCAAAGTATTCTATTCTTCAGTAACCAAGTAACCTGATGAGCTACTTTATCCACTTTTGATATGTTCCCCCACCAAAACTTTAGCTCCCTATCCGTTAACACTCCCAAGAGTTAGTCTTGGGAGTGTTAGCGTGTCTGACTTTGTCTATTTCCTGGAGTACAATTTAACCAGTGTAATATACAGCTGGTAATCTTTTCATCCCAAAATGCATAACCTTACACTTTGCCACATTAAACTGATATTCATTCTCCTTTGCGCAGTTTACCAATCTGTCCACTCATTCTGCAAAATTTTGACATCATTTGTATTAACTATTGCTCTACCCAACTTTACATTATCGGCAAACAACTGAAAAGTTCCCTTCATATTCTTTCCTATATCGTTAATGGACACATTAAATAGTAGCGGTCCTAGAACAGAACTCTACGGCACGGCACTAGTCACAGGTCTTCTTTTGGACTCTACTCCTAAATAAACTACTCTCTGATATCTCTCCATCAACCACCCTCTTATCCATCTCACCAACCCTATATCGTCCCCATGTGCTGCAATTTACTGATTAGCATTCCATGTGTTAAAGTTCAGCAGTATCACTATAAAACCCATTACCTTTAGCCAACTCAGCTGTCACTGTATTGTGTATTATAAAACGCGAGCAAGTTACTAAGGCATGACCTACAATTCACAAAACTATATCCCCCCCATGCAGTGTCCCATTTCCATCTGTCCATTCCTGTATTTCGCTCTTGATCAACTTCTCCAATACTCTGACAACAACAACAACTCCTGATATTCTGATCGGTCTGTAATTTTTTACATCAGAGTTGGAGTCTCCTTTTTGCAATGGAACTATTCCCCCCCCCCTTTAACCTCCTCGGGACTAACCCAGAGCTAAGACAGATTAAACAATATGGTCAAGGGCACTGGCAATTCCCTAGCAGCTTCACGTATTCACAGTTCAGAAATATGCTATGCACCTCCATTTCATTTACCTCAGTTCCCATTATTTTCAAATTCTGACTTGCAGTATTTTTTTCTGGAATCCTAAGCGTAATTTAGTCAACTTTATGTGTATGTTCAGCTGGTCTTATATGAAAAAAAAAAAAAAATCTTTTACAGCTTTGATAAGTAGTGTGTGCGAGATAAACATCATACTTAGGTTTTTATACAATATAATATTAAAAAAGACTAAAAATGAAATAAGAAGCTGAAGCAAATATAATTAAAAATAGAAATAAAATATAACTAAAATAAAAATTCATTACCTACAATAAAAAACATGAAACTGTATAATAGGAAATACATCGTTGATTTTCTCATTACAGGTATAATCGACTGCTTCGTTCGTATTCCAAAAGAACAAGGATTTTTAAGCTACTGGAGAGGCAACTTGGCTAATGTCATTAGATATTTTCCAACGCAGGCTCTCAACTTCGCCTTCAAAGACAAATATAAACAAGTCTTCTTGGGTGGCGTAGACAAGAGGACTCAATTCTGGCGTTACTTTTTAGGTAATTTGGCTTCTGGTGGAGCTGCTGGAGCTACATCTCTGTGCTTTGTTTATCCCTTGGATTTCGCCAGAACAAGATTAGCTGCGGATATCGGTAAGGCTGGAGCTGATCGAGAATTTACCGGACTGGGTAACTGCCTTGTTAAAATATTCCGGCATGATGGAATCATTGGATTGTATCGAGGATTCAGCGTCTCTGTACAAGGTATCATCATTTATCGAGCAGCTTACTTTGGATTTTTTGACACAGCCAAGGGAATGCTTCCCGATCCGAAGAAAACACCTATAGTGATTTCCTGGATGATAGCGCAGACTGTAACAACAGTAGCTGGCATTATTTCATATCCTTTCGACACTGTAAGGAGAAGAATGATGATGCAAAGTGGGCGAGCCAAGGAAGATCGCATGTACAAGAATACACTTGACTGCTGGGTGAAGATTCGCAAATCTGAAGGTGGAGCTGCTTTCTTTAAGGGTGCATTTTCTAATGTTTTAAGAGGCACAGGTGGTGCTTTAGTATTGGTCTTATACGATGAAATTAAAGCTTTCATATTTTGATTATATCTTTAATATTAGTGGTGTAGGACAATAAATCTAAGTGGATCATTGTAGTTGAGTGTTATACAAACTCAAGGTGTAAAACTTAAGAAATGATTTTTATTCTAGAGACGCTAGGCGTCCGAAACCAGCTAAACCAACTTAAACGAAACTGGGGGGGTAGAATGTGCATCGCAATATCCAGGGTAGATTTCAATATATTAGAGTATCTAAGAAAACACATGGACGATCGTAATGCCATCTGCCCAGAATTCATGGTCGTCTTTGTATTCTGTCACACGCAATATTGTGAAAAATAAATAATTGTCATAAACTGTGCTTGTCCCATGTGATGACTATCTCTAATAAGAATACATTACATATATTACCAGGATAATTGTTTGCAAAGGAGTAAGAACGTGTGTTTGCTATTACTGGTCCATAATGTTAGCGAGCATCACTAGACGATAATAAGTTAAATTGGAACGATTATCTTTAAATCAATCTTAATATAGCTTTCAAAGGATATCATTTCAACTGAGTGAAAAATTGGAAATGATTACGTGGACACTTTTGAAATGACTATGAAAGCGTTTATTAAATGGTGGCTTAGAAGCACAGAAAGGTTTATGTCCAGGCTAATTTAAAATAAGTCTGAGGCCGTCACTAATAAACATATCTCACTTCCATTTTACATATGCAAGGAATAAGTCTTTCTTAATAGTGCTTATTAACAAGTTCATTGTAACACCATTACACAAGTAATGCCATAGTTTTAAAACTAGTATATTGGCTAAAGACATCTTATGTAATTATAATGTAATTATAAATAATTAATTTGTTGCAACCCAACTTTGAACAAATGGTATGGAAATGTTGAAGAAACGCAGGCTATTATCCAGTGGCGGCTCGTAGCTTGAAATCGTGGGGGCGCTGCAACTTTCGAAATATACATACACACTGTAAGTACAGTGTATACGTGTTTGGATAAAATATCAAAATGAGGGTAAAACTGAAAAAAAAAAAAAATAAATAAATAAACATGAAAAAATATTGTTTATCATCGATTATACAGTTTGGTATAATTCAAAATTACTTAAAAATAAAATATATTCTTCTTGTTTTGTTTTATGAAAAAACTATTGTTTATTATCGACAGTTTAGTATAATTCAAAATGACTTAAAAATAAAATCCAGTCTTTTAATTGTAATTATAGGAATGGATTTACAATTTTTGGACATTACAATTAGATCCTTTAATTGTAATGTCCAAATATTTAAAGAGACGGAGTAAACACGATAAGCACTACGAACACTACTACTGGCGCAAACTGCATATAAACAACAGTGGAACTGCGCGGTGGATAGTGCCGCATTACGCTAATAGCTCGCATCTCACTATGACGTGTTTATGCTTGCGCGCATAGCAATATGACACTGTGG
Organism: Typopeltis vanoorti; assembly: GCF_054136105.1. Lineage (NCBI taxonomy): Eukaryota > Metazoa > Arthropoda > Arachnida > Uropygi > Thelyphonidae > Typopeltis > Typopeltis vanoorti. Next base: position 34,696,209 of record NC_143573.1, read on the forward strand.
TAAACAATGCTGCTAGTGTCCTTCGCCTTCATAAGTGCTACAATATGGATTTTTATTATTTGTTATACAAAATAAGAGAATTGTATAGGATTGTTGATGACAAAATTAAACATTACAAGCAAATATAAATACATTAATAAATATATTTATATATCGAGAAAAATTGGGGGTACTGCAGTTCCGCAGTGCCTATGCAAGAGTCGCCCTTGCGTATTATCCTTCACATCTGATTGGATTTGGTACAAAATACCCTAAGAATATGGTCTCCTTTCTGCCTTTTGACATTGGGTGTCCTGTTTCAACTACTCACCTTGGATATAACGAAAGAACTTGTCTTTATACTGAAACGTCTTACTAGTTTTCGAAGGGAGGAATTTTAGCAAAGACTTGTGAACTGCAAGTGAATTAACTGATCTTATACGAAAGTGGAAGGCTTTACTCCTGGAAGCCTTTTTAAGTTCCACAAAGAGACATACTGGCAAGAGAATACGCAAAATTAACAGACCCATTTCGCTGACTGATTTGTCTCTGTCTCAGTCGATCCAACTAATCATATAGCCATTGCAGTTCTAAGACCTTAAGATCTTTGGGTTTCGTCTACTCTTTTGCTTTTCAATGTGAGCCTCTGCTACTAATGGCTCAGTTAAGTAAGTTTGAGCACGGTTAGTAGTTGGAAGGAGACCAATCATTCGATGCTGTTGGCACACTCTCCCTCGATGAGTCTTTGGACTCCCTGGAGGTGTCAAATAATAATAATAATAATAATATTGACTATATATCCCACTAATGATTCTGCTCATGATTAGCGCTCTTTGAATTTGTCCTGGTTCACAAATCTTATGGGGAACAAAACTTCAAGCTCCTTCAACGCTAATCACAGTATTATTGGGGAAAGGACAATGTAGTCGTTCAACGATTTTGGAAAGCAACCTGCATACAATAATAATTATTATTATTATAATTATAATAATACCCTTCCCCTTTCTGTTTTTCTTCTTACTCCTATCCAACACGGACCACCCACTTCCTAACTGATGGCTGTTAGCAAACTTTTATTTAAAAGACTTTTACTCAAAGCCAATGTACGTCAGAAAGAATAAATTAGGTATCGCGAATATATGCAAGTAAACAATATTAAAAATTTAATCATTTATCGATTGTGTTTTTACAAAAAATACAATTGATCCAATTCGGTAATTGAATTAATTAGGCTTAATTTCCGGTATTAAGACCACATGTTTCTAAATTAAAAATTTAGAATGTGGCTTCAAGAATTTAGAACGAGGTTTCTCAATTTAAAATTCCAGGAATTACTGAATAACTTTTGAAATAACTGGCGGAAGAATCTTGAAACGGTTGAAGGTGTTCAGGTATTTTTTTTTTCATTAACCCAAATAACAACAACATTCAGTTATTTATGTCATTGGTTTTCTTTCTGTGAGTTAAAAACGAACAACTTTGAATGTGCGGATTTAGAGTGATATAATCGTATTAAGTTTAATTCTTTGCATCATTAACGTTTGGGAAACATTACAAGAGGGCAAAACCTTTGTAAATGTAATCGGCATAAAAATGCATCAACCATCAGATTTCACAAGTCCAACGAGGTCTTTTTTTTTTTTTAACAAAATAAATTTGTGAAATTCCATAATTGATTTCGTATATGATTCCTTCATAAAAAAAACATTATTTTTTAATTCCAAATTTATAAAGATAAGATTATTAAAAAAAATGACGATATAATTGGATCAATCTGTGCTTATTGAAGTATTTTGCTTGCAGCAATTAATTAATATGGTGTCACAAAAATACTTAAAATTTCAGAGTTTATGAAATAAGTAATTAATAGTTTATAATAATTTATTCCTGAAGGAAGTAAATATAATTTCCTTTACCAGAAAATGACATAGGAAACTGTGAAAAAGAAGAAGCGAATCAAAGTGATTATTTCTTCTTGGAATTCCGAATACAAAATGTACCAAAAAGAGATCTCGATGAAGAACTGAAAGGCAGACACGGCTTAAGGGATTTATGATAAGAAATAATCATTCGATTTATATTTTTCACATGTTACCTACGAAATTTCTTGTTGGAGGGGAAAAACCTGACGATAATTTAGCAAAGTTACTCTAAATCAGGGGTCGCAAACTGGCGGCCCGCGACCTTGATGATTTCTTTTCTAAAAATCAATGTTTCTAACATCCCGCGGGGATTAAAACAGAAAAAAATTCAAAAAAATTACTTTCATTTGCAATTTGAAAATGAATTATTATTCAGTTCACCTTTTAATTAATATTGAAAATGTTGACGAAGAATTACAAATGGAAGTAATTCAACAGCAGTGCAATACTGAACTAAAAAAATAAAAATAACGAAGTTGGCATACCAAATTTTATAAATACCTCGGCAGTAAATATCCCAAATATAAAATTTATTGTGCAAAAATGTTGTCAATCTTTGAAAGCACCTATGTATGGGAGCAATTATTTTCAATTATGAAACTTAATAAGTCAAAGTTCCGCTTACGGATCAAAGATTCTAGATTAAATGCAATACTTCATATTGCAACACGAAATGAAAAAGCAGATATTCACATGTTAGTACAGAGGAAAGATGTCAGGTTTCAGGATCAAAATCAAATTAAAAAAAGGACTCGTAGATAAAAAACTTTATTTTTGTAAGTCAAAATTATGAATTTAAATAATTTTCTTAAAGTATGAATAAAATATAATTGAACTTATATTTTCTAAACTTGTTATATTTTTAAAATTTAAAAATAAAAATGGTTATAAATTAAATATTTAAATGGTGGTGTAACGGTTTACGTAAGTCGTAAAGGCCCCGCAACAAAAGGGCCTTTGTTAGAGCCTTTCTTTTTTTAGTTTATGTTTTGGACAGAATAATACTGAATACAGCCCGCGTTAGATATACATCTAATTGACTGGTCCTTTGCTGCGTTTGAGTTTGAGACCCCTGATTTGAGCCATTTTTATTCTCATGATTCAATACATTTTGTACGATAACTGGATTAGAAGCCTCAGAAGAGTACTGACATCTAAATGGACCTGTATGGAGAAAGCCAGTCACGATAATTTAGCAAAGTTACTCTAAATGTCAACAACTTCAATTCTATGCACAATATGTTGAACGTGCGCTACTTTTGAATCCTTGAGAAACACTGTTAGTGGAATGAAAGGTGTGATGTCCTACTCTGTTAGTATCGCATCAATTTAAATTAAAAAAAAAAAAAATAGGTCATTGCAAAGGCGGATTAAAATCATCCCTGAAACAAGATTTGTTAAGTGGAATTAGCCGTTGGAGTTATTGTTAGACACAAGTGTATGTAAAAGTTCTCCACATGATTCTCACCTAAGATCAGTTGAACACGCGTGTTTCCACTTTTTTTTTTTTTTTTTTTTTTCATGTGGATTGCTGAATTGATCTATCTGGTAAAAAGCACCTCGTATCTAGGGTCAGTTATAAATGTAAGACTGACAAATATAAATTCAACAGCACAGGCATATTATATAAGAATCATGTCGCTGACAAATTGCATTTCCGTTCTCTCTTTCTCTCTCTCCCCTCCACTTTCAAGAGCGCCCTCCTATCACATTTACTATTTGCGAAATAAATCAGGGAAGTGCCGACTTGGCCTAGTGTCACATTTTTTTGTACAATCCCGTTATGACGTCACAGTCTCCGTGTACTTATTAGGAAGCAGAGTAATGAGGAGCAGAGGAAGGCCAGAAATAGAGCTACTACTACCAGCAAATGTCAGAAAGCAGCAACAGATTGCTAACGACGGTGAAGATCACAAACTTGGGAAGAAAAAAAAAAGATCTAAAGGGACAGGTGAAGAGAGAGAGAACTGCAGGGCACTACTTACGGAAATAGAAAGGCGAGGATGGAAGATTGAGTATTAACCAGACATGAGCGGATAAAAACTTTTAAATAGAATGAATCGATTAAAGAATTAATTAAAAACTTAACTAATTAAGTAACGTAATATAATTATAAAATTAAATTTCTTTATGAAAATAAAATTTAAAAATGTCAGATTATTATTATATACATAATGAGAATGAATAATATCAATGCATGTAACAAATTACACTTGCTTACCATCTTCACTTTATTATTTTTCTCCTTTCCTTATTCTTTAAAATTTCTTTATGCCTGGAATCGATCATAAACATTTCATGAATGTGAACTGATATTTTGACAGGAAATCAAGATGTGATGTTCCCTTTGCTGCATACTGAAAATAACATTTGTGCTTTTATATGTAAAGATATGCAAAGATGTTATTTTGCCTCTTTACAAGGCATTGATAAGACCTCACTTGGACTATTGTGCGCAGGTCTGGTCTCCTAGTTTCCGTTGTGATTCTCATACAGTGGAGAGAGTGCAAAGGAGAGCGTTAAAAATGATATCAGAATTGTGGAATGCTGATTGAGAATTCGTAGACTGCAGACACTGGCAAACAGGAGAAAGAGGGGTGATATGATTGGGAATTAAAAACTTCTGAAAGGGTCATACAGGATTTCAATTGATGGAATTTTTCATTTTATGGAGGGTTAGAAAGGACGAGAGGGCATCCTTGGAAACTGAGAATGAAGGTCGCATGTCAGGGCTAGATTTTTCTCTCATAGTGTGGTGCGTGATTGGAATGGATTGCAATTGGTGAGTGCAAACAGTGTGAATGAATTCAAGAATAAGTATGAGAGTTGGTGCGTGTAGTAGAATTAGTAACGAAGGTGTTCCAATAATAAGATAAGCACTTTTGTGCGAAGGATTTTATTCTGACATACATGCATGCATAACACATAAACTGACTTTACTCCACATCACTTTTTCACATATATCATGGCGAAGAGACACATCTATCCTAGAAGAAGAAATCGATATCAAGTGCCTTTTTGATCAAGAAAGAAACCCGACATAGCTGTTGGTTGTCACTCAGATACTCCAGTGAATGCAAGATCAAGACTGTGTGGAGTGAGGTCTAGAATGTCCCGTTACGAAGAAATTCATCATGCCGAACCTAAACCTGTTTCATGGTGTGTCGTTTTGTTTCATATACTTCGTTCAACTGGCGATGATGAGATGGATGTACATGAAATGTGCGGTTACTTTTTGAAACGCTCTTGCATAATAAAGAATACCAACATTTTCATAACATTAGACAGGAAAAATGGAAAATATCATTGGAAATCTTAATAGAGAAATTATAGATTTCTAAAACAGCTTAGCATCAAGATGGAATATTAATTGTGGACATAGATAACAGAATTAATAGAGATGATATGTTAAAAGCCAATTAAATAAACGTACATGAATAAGTAAGAAATTGTTGAAAATATTAAGTACCTAGATTTAGATCTATATCTTTTATCTAAGAAAGAAAAAAAAACCTAAAATGAGGGCCATTCCTCAATCTAGCTTCTCTCATCAGCGATACAGACTAATCAGCCAAAAAATCACAAGCTTTTACAATTATAGTAGATGTGGCTAGAAAAGTATGTATAAAGGATTTGAATGTCTTATAATGATATTAATTAGATTTATTTGAAGCTAAGCTACTTGAAGGTAAAGGGACACTGGGACATATAAGATAAAGATGAAGCTACGATTGAATTACATCTTTTTATACACATCATTTTTATACCATTAATGATCCCACAACAGACTTTGATGCGTTATTCTATTCTTGGCCTTGGACAACACCACGGCTAAATAGCTGAATGTGACCTTTCATATATTGATCAATACAATGAAAGCTATTCACTGACAAGCATTACAAATGCCTATTGCATTGGAATTTAGGCACGTTTTAAACTAAACAATATCCCAATGTACTACCGGTATCTACCGTATCAGTTATGCACTAAGCCTCCTCGCTAGGATCTGTGAAATGTGACTTTGTAAGAATTTGTTTAGATCACGTTAGACAGACCCATCTTTAATTTCAAAAGATTTTTCTTCTAAATTTAAGTGTAGCCTTCCTCTTGATTATACCTGACTAGGGGTGTGTGTGTGTGTGTGTGTGTGTGTGTGTGTGTGTGTGTGTGTGTGTGTATGGGTGTGTGTGGGGGGTTCTTCTAGAGCTCGCAAACTTCCGACCTAATGCTCTGCACCTCCAGAAGGCTTGCCGCTTCTGAAGTCTCACCACCCGGACCAGTGGAGCACCCAGAGGGGGATGCCAAGAGGGCCCTTCCCCTCCCAAAGAAAAACACACTAGAAAATTTTCCAAAAATCTTGAATGAACTCATAAGAAAGATATTACTACAGCCTTAATGAAAGAAAGTTATTATTATCATTATTATTACATGACACCTCCAAAGAGTCCAACGACTCATCGAGGGAGGGCACTCTATAACGCTTCGTTTCCACCACTTAATCTGCCAACTGCACAGAACGCTACTACCACCATCATCATCTACACACAGCGCCATCTACTGCCCACCACTAGCATTTTTCGTTTATAAATTGCGTGTGTTCTCATGGCTGATTTGTCTGTATGAACACAAAAACTTTAGGTAACGACTAAAAATTCTCGTGTTCTATGAAAATTACTGCAGTGTTAAATTTATATACGTTTGATTAGAACACAGAGGGAAATTTAGAGATAGTGTAATATAAATTTAAAGAAATGTAGAATTTTTGACTTTATTATCTCTACTCTTATGACCAAATAATTAGACTTTAACTCAGCAGTAAATAATACTATAAAACCTCGCTAATATTTAAAGGAATCCAAAAAAGGAAAAGTAGTTAGAGTGTAAGACTAATACAGAGGCCAAAACTCTGATATCTAGTAAGTAGCCGATCAAATCTAAAAGTGGTTTCTCTGTTGCAAGGGCTCAATGCGACTTATAAAGTGAAGGAGTAAACAAGTTATTTCAGCTTTCCGATGACACGTTCAAGGTTTTTGTGGTTAGAAGGGCTCAACCTGCCAAAATTTGCAGAATAACTTTATAAACTTGTGGGGAAAGTGTATGAATGGATAAAAAAAAATTGACATATCAAATCTCACTAAGCTGCTCTTCCTTGACTAAAGAGTAATATGATGCCAGTAATGTTCAATGATAAATAAATCTTCTAATGTCTTTTCATTGTGTAAAGGGAGTAAACAACTATTTTAGTCCTAACTTTTTTTGGGAGAACTTGGAATATTGCGATCAACTCTGGGAACCGCTGAAGAATTTTTTTTTTTAATCATGGAACTTACTTCGACATGCATCTTTTCGTGATCAGATCGTTCTATTTTATCAAAAATATAAATTGTCATCCCAAGAGTATAAATAGCAAAAACGAGGTCACAGAAAACACTTTCTGCCCTTTCAGAAGCTTTTATTGATCCCTCAACATTGCAAAGGATTATTCTAGATAACAGTAAGCTAACTGCTCGGAACATGCAATACGATACAGATCAACTTGGAGAAATTAAAAGCACTTAGTAACAAGCCAACACGAATGCGCTTTATGGATTTCTTCAAATTTAATCTTAGTATTGTAGATATCTTAACAGAAGCGAGAATGCTGCTTTGTAGATTACTTAGCTCCCTGCTTTCAAATGTTGTTAGCATAAGAATCGAAATAAATCATAAATAATTACACAATGCAATTTTGCTTTACAGAAAGGAATGATATGCTGAGAAAAGGCAAGGCAAATAAAGACAAAGTCGTTTGCATTTTGCTCATATAAAGTATACTTAACTACAAGAAAAATAGCCCTGAGTTGCCCAAGAATCTGGGCAATTTGGTTTGCACCGGAAGAGGAAGCTAAATCAAGTGCAAAACTGTTTTACAAAAACGTTTGATTTCATGTTATGCTTTAAAATGAAAAAAAAAGGCAGAAATTTATTGAGGCAAACGACATTAAACCTAGCCACCTAGGAAAAAGTGAAAGTCACAAAAAAAAAAGAGACAAAAAAAAACAAAAAAAACCAGTAAGAATGAAATAAACATGCATTTGCACATTTCTGGAAATTAAACACTTCACACCTGCAGCATTAGCGAAGGTGAAATAGGAAATATGTTCGATGATTATAAAAAATGAAATAAAAAATATATATTTTTAAAATGATTATTTCTTTCTTAGACCGTTATTTAAATGTTAATAAATTGATAAACATAAAATTATTTTTCACTAGTACCTGTTCTCAAAAACTGAAGGAATATTTGCACGTCACAATGACGTCAATGTAATTCATGACATCACTACATCTTGTTCAGAATATTTCTTTTTCTTTCGAACTAATTTCATCTTTATATGATACAAATATTTTGAAAAAAAAATATTCAAGGAGCTAAAAAAAAAAAAAAGGCATAAAATTACTAAGCGTCAAATGGAAAAAAAAAAAAAAGGGAAAATTTACTTTAGAGTTCTTTAAAACAATGTTTTTAACTCTCTTTGACCCGTTGTAACATACATTCTTGAAGTGCTTTACTTTTTCACTGGATGATTTAAATGACCTCATTGCAGTTAACTGGCATCAGAGTTCAGAGGTTCATCTGGCAAGTTTTCAAGCTGTTACATTACTAAGAGAGAAAAACAGACAGACAGAAACAAAAACGTAATGTAATACATACGTAGCATAATAAACCCATCTCAAAGCCTGGTGTTAGCATTAGTAAATGACACCGATCACAAAGTTCGTTCTTGCTTTATTAAAAGCCAAATTTGTTATATTAATTACATAAATAAATCAAATAAAGCAAATACCAATATTTGTGCGTGTTTTCAACATAATTAAACATGTACAAATAGTTTACATAATATAAGCATTTTACTTGATGTTATTTTCAACATCATAATTCCATATATTCTATATTTAATTGTATAATATAATAGTTATACAATTCGCTTCCACAGCCTAACCGAGTCACATGAAAAAAATATCCAGTAGGCAGTAGTGCACTCTCCCAGTGATGTTGATTCCGTATTATTCTTGATGGGAATGGGGGGGCAATTCTGATGATTGGTGAAATTGTTTATTACGCTTTGTAAATTCTTACACGTGTGCATTTTTTATGTAACGTCGCTGTTGCCATGGAAAAACACGTACAGTTTCCTTTTAATGTCCCACTTGTTAGTTCCTGGTGCAAAGCACAAGTAAGGCACTCCTGGAACAAACTGTAATCGGGAGATGCAATGTCACGGTAATAGACATCATTGCGAAAGGTCACTTACATATTCATATATCGAAAGAGATCTGTGCTTACAACTACCTTTGGGAACTCGAAAGTTTTTTGTTGTCATCATTTTGTAACGTATACGTGAAATTCTATTTGTAATGTTATGACGTCATGTAATACATGCAAATAAGAGACAAGTTTATCTGGATATTAATTCTCTAAAACTCAATATCAGCTTAAAAATTAAATAAGCAAATGTCAAAAATGTATATTATAACAGAATAATCTATTTTTTTATGATACAGTCTGCAGGTTCTTGATTTAATTATTTTTAAATCAACGCAACTTGTAAATTGAAGAATTTTTCTCTCAACCTCATCATGAGATCTAAAAATGTTTTTTTTTTTGATTTATTCCAGGTCATTGGACGAGTAATAAAATCTTCATCATTAGGGTTAGCAGAATTAGAAACGTGATTAGATAGAGCGGTGATTCTAGTTCTGCGATACGCGATGTTCTGTCACATGCTCTTCCATGAGCAGCTCAATAGATTTCTCCGTCTGACCCCAAATAGGGCACATTGCAGTTACACCAAACACGACAAACTCCTGGATACTTTAATCTGTAATTTTTCGATTTAGGTGCATCGAGTAAGGAACGGAGTTTGGTTAGAGAAGTAAAAGAAGTGCGAATTTTAAATTTCTTGAGAAATAGAACTAACATTGGTGAAGCTGTTATAATATGAAAGCTTGGGCAGCATCCATGCTTTTTGAGTAGTGCAAGCTAAGGCAACTCGGGGATGCCGAGGACTGTATTCCCGTAACTCTCAGGTCAACTTACGAAACTTAGTTTCTACATGCAGCTTTGAAATAATGATGGATCTTGTATCCACTTTGACAGAACACGTTATTCTCACACAGTCTAGTAAATTTGGAGGCCTGATTACAGGATTTCCCGGCTGTCCAACTGATAGGCTGCGGGTTCAAATCTTGCCGTAGACATCAGAGTTTGTGAAAAAAAAAAAAAAAAACAGTTCTTGTTTCGAAGTTATTGAGATGTTAGTTGACAGTAGAGCAAAATTGCTTGTTACATGGAGTTTTGATGGCCATACTGCTACAAGGCGACGACATGCGTGGACTCTTAATTCGATCATTTCATGATGCACTGCGCTCTAAAGACAATAGCTGGAATAATCGCATTCACTTTATTTATTTTATATTTTAAAGTCCACAGGATTCTATGCACAAAACCTTAGAACAAGAAAACAGGAAAGGCGAGGAAGATTGGAACACACATTCAGAATGTTTTCGAAACTCTAATATAGACAAAGACGTTATAAAGATCCTGTAAACTTAAATTTGCGAGTAGCGCACATTGGGCGACTTTGCACACATAATCATCCGTGGCAAAGCTGTCATGTTTACTTCTTATCATTGCCATTGTTTGTAGAACAAGACAATGAACAGAACAACATCCTAGTGTTGACAAGCCCAACTAGAGAAGGAAAATTGCTTAGTTATCCTGCTATCTACAGATGACACCACAGTTGTATTAATTATTTGACTGTTAGTAGTAAGTTTAACGATGTTTTTAGTATATATTGTTTCTGTGCAATTCCAACGCCTTTTTGTGCTTACTTTTACGTCTACACTAGAAATAGTGAATTAATATTATCAAAATTGCTTACATTTTTTAAAAGTGTTTGATATTATCAATAGCAAATGAATTATATTTAAATTTTACAAATTAACCCTTACAAAAAAAATGGTTAAAAAAAATTTCCTCCAAAGAAACTCTCTCAATCAATTGGGGTACGCGCTATTTATTTTTTCTGTCTTGGGGGGTACGCGATCAAAAAAGTTTGGAGACCACTGGGTTAGTTAACTAAGGCTGCGATTATCCAAATTGTTGACGTGTAATCCCTTCGATGAACGGTGAATCGATGGATTAATTTTGGGGAGGGGGGGGAATCGGGGGATAATCTGATAGGTATGTACAAAGAAAACTATACCTGAATGGAATAGTAAAAATTCCATTCATTCCACACCTTCTTTTAGAAGGAAAACAAAATCATACATCGTTTCGTATATTAGGCATTATGTAATTTGGAGCTCATATAATTAATTTGAAAATTTGCGAACTGTTTTAAAAAACTTAAAAAGCCTTCAAATTAATAAAATAAACAAACATGGCATTTTCCAACATGGGCAGTCATGAAACCCTTGTCAGGTTAATAAACAGCAGCCATGTAACAATTTATTCTTCCTATATTGAGGTTTTTTCCACTCTTCATGCATTCTGCACAATTCTTCTGCAGAATGCACGAGGAGTAGAACAGCCTAATGAAGGAAGAAGAAATCGTTAGATGGCTGCTATACAAGCGATAATCTGAAATCTTATTTCTCAAAGTACAAGTGTAATGCAAGTACTTCGAGGACAGTGGAAATATCAGATTGTTTGAAACTACTGGCTTAACAACTATTTTCCACATTGCCACTTCCATCCCGTATATTTGCAATTTCATTATCTCTTATTGAATTTTATTCTTCTTTCAGTCATTTATTTAAATTATTTCTTCGTCAATTCAACGAAGCCCGACATTTGATCCGGAGATAGATAATGTTCCACATCTAATCCTTATTTGTTTTATTTATTTTAGTAGCAAAAATTTTAGTAGCTCTGCAGTAATTCAATAATAAATGCTGGATGTCTTCCCACGCAACTAACAGTTTCTTTTCTTCCTAATGAGCTAACTTAGCAGGTCAGGAGTTTATCCAGGATGTCGTCATGCTCTACAAAACAGGCAGATGCATTGCATCATATAGGACGAGTTGACTTACGCAAAATTCCGATATAGAATGATTATGTATCATTACACTGACATCACGTGATAATATGCAGTGAGGAGTTCTGCATATCTCGGGTTCGAGCCACGACCTTTGATAATAATAATCAGCTGTGACTTCCGAGTTTGTTTTTTTTATTGTGGGTCACACTGGAGCCAGTGCTAAGTGATCTCTCTTTTTTTACTCTAATAATAATAATAATTATAATTATAACCTACAATTACGGTTCAAAACACCAAAGATTTGCTAATTTCACAGTCGAAATGTATCCATCTTTTATTACATTCTTTTATAAGTGGAACCATATTGTAACAATTGTTTTAGGTCGTGTGATAAAAATATGTCAGCGACATTTACCTAAGGATATTCGCTCCATTACATTGAGGAGAGTTGGCCCATTGCCAAGACTTAAGAGCGTCTTTCAGACGTCCTTGTACGTCCTTCATAAATGGTAGCAGCAAGCGAGATAGTACGATCAGAGGCTGAATTGGAGGAAGACACACTAGACGTTTCTCCTTTGATAGCAAAATATTGTCGTACCTCTTCAAAGCATCAAAAATTTTTCACTGGCAATACCAGAAGGGTTTTATCTGCTAGGGAATTCAGTTGGTAAATTGGAGATTAAAGTCACCCTTATCTTCTTTTTTTCCCCTCCATCATTTCAACCACTAAGTATAATGGAAGTAGACGTTAAAACGATTCCCGTCAGTGATGTGAGAAATCTTTATATGGACTCTTTCGAAAAGGTGAGTTAGCCGTCTCCTACGGAGGTAGGGGTTTTTTCACCCGGAAACTCGGATGTTTCGTCCCTCAACGGGCAAAGCGGCTCCGTGAACACACGCATCTACAGACATAGGACACACTGGGAGGCATAGGGACAACCACTTTATCTTCGAGACTGTCGCGGTTGTGAAGTCCACAGTTACAGAACCTCAAATGGCTCGTTAAAAGCTCAAGACAAGACTCATCTACTCCTACAGATATCATACGCTAAATCTTCATTACTAATGTGATGAATGCAAATAAATATTTTGTATCCAAACATTTTTTTTGTGTATCTATATCAAAGAGAATAAATAAAGTATCTTACATTATCATTAACTGAAATACTGCACTGGTTGTATCTAAACATCCGGATGGAACATTCAAGAGGCTTCAAAACATTCATGGACTCCATATTATTTAGATAGTAGATAAACCTGGACTGCTATCCAGAAAATTCTGCGTGTTTAGGTTATGTCGTTTTAACTCACATTGTAATGGTGAAGTATATTATTGACATTTGCTTACGATACTGACGCTAGTTATTTTTCTTGCTTTTCTGTTAGCAAAATCGTCGATAACATTGCCGAAGTCTATTTCACAGTAATGTAGGTAATTATTAATCAATTTTATATAGAAAAACTCCTCTCACAACTAGCAATACTTACAGCAATTGTGAGGAAAATTCATAGTAGTATTAAAATATTTGGAAATCAGTTCTCGAGACTGTATTTTAGAATTGACTGCAAAAGTTCAAAAAGGTTCAAAGTGCCGCCCGGGGCGGACAGCTCCACCCCCCCCCCCCCTGTAGCTACGCCTCTGCTTTCATCAATAACTAATCCAATAAAAGAGTTGATCAATTAATCACCTTTGGTAGCGGAAAAAGATGATACTGTTATAGCTTATCTCCGCTAGCCTGGTAGATCTGTCGATTGTTGATATCTTGCATGTTTTTGAAATGAAAACCAAACCCTCAAGAAGGAAAACTGCCACCATCACAGGAGACTGGCTAACTTCTTCTGGTTGATAAGCCCTTAAATCTTTCCTTATACTACGACTGAATTTCTCAAGTCTTTCTAATCAGAAAATCACTATCGATGCAACGACAATTTGCAGGAACTAGAATAAAGAATTGACGAAACTAAGAATATTTTCCCGGTCTTAAGTGTAGATCAATAACGAGGTCATCATCGAGGCGCCAGATTGACAGCTCCAAGATGTACATTTCTCACTGCAATTCAAATAAAACCAGCAAAAGCGTGGAAGTAAAGCATTGATTTACTGACTACACGATTTTACATGGTTCTGGAGATCATGTTGACTGGTCAGTGATATTTGTGCGATAGTCTGCTTGTATGAATGTAGATTTTGTTTTTTTGAGTCTACTAACGTAAGAAATTATTTGCAAACTTTAGAGTTTGGTCATTTTCTTTTATTTAGAGAAAAAAATTAATGTTTGCATGTCTTTTTTACTAATTCGTCACTGATTTCTTAATACCATAGTATATAGATTAGAAAAATCTTTATAAGATTTTTTTTTTTTACTTAAATATTGAATTAGTTCGGGGTAGGTTAGTTTTGTATTAAAAATACAAAATGTTATAACTCTTCTGTTATTTCAATATATATTCTAATATATTGAAATCAGGAAAGGTAGTAGATCCACTTCCTTAAGGAAAGTATATACCGATTTATCATTTATGATGCTGGAAGGTTTTTATATGACATTGCACTGTTGTTATTAATTCATAATTCATTGCTAGATAATAACAAACGAATCGGTAGAAGAAAAAAAGTTAGATTCTTCTAAGGGAGTTCGGAAGTTCATTACATACCTCACTAATACCGTAGCCCCCGTATATACCAGTGGCGGTAGGTGAAAATTTTAAGTGCGGGTTCTGCATATACAAAATTTAAAAAAAAATTCTTTTTTTTTTCCTAATCAGTAACCAATTTATTAATAAATAAATTTACATATTAAAAATATTTCACCCTCACCACGAACACACACCAATAATAAAAGTTTCGTATCTCACAGAAATAACGCACGCAAGCATACAATTCATCTGTAGCGACAATGCTCAAAGGAGTAGTGTCGGATTCACTCGTCACGTGCAATGACAAGCGCAAACGAATATCGGCGACTCGAGCTGTGACTGAACGGATATAAAAAAAGGATTAAAACCTATCATATAAAATTGCTCTTGGTATGTTTAAAAAAATTTAATTTTTTCATTTTTTTCTTGGGGGTGCTGCAGTGTCGCAGTGCTTATGTACAAGCCGCCACTTACAACAGATAAGTACCGCCATATTGTGCTCCTAAACCCTAACAGGTATATATATGTATAATATCTGTGAGTTCTATGGTAAATTATTATTTTATATTGTGAATTAGATACATTACAACAGATAAGTACCACCATATTGTGCTCCTAAATTTCTACATCTATCTCTCTCTCCTGAGATTTTTATTTAATAAGGTCAAAGCATCTTATGGTAACTTGTTTTGGTAAAATACTTATAAGCTCTGTATTACTTAAACTTTAGTATTTCTAAGCCTGGGTTCCCACTGATGAGACCTCAATAAAGGTCGAAACCGGTCTGGGTAGTGGCCCCTTGCCTTTAATGCATAGCATCATACATCTCCTCCAGGAGATGGGCTTTGCATTAAGGGTAAATATTAAGAATAGTGATAGGAGCTTATTCCACCTTTACCACTAGTTGGCTAAGGCTTGCACTACGTACGGGTCACCCAGACTTGCACTACTTGCAGACGCAAACTTGATTTATTTGTCTGTTTGCTTACTTGGGAAATGGATTAAAATCAGGTTTAAAATACCTTGGTATCTTTAACGTATATTATACTCAAGGTAAAAAAACTTTCTACATATATATACAGTATCTCTATATAAATATTATATAGAGTATGGTACTATCTGCGGGGTGTCTTGGAACGTATTCCCCCGCAGATGAGTGGGTACTGTACACACTTCGCGAACATATCTCCATCATCGACATCCGTTGCGGTGTCACATGTCTGTTTTAGGTTGCTAAATAAAGCAAGTCATATATTGAGGGACTTCCTTTCTGTCTCTCTCTCTTTGTGCGTGTGTGTATGTGTGTGTTTCAAATGATAAATAAACCAACAGTATGACCTAAATGACTTTAAGAGGGGTGCGACAGCCAGTGCCAGGCGTATCTAGTAGCTTAGACGATGAGTGTAGGGGAGGAAGTCTTTCCTCCAGTACGGAAGCAACTTTTCATAATGATTTCATTTTTATAATCATGTATATGTTAGAATATATACAAAAATAAAATATTTCGTATATATTCTAATATATGCCTGGAGAAATGCTTATCTTGTACTTGCTTTCGGATGTCTATTCACGATGCCTTTAGATGACCCCGTGTAACGTTACGGAAACTGCTCCCTTCATGTGATGTTTATGCTAAATTCTGCACGGTATACCTAGAATGATTCAACTGGCTACCAAAAGAATTCAGCCAATATGATGAGAGAGACCAACGAAGGAATACAAGAATCATGCAGTCTCATAGAAGAACTACAACCAGTCAAGTGATATGAAATAAAACAGTGGTCTGCAAAGAAGTAGATCGAAATGTATTATGGGTTAGAAACTCTCATCGGCTGGAGTACAGAACACACCTCACTAAATTCCAGTTCCAATTGGCTGAGACAAAGCATATATGCGTAAAACAATATGAACCAATGACATCCTGCCAAGAGACTGTACTTTCGTTGGATACAGAGAAACACTTCTGACTTCTGGATGTTCAACTGATTTGAGCATCGTTACCGATCTGCTCACAGTTTATTCATCTAGAAACTTGCTCCAATAAGGATAATACTATCTGCCACACATTATTTGAAAACGAATTTATTATATTAGGATAATATTAGTTTTACTAATATTTTTAATGAGTTGTTGGTTTGCTTATATTATGTTGGCATGCCCCACCAGAGCGAACAAAATATATCGCCATAAGAAAAACACTTTTGGATTTCTTTTATGACCTTTTTTTTTTAAATATCAATCTCACAGGGAATGATATCAAAAAAATCAGCTAATGCCTTTTATTCCCACATAGGGAGTGGGCGAAGCCGATTTAGCCCTATCTAACTTTTTTTAGAGACTGAGTGAACAGTTCTCCAATGGTAGCCAATCAGAGAGAGCTTGCCCAATTATCACTAATTGGCACGTGAAGAGACGGCTAACAATTGCCGCCATCTTGGGGTCCCTGACCCTAACACAATATTTTTATATCTGAAAAGAGTGTGGGATCGATGGTCGATTCTCTCGAGTTTACGAGACGAAAAATCCAAGTTTCCGGGAGAAAAAACCCCCTTGTTTGTGCCAGAGATTGACTAACTCCAGAACCGTCGAAAAAATGCTTAATAGTTAGGAATAAAGAAGAAATGTGTTGTATAGCTTTTTGAACGACAGAGATCGAAGTCTTGGGGAGGAGGGGGGGTTCCAGAGAGCAGAGGTAGATAGAATCAAAAAGGAAAATAAGTTGTTTCAGTAGGGTTAAATATAGACGAGGAACAATTGTTGACCCTCTATGAAAAAAGTGACTGGAATTAGTGAGAGAGGGTTAAATTAACCAAACAACCCTTTTCTGGATAATGTGAAGCATTTTTAGGAAGGGTTTGGTGCACAATCCCAAATGCCAGAACAGTATTCGAAGGTAGCGCAGTTCGAGATTTATACATTGTACAGATACAGGTTCCTGGGCAGAAAAGGATATCTAATTTTTGAAGAGAGATGCAGGTCAATCCCAAAAGAGAGGTTCTGCTTGAAAAGATCTGGGATTTATGAAGATGACAAAAGGTGAAGCATGGTCTTTCTTAAGCGAAAAAGACAGGACAATGTTTTGATAGTAATGAAGTTGGCAACTTATTTCCGTTGAATAAATGACAAATTTATTCAACGGAGATAAGTATTTAAGACATTAGTTATGAAGGATCTTGTAGTTCGGGATGTTTAAAAGAGTGTCCCGTTTGATTTCATTAACCAAACTGGATAGGATTTGAGGTTAATGGGAGAAGTTCATTAATATATTTGAAGAAGGGTTTGTGAAAAAGTACAGATTGGGGTATTCATGCATTGGTGTGGAAATTTAAAAAAACCATCATATGATGGGATGGGAAAAAACATCCCAGTGAATGACCAGAGAACAATTGTCACTTTCATTGCAAAGAGTAGGGGTTGGGCAGCAGACCAAAAGATGGGTAGTTTAGTAAATAGGCTGGTGTACCAGATCCAATCAAATGTCCTGAAAATACTAAGATCGTCCAAATAAATTTTTCCAAATCTTTCCGCTGCTTGGGTTCAAAGGTGGTGTCAGTAAGAATGTCTACTATCGATTGAGAGTGGAAGAATTTGTGGTGGGCCTTCAAAGGGGAGAATCAATTCAACTTCTCTTTAAAGGAAGTTGAATTGGTGCCATTTTTCCATTATTTCAAAAGAGCTGATCTAAGGAAAACATTTTGATGGATTGCTTTCATGTTTCCTGTTTTTTTCTTCTTTCATATATGATATACTCTTGTACGTTCATACTTTATGTTAAGGTAGATGCTAAATGAATATATATATACTAGGTGGGGTGCTCTTCCTCCTCCCCCCCTGGCACCCAACCCTCCCGAGTTCCGGGCTGGTAGGTCGGTTCTTTATGAACCTCTTTAATTATTCAAAATCACGAAATGAAAATAAAATATTTACTATATAATCAGTCATGACATGCGCGTTATGCTAATTTCAGTAATGAATACTAATACTGACATCCAGAAGTTTGGGAACTATAACTAAGGTTATTATTTATATGATGAGGGTCCATAACAATTTCCTTAGATTCGACTATGCGGCGTTCTACCTCGTCATGGCATATATGAAGGTTTGAAGTTGTTGTCCAGTTTATCTCATGTTGACGGCCTTCATCATTCGTGTTTACTGAAAACAGTACATGGCTTGACAGGGCACTTGCTTTAGTTCTTCTGTAGGCAATATCTCTCTAGTGTTCTTCCAGACGTAGGAAGATAGATTTTTCAGTTTGGCCATAGTATTGTTTCCCGCAGTCACACGTGATTTTGAACGCTCCTGGGAATTGTAGATGTTGTGAGCTTGTTTGTATTTGCTTAAAATCGATCTTAGTTTAGGAAGAGTAGAGAAGCAGGTTTTTATGTTGAACTTTCGTAAAATTCTTCTTAGTTTCGCGGAGAGAAAGCTGATGCATGGTAAGGAGATATAACCTTTGTGGTTGTCTTGTGCTTCTGAGTTGTTTTGATGGCGGCGGTATAGATGCTTATTAATAGTTTTCGACGAGTAGCCATTACTTGTGAAGGTTCTTTGTAGATGTTGTAGTTCACTTATATATATATATATATATATATATATATATATATATATATATATATATATATATATTTTTTTTTTTTTTTTTTTTTTTTTTTTTTCCAGAATTCATTTTTACTCGGTTGGAATATTATGAAAAAGTTTTACTGACTGATACCGAGAGATAAAAAGATGACATGATATATTTGAAAAGATACTACTAGTACACTAGTTTCGTTGAATTCATCAACATCTTCAGGTATCACAATCAAAGAAGTATATAAAGAATTACAGAGACTTAAAATTGTAATAACAGAACAAGTACAAAAAGACAGTAGCGTGTTTGAAAACAAAATGCGAGTTTGAGTTCCAAACAAACGTATGCTACGCGCTGTCGCGAGTGCGCCAATACTGAACAGAGGCAACGTGTGCGTCAGAGAGATTAAAAC
Source organism: Typopeltis vanoorti (assembly GCF_054136105.1). Lineage (NCBI taxonomy): Eukaryota > Metazoa > Arthropoda > Arachnida > Uropygi > Thelyphonidae > Typopeltis > Typopeltis vanoorti. The sequence goes on from NC_143573.1 coordinate 34,715,760, forward strand.
TCAGGCTGTTGTTGATATGAGAGGAATCTAGAGAAATTTCCCTAGATTCGACAATCTTTCTCTCGAGTTCATCATAGCACACATGGATGTTAGAAGTTTGAGTCCAGTTCACGTGTTGGCGGCCTTCGTCTGAGTTAGCTGAAAAGAGAACGTGGCTAGAGAGAGCGCTAGCTCTAGTCCTGTTATAGGAGATATCTCTATGGTGTTCATCCAAACGTAGAAGGATGGATTTAGCAGTCTGGCCATGGCATGGCTTTCCACAATCACACAAAATCTTGTACACTTCTGGAAACTGAGTTGGAAGATGTTTCTCTTAATGTTTGCTAAGTATTGAACGAAGTTTTGGAAGCGTAGTGAAGCAAGTTTTGAAGTTAAACTTCTTGAGAATCTTTGACAGTTTGGGTGAAATAAACTGATGTAAGGCAAAGAGATGAAGGCTCTTTGGAAAGAGGGATCTTCAGAAGTAGTTGAGTGACTAGAGCTAGCGCTCTCTCTAGCCACGTTCTCTTTTCAGCTAACTCAGACGAAGGCCGCCAACACATTGTGAACTGGACTCAAACTTCTAACATCCATGTGTGCTATGATGAACTCGAGAGAAAGATTGTCGAATCTAGGGAAATTTCTCTAGATTCCTCTCATATCAACAACAGCCTGAGTTTTAATCTCTCTGACGCACACGTTGCCTCTGTTCAGTATTGGCGCACTCGCGACAGCGCGTAGCATACGTTTGTTTAGAACTCAAACTCGCATTTTGTTTTCAAACACGCTACTGTCTTTTTGTACTTGTTCTGTTATTACAATTTTAATCTCTGTAATTCTTTATATACTTCTTTGATTGTGATACCTGAAGATGTTGATCAATTCAACGAAACTAGTGTACTAGTAGTATCTTTTCAAATATACCATGTCATCTTTTTATCTCTCGGTATCAGTCATTAAAACGTTTTCATATATATATATAGCCTGGTTTGTGGATGATGTTACAACAGAGCCAACTGTGTGTGTGTGCGTGAGAGAGAGAGAAAATAAAAAAATAATAAATGACGTGCAGAAGTTGTGTCCAAAATAAAAAACGCGTAGTCCTTTTTTTTTTTGGACGAATCTGGGCATCTAGAATGAAAGGAGGAGGAAGATGAGAAATTAGTTCAGTAAGTTTAAAGATGGATGGATAATCGGCGATGTGAACTAGTTTCGGCACGATCCAATATCTGCTATTCTCTAACACAGCTATTAACGATATATATCACACACTTCTTTTTATTCCAACTTCTAAAATCAAATCCTTTATACATAGATTCAACGCCATTATTTTACTTAAGTATGTACTCAGATATGCGGAAAATATCCTACTACTCAAGTGAACTCCAGTATTTATTCCATGCAGGTCGTGAATACGTGCTGAATCAAGTACGTGTGTGTGGCATGACGTAACAACGTAAAATGATGTTCTCTAATAGTCCACGCCCATCTTTTCTCCCCATCTATCTTGGTACTTGTGATCATTTTTTAGTGTCCCCACTGCACTTCCTTGTTTTCGAAGCTTGGATTCGTGCCAAACGCGGAAATACATCTGGTCAGGAAGCACTCACTTTGTCCTTCATATGTGTGGCTCGAGAGAGACTTAATGATGTGGAGGAGGTCGAGTAGAGTACTTCAAACCAACCACACATACACACATCTACAGGGTTTTAAAGAAGTTATTAAGAAATATTTCCATTTGTTACAAAATATAAATACAATAAAAGGAATAAATATGTAGAATTAGATGCATGTTGTAAGAACATTGGACATAATAATACATCAGTATACGTTTCTCTATCACCCACACACAAAGAGCTAGGAATAATTACATAATAGCTAAAATGATCACACATCACATTTTTATAAACATAATACATAACAGACGGGCTTGAATAAACATTTTATGAAATTTGACGTCATCACTGTAGTTAAAGTTAAGACAATGCCAAAATCAGAAATTTTCACTCTGGATGTTGATACTAAAATGATTTCATATTAATTATACCATCACTCTCAATAAAGAGCGAAGGGTCAAAGCTTTTTTTTTTTTTTTTTTTATTCAACTCTGTGTTTTAATAGAATAGAACACAATGGAAAGGACAACTCATACCATGTTTTCCAGTAAATCTGTCCTTCCCTCACCCCCTGTCGTCTCTGATTTTTCTTCCATCCTCCTGTGCAGCAATAAGTATAATCTAATTTACTTTACATCGCATCTTCTATATCATAGCAGAAAGACACTCAAAAGCTAAATAGCCTGCACTGAAGCTTGTAGTCATGTTCAGTCATTGTTATTGATGTACATCAAAAAAAAATTTGTAATATTATCTCTCATCATTATGCCGCAGGCAAATATTATACCTAGTTTTTTGATGCACTCACTGACACACATGTTGTATTAAGTATCTTATTTTGAAATATTATAAACTTATTATAGGAATATATTATAGACTTCATACAGATGGCTAAAGCACTCAGCATTAATTTATTATGAGAGGAAGAAGTTGATACTTAGTATACGAAATGCATGTGGTGCTTTAGACTTTTATAAAATATATGCATTCACAGCTTAGTCGGTATCGAAAATACTGTTTGAAAATAGAATAAATGGAATTAACCCCTCATTAAAACGAGTAGAGTTCCGTCCTAATGAGGGGTTTACCACGAATTAACGCAGGAAATGCAGCAGAGGAGTGACGAGCATCCCCTAAAGGCAAATATTTATTACTGTAATTCATGTGTTCACGGGACCGGTTTGCCTGTTTGAGGGACGAAAAACCCGGGTTTCTGGGTGAAAAAACTATATGAGACCGAACTCACCTTTAGTCGAAAGAGACTACATAAAGGTGCATTATGTCATGGGTGTGAATCGAACACAGGTCTTTTCGACCAAAGGCTTCGCCTATACCGAAGAAGCTATGGAGGATCTCAACAGAATATTACTTGTAAAAAAAAAAAAATTAGTTAAGGGTTACGCTAATAAAATTAAATAATGCGACTTTATTTTGTCTATCTTTTTTTCTTTCTATTAAATGGCATTACGGTCAATATTTTACCTGGGACTGAGAGAATGAAAATTGCATCAATTTAACTGGAAAAACAAGTTCAAAATCATTGTCATTTCATATATGAAAAGTCATGTTGATCATACATATATAATAAAATGAAAAGTATTTTTCGAAATGTAAGATGTTTTTTTTGTCACCACATATTGCAAAACTTTCTAGAAACTAGTTTCATTAACTATTAATCAAGTAAATGTGAAAAAAAATATAAAAAAAAAACGATTTATAGTTTTACAACAACAATGCATTTGCTGAGATAAAACGATCGACTATTACAACGAATGTCCCATTCCACTGACCATGGGTTCAAATTCTAGTGCGGCAAGAACATTTGTGACGGTCATTGTGAAGATGATTTTCATCCAGATATGAAACCACCGCCCTGTTTATTGGAGGTTTGAATCAAGTATGATGTTTGAGCTCTACAGAAAAGTTCCCAGATTAATCCAGGAACTTTTCTCAAGGGCTAAATGTACTACAGGTGGGCAAACCAAAACAAATGATTTTTTTTTTAAATGATAATCCCACGCATTTTGATTGGGACTGTCATAAAATAAAATTATCCACAGATGGAAAATACTTTAGTGATATGAAACAAAGATAATGGACGAAAGAAAAATCCGTAAATATCAAGACACCGACATCAAGGAAATACGCGTTCTAATTTTTTTTATTCATATGCATCCTCTTCATTAAAAATGGGAGGAAAGAATTTGCTCGGCAATTTTCTGTACCTCGTCTTCATTACCAACAAATGGTGCATAATAGATGCACCTTCATTTCAAGTGCCGTTTAAATTTGACTACATCATTTGAATCAGTATTTCATTTTCCAGTACTTATTGTCTTTCCTAATAGTTTCCTTCACGTATTTCGCATTATAATAATTATGTATCCTCAACAAATATCTACTCTATAATATAAAATGATGACTTTTTTTTTTTTGTAACGTTTTTGTGTCACATTTTTCGTCGTTATTTGAAACGTTTTGAAACTCAGGGGCTACCCTGAGTGTCGAGTCTTCAAAATTCAAGGAGAACCGGCCTACCAGTCCGGAACTCAGGGGATTGGGCGCCAGGGGCGGTACCCCCCCTTTCGAGTCTTCAAAATTCAAGAACTGGCCAACCAGTCCGAGTTGGGCGCCGCAGCCGCCAGGGGGAAGCCCCCTCCCCTTTCGTGTTTTCAAAATTCGATTCATCAGAATTAAAGGAGAACCGGTCTACCAGTCCAGAACTCGGGGGATGGGAGCCCCCTGGTATATATATATATATATAATGTTAAAGATACCAAGAAATTTTATATACTTGGTTTGAATCCTTTTTCCAAGTAAGCAAAACAAAGTTTTGTGCATGAAATATAAGGCCCTTGGGGGAGACCACACTCCTACCAGGCGTGTCCCCCAGGTGGCAGATGGGGGAAACCCAAATGGGTTGCTCTGAATAAAGAATAAAGAGCCGTGGACCAAAGGATGTAGCAGAGGCACGGCAAGCTGGCTACGTTATTATGCCAGTAACTTTCATGAGCAGGAGAAAGTCTACAAACCGAGATAGTGCTACTGCGTACGGGACAACCGACACGCCTACTCAAAGACCACATAGAGTAGGTGAGAAATCAGCAATGTGGTCAACCAAGGATGTGAAACATGTAGCCACCCTCAACATAAGATCACTATACCGACCTGGAAAATTACAATTAGTCCAGGAAAATTTAAAAAGACTGAAATGGAGTATTTTAGGTTTATCAGAGACACATTGGTGTGGAGATGGATTCATGGATTTACCAGAAGGAAGACTGTACTTCTCAGGAAGAAAAGATAACATACACAGAGGAGGAGTTGCATTACTAATTGAAAAGAAACTTACACACTCAGTAATTGAAATAAACCCAGTGTCTCCTAGAATAATAACAGCCAGACTTCGAGCAAAAGAAAAAGGTCAAAGAATTAAAATAATCCAAATATATGCACCAGACAGTAACCATTCAGAGGAAGAAATAGAAAATTTCTATGAAGAACTACAACAGGAAATAGATAATCCCAAAAATAGAGAACTCATGATAGTGATGGAAGATTTTAATGCTAAAATAGGACAGTTCACAGCAGACAAAAAAAGATGTGATGGGGAAATTTGGATACAGAGAGCTTAACGACAGAGGAGAACAATTACTCCACTTCTGTAAAGCAAACGATCTAATGATTACAAACACATTGTTCTATCAACACCCTAATAATAAATATACATGGACATCCCCAGAAGGTAATATAAAGAACTGCATAGACTATATCATCATAAACAAACAATGGAAAAGATCAGTAAATAATGTACGAACATTAAGAAGTTTTGATTTTGGCACTGACCACGAAATATTAACTGCCAAAGTGAAGATAAAATTCAACAGGAAAAATAATATCAGAAAAGAAGAAAACATCAACCTACCAAAACTAAAAGATAGCCCAAGCAGAAGTCAATTTTTAGAACAGATGCGCTTGAAATTAAAACCCTCCATCTTACAGAACAGCAGAAAATACTGGGAAGAAGGAAAAGAAACAGTGTTATCAATTGCAAAAGACACTCAAGGTTTCAAACCCAAAATAAACAAACAGTGGATAACCCAAGAAATCATAGCTACCATAGAAGAGAAAAGAGAGGCCAAGATACTTGTAAACTAACAAAACAATGAAGAGAATAGAGAAAAATACGGAGCACTAAAAAATAAAGTTGATAATCTATGCAAAAAAGCCAAAGAAAAATGGTTAGAAGAAAAAGCTAAGAAATGCCAAGAAGCATACCAACAAAACAACCTAAAAGTCTTCCATGATACTGTAAGAGAAATTACAAAGGAATTCTTAGCAAAAGCAGTAACAATGATAAACAACAAGATGACTGAAACCGGGAATATTGAATATATAAGAAAAATCTGGTCAAACCATTTTAAGCCTATCTTCCACCAAGGAAACAAAACTACAATGCCAACAATAAAAGAAAATAATGATCACCCAAAAATTTTACAAGAAGAGGTTAGATACACAATAAAACAGATGAAAAACAATAAAGCACCAGGCATTGATACTATCCCTACTGAACTGTGGTCATATGGAGGCAGCATATCAATAGAATATTTAACAACCCTATAAAATACTACAAACAGGAGAGATCCCAGATGACTGGAGAACTGGAAAGATCATCCCAATATACAAGAAAGGAGACAAAAGAGACTGCAGAAATTACAGACCAATCAATTTACTCCCTCACACCTATAAAATATTCATAAGAATTATACAAAATAGATTAAAAAACACCTACGAAGAAATGATAGGCATAGAACAAGCTGGTTTCCGAGGAAACTATTCAACAATAGACCAAATTTTCACATTACACCAACTAGCAGAGCTCAGCTGGGAAGAACTATATTGTTGTTTTGTGGACTTTAAACAAGCTTTCGATAACATCAACAGAGAAATCCTTCTCAAAATTCTACTAGAAAAAGCAATAGACAAATATATAATACAGTTTTTGATAAAATATTACTCTAAGACAAATGCAATAATTAAAAAGGACACATTCACAACAGAACCCATAGAGATCCAAAAAGGAGAAATGCAAGGATGCCCATTATCCCCATGCCTATTCAACATATATCTAGAAGAAGTTGTAAAGAAAGCAATAGACAATGAGCCTGGAATCAATGTCAACAGTTTAAACATAAATAATATCAAATATGCAGATGATCTCGTCCTTCTTGCAAGAACCCCAAATGAACTACAAAAGTTGATCAACAAGCTAAACGAAACCTGTAAAACATATGACATGACAATAAATATACAAAAGACAAAAGTGATGAAAATAGGGAGGAACAGAACTACCATCTCAGCCACCCTAAACGGAGAACAAATAGAACAAGTAGACAACTTCATATACCTTGGATCAAAACTAACAGAAACAATAGATGAACTCAAAACAATCAAACACAGAATAGCGATAGGATGGACCACCATGGGAAAATTACAGAAAATCTGGAAAACAAACAAGATATCTAAACAAGCCAAAATCAAATTATACGAAGCAATAATCATACCAACAGTCATCTATGGAGCAGAAGCGTGGACAGTTAAAAAAAGAGAGGAGAAAAAACTGCTGGCATTTGAAATGAAATGCTTAAGAAAAATAAATAGAACAAGTTGGATAGAAAAGAAAACAAACATCACAGTCAGACAAGAACTATTGTATAAAAAGACAATAATAGAAAAAATTAGAAAACAACAACTGAGATGGTTTGGACACACTGTACGCATGGACGCAGACAGACTTCCTAACATCCTAATCAATACTTTTCCAACTGAAAAAAAAAGACCTGGAAGACCAAGAATTACCTGGCTGAAATTAATAAAGAACATCTCGGGATGCAGAACATACAAGGAACTTTTTCGAACAGCAAGGAATAGAGAAGACTGGAAGATCCTGCTCAAGAGAAGACTCAACCCGTCTTAGACGGAATAGAAGAAGAAGAATATAAGGCCAACGGCTTCATATCACTTGCCTTAGTATGTATCCCATAATGCAAAGCACCCCCCCCCCTTTCAGGCATGTATAATACAATGCATAATTGGAAGGGCCACAACCCAGACCGGTTTTGACTTTTATTGAGGTCTCTTCAGTGGGAGCCAGACCCAGGAGAGATACCAAGGTTGAAGTAATGCAGAAGTCATGTATATCTCATATACAAGTAGATAAAAGGTGCTTCTTAGATTAGCGTTACAGACTCCTTCGAATGGATATACTCCTACTTTTTGTGATCAGAATAAGTACTATTTCCATTTTCCAGATCCCAATACTTGATGTATAAGCCATTTGGCAGATCTGGAAGTGATTGTAGACAAGGACCTAAAATTTTGGGGACACGTTACTAAAATTGTGAAGACAACACAGTGAATAATGGGAATGATGCGGAGGACATTGACTTGTAGAAGTAAGGATGTTATGGTTCCTTTGTATAAGGCTTTGATCAGACCACATATGGATTACTGTGCAGATCTGGTCACCTGGTTTTCAAAAAGATGAAAATGCACTGGAAAAAGTTCAGAGGCAATCGACTAAAGTTGTTTCTGGTCTTCAGAATGTATGGTATGAAGACAGATTGACAAAATGCAATTTGTAAAAATTGGTGGATAGAAGGAGGAGGGGGGGGGATATGATTGAGACATATAAGCTGTTATAATGTTGGGGAGGTTTTGCACAGAATGGGTGAGGATATCAGGAGAACAAGAAGTCATCCGTGGAAGCTGTATAAGGAGGGTGTGAGCAAGAGAGTGAGGAGCGGGTTTTTTGCATGGAGGGTGGCGAGTGCAGAGACAGTGAATATATTTGAGGAGCAGTATGATAAACTGTGCGTATAACAGCGGACCTCCCATGATGAGTCTTTGACTCCATGGAGGTTTTTATAATAATAATTAAATATATAAAAAATGTTAGAATGAGGATATTCATTCATGACTGTTCAAAATTTCAGCCCAGTATCCAAAACTATGGTTTGCAGGGAGGTTAAAAAAATAATTAAAAGTGGCTTGAAAAAAAAAATGAATCAAGCTACATACACAGCCTACCGAAGCCCATCATAACAAAAAACAATCATTCATAGTCCCTAACCCTATCATTTTATAGGGTTCGGCATCGAGGACTTCTCAGCAAAAGTCTACCTTGAAATACTACTCTCAGATCTTTGTTGGTGGCCTAAGACTAATTTGCAGCTCCTATCTCACAGACTTTCTCCATCAAGTCTCACAAAAAATCAGTCTCACGGTACTTTGAGATTGCTGGGCTGATCAGGATAAATGGGCATATCACAATAACTGCTCAACATCCTTTGCTCACTCACTGAACCTGCGACTTCCATTCATCTCACCTATATCAATTCTGTGCAGTAATCTTCTCCAAAGATTTCCCTTCAAAAATAATATCAACAGATTACTTTTTACTGATCTCTGTTCTTCACATGTGGTATTGATGTGTGACTCTCGTGTGTGGGATGATAGAGAGATTTCAGAATTTCTACCAATAGTAGTTTTTATACAATCTGCTAATTTTTTTTTTTTTTTTTTTTTTTCAAATTTAAATATTTTATTGCTGATGATGTATGCCAAAGAGAGAAAACTTGTTGAATAAACACTTTTTACTTGGTGTTTTCTCCTTGGAGATCATAAGGGAAATAGTACCATAGACCAGTGTTTCACTACCTGCATAACCTTTTAAAAATTTAGTAACATCAGCGTACTCACTGTCATGTAAAGGCAATTTGGCAGAAGTTATATTTCACTCAAACTCGACTTATTATAAAGGTATTTATTTTTTAATATTTGCATTATAACACATTACAAACATGTTAAACAATTTTTAAATTATTAAATACTTTTAATTTATACAAAAGTAATGCACATACAGTAGAAACAAAAATTATGAAAGTTAAATTGTCAATAATAATAATAAAGTTTAATGAGATGAATGAAATTTTCTGGTGGGAAGAAGTAGTTTGATGAAATCTAATTCAATATATATAAATATATTTTAATTTAACAAAGAAAGTCGATGGGATTCCATGTTAAGACAACTTGTGACACAAACACAATTAAACCAATAACCAGTGCCGTAACGAGGGCATGGCAAAAGAGGCGCCCACCATGGGTGCAACTAAGTTTGGGGTGCAAAACGTAAAAAAATAAAAATAAATAAATAAATATAAAAGTCTGCTATTTTATATTGTATTTTTAAATTTTGGCAATACGCCACTCTAGACACAGAAATTCTGCAACAGACTGAAACTTATTTTGATAAGGTTAATAGTAAGTATTTAGCATATTGCATTTAGTAAAATTTAACTTGTTACATTTAAATTTTTCAAAATTTTTATCATTTTTGGGATGGGGGGGGGTTGGTGCAAGAATCTGTTAAAAACCTTTTTTTTTTAAAATTCCATTCTGATAGTCTGTAAACTTTTAAAAAGTAGCTCAATGTGCAAAAAGTCTCTTAATTATGTTATTGGGTTTTAGAATTGATTTGCCTTGTAATTCACTATGAACCAAATATTTGTACTTCATGAAGGCATAACAGTATTGAGCACTTGTTGCTGTTGGGCTAAGAGCGCATCATCAAATTGAAGTAAAAAAAAAAAGAATAATGTTATAAATTACTCAACTTTATAAGCTCACTCCATCTTGACTTCTTTCATTTATATTCATATATACATATATAATGTGGATCTTCAAGAGATCATATTTTGAAATAATAACAGAAATTGGATCATTGCCCATAAGTGATTGCTAGCTCCATGCAAGTGCATGCACGCGCACACACATTCTATGATAACAATTTTCTTAGTTGCAATAATAAACTGGCAGTTAAAGGAATTAATAGCAAAATACAAATTACTATTTAAATTATTGCCTATGTGTAGCACCAGAGCTGCTTCTTTGAAAGTCTGTAGTCATTCTCAATGTAAGGCATAGAACTGTTTTTCCAATCTATAACGTGATTTGATGTTGAGAAATGATGAGCTAAACCAGATGTGATGATTCTATTGTAATTGACAACCCCCACATGTTCCTTCTGTCTTATTTCAAAATTTCTAGAGGTCTGTCCAATGTAAGAAAGGCCACACATGCATGAAATTTCATATACTCCAGGAAATTTGAAGAAAGGTACCTCATCTTTAGGTAATCTTAAGATTTGTCTGATCGTGGTAGTTGGTTTAAAAACCACTCTGATGTTATGAGCTTTTAAACATTCTCGCGTAGAATATATGAGAAATACTGATGGTGTACTCAATTTTCATCATTTTGAAAAAATTCAAAGCATCTGTTTTCATATACTGAGAAATCTTCTATACAATTTATAACAAAATCAACAACAAAACAGAAGCATTTAAGAAATAACTACTAAAAACTTTTTTTAGTAGTTGTCTTCAAACTGTACCATCCAAGTATTCACTGTCCATGACTCGAAGGCAATGGTACTTTTATCAACCATCAAACTAATTTTGATGCCTTTCATTAATTCTGTTATTTCAATATAGTGCTTGTTGAATACTGCACACGTGCACGCACGCACACACACACACACAATTTTTTAAAGTGTTCTTCATACATCATAATTTTTTTTTTGTTTCAGATCATAATGTTTTAAAAATGTCATAAAACTCAAACCAGTAAAACAGTTTAGTGAAATCGAATTACACCCTGCTCTTTCAATTTCTCTCTCTTTTTTTTTTCTTTTTAAACTCAATCATTATTAACTATTAGCATGAAATTAAAGGTCTGGTGTTAAAATGCATCATGTAATTTTCTCTGCTTTGAAGTCTGTATGTTTTAAAACCCAGTCCACAGAATTATATATATATATATATTTTTTACCTGTGGCAAAAAAAATAGTCTCAAAAAATAAACAACTTCATTAGAATAATACAAACAAAGTAAATGCAGTATGCAACCCCCCATATATATATACATAGGGGGAGATATACAGAACTTTTTTTTTTTTTTTTTTTTTTTTTTTTTTTTTTTTGCAAAATATACACATGCTGAACAAATGTTATTATATTTTGTACTGGAACTTATTACATTCTGGGTATTTATGCCAATTCAAAGTGATGTCATCATAAACATTTAAGTTCTGTGGCAATCAATGAAGTTGGTTCTAGGATAAAGCCACCAATTCCTAATTACTGTTAATTATTTTTAGTTTTCAGTATACTGTTTTTGGATTCTACACAAATTTTTGAAAATCAATTCCAAAATTATATTCTGAAATCTTTCATTTATTATAAATGCATTTTGCAGGATAGCAGTTAGTGTGATATTGAAAAAAATTCATTAAAAATAGTCAAAATTTTATTTTAACAATTTCGAAAATTATGCCTCTTTTGAAAAATACAAATAACACTGCAAATTCTATCCGTCAATAGTAATGTTTTCTACATACTAATTTGTGTCATAGATGACTTTTTGTAATATGTCCAGGAGTTTGAAGAGCAGAAGAGGTATAGACAGTTGAGTTTGGCAGGTGCAAAATGTGTGTGAGAGGCAAATGACTCAGGCAACATGTAGCAGGAGGAATACAAGGTTTGGAAGTTTTGGATTTTGCATCAGAGGACCTGACCAACTGAAATCTTATTCCAGCCCCCACAATTGGAGAGAGTGACTTTGTAGTCTTGAATTGAAAAACATACATGCAGAAGTATCAACAAGAAAGGAATTGCCTTCCTTTCTTGTAAAGGAAGCAAAACTTGAACATGAGAAGAGATTACTTGAGAATGAAGGAAAATCCAAAGATATTCTTCTGTTATGTGGCCAGTAGTGAGAGAAATGACTGTGGAAGAATGACAATTAGATGAAAATAGAAGTAGAGTGACTAATGCAGAAGACATAGTTGATTAATGATCACTTTATTGGGATATTTCATCTTGGAAAAAAAAGTTTTATTACTTACAAGGTTTGGAAGTGCAAAAGGAGAGTGCGTGCACTACAAATATTAAGTACTTTGAATGTCAATAAGGCAATGGAACCAGATAGGATTTCACCATCCAGTTCCTTAGCACATTAAGAGAATGTGCTAAGGAACTGACAGCTCTGTTGACTTGGTTTTTCAATGAAGTCTAGCTATGGGAAAGGTGCCCAAGGAGTGGAAGGAGGGTAAGATCACACCATTGTGGTAGATCAGAAGTGCAAAACTATAGAAAAATTTGTATTTCTTCCGTAACTATTAAGATTTCGGAGAAATTAGTCTGAGATCATATACAGCATTGGGTAGATGAAGGTAATGATGATTATGAAGATCAGCATGGATTCAATAAGGGGCATTCTTGTTTTAGTAATCTAATTGCTTTTTATGATAAAGTAATAAGAATGGTTGATGAGAGAAAGACATACGTTGCCATTTTTTTTTGGATTTTACCAAGGCATTTGATAGGGTGGCATGTGATAAGCTGATATTTAAGTTACAGTATATCAGGTTAGTGAACTGGATTGTGGATTGGCTGTCTGATATATACCCAACAGTTATGTATATACATGTGTGAGAGAGAGAGAGAGCAGTATCAAGGAAGCAGGAGGTTACAAGTGGGGATCCCTCAGGGACCAACCAGTATTGGACTCATATTGTTTATCTTTTATATCTCCCAGCAATCCATTGACAGTGTCACTGATATGGATCACTGACATGAAGCTGGGAAGGGTTATTAATAATAGTGCCAATGTGGTAGCCCTTCAGGAGGATTCGAATAAGCTAGGCAGATGGGAAAATAAATGGGAGTATCAGTTTAATGCCAGTAAGGTCACGAAGTCTGGGATCCATCGATGGGAAGTCCATCTGCTGGAAAGTTCATACTATAGGAAGTGAAGGAGGTAAGGGACCTTGGAGTGATGAATGACAGAAACCTGAAGTTTATGGAATATATTGCAAAGGTGGTGAAGGTAACCCACATAGATAGAAGAGTTGTGGTTCCATTGTATAAAGCTCTGATCAGACCACATCTGGATTATTATGCTCATAGTCACTGGGATTTGAATGGGAAAAATTAACCTTGAAGATAACAAAATTGATATCAGGACTGTACAATGTTAACTATGAGGATAGACTGTAGTTTTTGATTGATAGAAGGAGAGATGATAAGACTGAGGCATTTATACTGTTGAGAGGTAGTTACACGGTTGACACTGGAGAGTTCTTTCATATCCCTGGAAGTTACAAATGAAAGTGGTGAGTAAGAGGGTGAGAAGGAGTCATATGACTCCATGGAGGTCTTGAATAATAATAATAATTCGTCCTTCAGTCATGTAGTGAGCTACTTTTTTCTTTTTACTTTAATATCAGCTCCACCCAAAAATGGCTGTAAATCCATCATAACTATTGGTATATTGGGGACTTGGATGACCTAGGAAACTACTTTAGAGACCAGATATAGAACTTTTTCAAATCATTTTAGACCTCTTATTAATAAGTAAGGTGGCCTCACCAGGTGATGGAATTTATCTACCATCTAAAGACATTCACAAATATCCATGCCTGCAGTGTGATTCAAACATGCAGCTATCTTGCATTTACTTTGTTGCATTCATCATGAGTGTATTATGTTTATAGAGGCACATGCATCTATAAACATAATCCACTCATGATGAAGTGTTAGGTAATCTAATTTCATCAGGTTATCAGGATGCTCAGGTTATCTAATTTCATCTTACAGATGAAAATAGACAACCTGGCACAAGATTCCTGGAGGAAAAAAATCTTGCTACCATCACATGAGATCAGTTAACTAATTCAAATTCAACTGAAAATTTCTACAAAGATTCCCTATGCGACTGACAGATTGGAGCTCATGTCATTTCAAATGAAGGACAACATCATGATATCCTGAAAAACAAATCCAAGAAAAATCACTGAATCTCGTGCTTCGAAGATAACTTGATGTGCAGAAGATAGAGTTGCATCCTATTGTCTTAGACACTTGCAGCATAAGGTTGTCATTTTTGGATGAAGTGTAAAGCATATCCAAGACAAACTGCTACATTCCCATACTTCTCATACCAGCCTAAAAAAAAAAAAATCAGCTAACGCCTTTTTATTCCCCTATACAGGGAGTAGGCGAGGCCATTTAGCCCTATCTAACTTTTGGAGACTGAGTGGGCAGTTCAATCTCCACTGGTGCCAATCAGAGGTAGATGGCCCAAGGCTATCACTAATTAAGCGGTACACAGTGAAGAGAGACGGCTCAAATGTGCCGCCATCTCGTGGTCCCTAACACAATATATTTAATGTCTGAAATAATGCGAGTTCTACGGTCGATTTTCTTGAGTTTATGGGAAAAAAAACCTGAGTTTCCGGGAGGAAAAACCCGCTTGCCCGTGCCAGTCGACTAACTCGGGAACCAGTCGAAAAAAGGCTTAGAAAAATTTCTTCTAGTCGCCGACTAGACTCAAAACCAAGTCTTCCTTCGTGCGGCCAAGTGCCGTGGTGTGCAAACGCCACTTCCACTGAGCTACACAGGCTCTCATACCAGCCTATTGGTTCTGATCTAGTGTAAATGTGTTAATGTTGATAAAGAGATGTTGAAAGTTTATTTTTCACTTAGTTAGAGTATAATAAAATTAGTTTAATCCTTTATCCAAGTGTGAGCAAACAACATTTGCGCCTGAAAGTATCTTCAGGACTGGGGTAAGGTGGTACAACACCATGGCAACTCGTTGCAAAGGTGGAGCAAGATACTATCACTCCTATCTCAGTATCTCCCATAATGCAAAACACATCTCCTTGCGGATATGTCTAATGTTATGCATTAAGGGAAGGGCCACTACCCAGACTAGTTTCGACCTTTATTGAGGTCTCTTCAGTGGGAGCCAGGCCCAAGTGGAGATACCAGGCAGAAGCAAGTGGAGATGGTGGAGATGACCTGAGAATGCTTCTGCCTGGTATCTCCACTTTGGCCTGGCTCCCACTGAAGAGACCTCAATAAAGGTCGAAACTAGTCTGGGTAGTGGCCCTTCCCTTAATGCATAACATTAGACATATCCGCAAGGAGATGTGTTTTGCATTATGGGAGATACTGAGATAGGAGTGATAGTATCTTGCTCCACCTTTGCAATGAGTTTCCCTGGTGTTGTACCACCTTACCCCAGTCCTGAAGATACTTTCAAGTGCAAACTTTGTTTGCTCACACTTGGATAAAGGATTAAACTAATTTTATTATGTTGATAAACAGATGAAAAATCTTGAAGGGTTACTAGTGTGATTTATCCGGTTTTTAAGAAAATTTCCTTAAAGAAAATATAATTAAATTTGGAAAACTATGAAAAAAGTATTTCATGCTTTGAATGCGTTTTGGTACACTCGTTATATTAATTCCAAATCTAACATGGTTTACAAGAAGGAATCAGTAACTACTCATAAAATTTGTAAATTATATTTATTTATTTCAAAAAATTACACAGGTTTTAACCATGAAAATGTTCAATAAACTTTAAGATGGAAATATAAATTTGGAAAATTATGCATACCTTTTGTTATGATGTTCTGCATAGTAAGGATTTTATCCTTACTATGCAGAAAAATCCATGACAAGGATCCTTACTATGTAGAAAAATCCATGACAAGGATTTTCATCCTTGTCATGGATGTTACTGCATTAGTACTCAGAACATTTTCCCAATGGAAAAACATGAAAGGAAAGTGAACATCATACCAAAAATATCCTATACCTTATTATTAATTAGCTATCTTCTTTACAACAGGTTGTCTCTGAGAATTAATCAATAACAGAATATGACAAATAATGACCCTTACTGAGAAAGGATCGGTACAACAATGTCTGCAGGTCTAGAATAACCAACACCATACTTGTAGTTAAATGAGAATTATGAGACATTTAGTAATGATCCTTATAAGTTATGACATGCTAACAATCTGATTAAAAATATCATACTGAAAGAAAAAAAAAAGAAGACATCTGTTACAAATATGAGATGCTGAACTCAATAATTTTGGAAAATGGGATATTTTTTTTCTCTACTATCACACACTGCTAGAAGTGTTCATTTATTATATATCTACTCTATACTATAAAATGATAAGCTGAAATTGGAAACGGATGTAGGCAGTAACGTTTTTATGCAACTTTTTTTGTAACTTTTTTTGTGTAACGTTTTTCTACTCTCTATAATATAAAATGTTAAGCCTTTTTATGAAATGTTTTCATGTAACGTTTTTGTGTAACATTTTTGTCAAGTTATTTGAAACGTTTTGAAACTCAGGGGCTACCCTGAGTGTCGAGTCTTCAAAATTCGAGTCATCAGAATTCAAGGAGAACCGGCCTACCAGTCCGGAACGCGGGTTGGGCGCCATAGGCATCGGGGGGGGGGGGGGGGGGGGGGCTTAGCCCCCTATATATATATATATATTTTTTTTTTTTTTTTTTTTCTTGTGCATTACACTTCCATCATATAAGTTATGAAAATAACATCAAATTCAAAAGAAAGATTTTGGTATTGCGACCACGTGTTTAATTAAGATAAATAAAGATAAACAAACCCCGACAAGTTTCGTATATTGTTTGACTTGCATCTTCAGAGGGTTAAAAGTAACTAAAACTTTAAACACAAGAAATGAGAAATTACTCAAAATAGTCCATTAGATGTTGTTATGGCAGTCTAATTGTTCATCAATCGATGAACAATTAGACTGCCATAACAACATCTAATGGACTATTTTCATCAATCGATGAACAATTAGACTGCCATAACAACATCTAATGGACTATTTTGAGTAATTTCTCGTGTTTAAACTTTTAGTTACTTTTAACCTCCTGAAGATGTAAGTCAAATGACATATGAAACTTGTCGGGTTTGTTTATCTTTATTTATCTTAATAAACATGTAGTCACAATACCGAAATCTTTCTTTTGAACTGCTAAACCACAGAAAACCTACGCCTATAACATCAAATTGTTTATTGATGGGAGTACAAATCACTTTTAACATTTTATAACAATCTTAGTTTGCATTTATACAATAGCAAGTCAAATTAAACAAGCAAATAGGATTTAAATGATATTTCACAAATCTTAAAAAGTGATTTAAAACATGATTTCGAACTATGTGAACAATAAGATTTAAACCATATCTGAACTGAACAATTAAACTTGCTTAATATGTTATTTAAGATCAATGTGAGTAATCAAATAAAATGATCAATAAAACACTAGAAAACCAGTAATTTTCATTAAACATGATTTCATTTGAATATAATACTGGAAATGGAAAAGCATTAAGTTGACGTCTTTGTAAACATTAAATATCATGTAAATATTAAAGGTTGTAAATTCAAAGTTGAAGTTTGAGCAATTTTTATTTTAGGCAGTGTCAGTTTTCCTTAGCATTAAGAAATTAAAATTTTCTATTATATATATTTTACATTGCTTAATTCTGCACTTTAACTGGCAATTGTACTATTAAGGTATCTTTTTCAAGCCAAAAGAAATTCATGCTAAAGATCAAGCTATGATTTAGGACAAACAGGAATTAACAACATCAGGTTTTTAATGTGCAATAAACAGATGAGAAATCACAGAAAAATAATAGGAATGATCTCTATTTAAAATTTAATGATCTCAAAACCCTATTAAAAGGTATTAAAGGAAAATCTGTTCAAAATATTAAACTGAATAGTATAAATAGAACTTATACAGAGGAGGAATATGTTTGCAAATCAGCATTTAGAACTGAAGGACTTATTGGAAGGTGGTTCAATATTACAGTAGGTTTATGGTAGTGGATGTTATATATTATTGTTATTTATAATTTTGTATGGACCACATTATTAAGGAAAGTGATATTTAAATACAATGGTTCAAATATGAGATATTAAGCTTACATCTTTATTTTACACTGTGACCTTCTCCCCCTTAAATCTTTTATGAATTTTCAAAAATCTTTAACTAGTTCAAGTAACTACAGTAAGCTATCCATTATCTGATCAAAATGGAAAATTGTACAGTTACACAGTACTATTTCAGGAATTAGACTGCATGCTAATCCTTTCAAGGACTGATTGCTGAGAGATCATAGTAATATGACAAATTTGGAATGAAAACAGGAAATGTGAACTGAATTTTATAGTGAAGGCTACACAAGGCAAACATTTTAGTTATTTAGGCACAATTTTAGGAAATATGAAAAAAGATAACAGAATACATAAATCTGGTTATGATGGTGAATAATATGGAGCATGAGGATAATCAGCAAATACACTAAACCAGCAAAGACATTGTTCAAATCATCATAACAGTTTCAAGAGGTGGTTTAAAATATCAAGAGTCCTCAGGAAAATCAGTAGAGGGAACAGATAGAACCACACATGATCATATTACAAATGAAAATATTAGAAAGAATTTGACATTCTTAATATTCACTATTAGTAAACAGAAGTATTCTAAGATGTTATGGTCACTTAGAACAGCACATAAAAGTTTAACAAAGCAGTGGACAATAAAACTTTTTTTTAATTATTAAATATTTATTTTGAAAAATTAAACTGGGAAAAAAAAATCAATTAGTTAAATCTGGATCTTACTTCAGCAAATAACTAAACTTTTATAACAATGATAGCATAGTGAATAAAAGAAACCACAAAATAGTTATATCCCTGTTTATATTACACAATAACTGGTTCCTTGTGAATTCTGACCTTGACCCATACATTATTATTATTATGATGATGATGATTCAAGCGTCCATGGAGTCAAAAGATTCATCGTGGGAAGCCCATCCTAGAAAACACAAAGTCTATCATACACTCCTTTAACTCATTGACTGTTCATGCTCTCATCACTCTATCAGGCAATGCATTCTACAGTTCATCCACCCTCCATGCAGAGAAAATACTCCTCATCTCTCTTGCTCGTAGCTTCCTTTCATAACTTGATGGCCCTTTGTTTTTGCTCCTTTTCCATGTTACACCAAGTGAAAGAACTCTCCAATGTCAACCCTGTAATCACCTCTCATTGGTTTAAAAGTCTCAATTATATCACCTCTCCTCTTTATATCTACCAAACTCTGCAGTCCACATTCCCTCAGTCTGTTTTCATAACTAACATTGTAGAGTCTTGATACCATCTTTGTTATCTGCCTCTGCACCCTTTCCACAGTTAATTTATCCCCTTCAAATCCTGGAGACCAAATTTGAGAACAATAGTCCAAGTGTAGTCTGATCAGGCCATTATACAATGGAATGATAACTCTTATCTCTGCAGGTCAGTGTCCTTCTTGGTATTGCAGCAATCCTCTGGGTTACTTTCAACACCTTTACAATGTTCCTTGAATTTCAGGTTTCTATCAATCATCACCCCCAGATCTCTTGCTTGCCCTACTTCCTCCAGTACAGTTCCTCCAACAGTGTATGCAGCCTCATATCGATGTATCCCAAACTTCAAGACGTTACATTTAGCTATATTACACTATATGCCATTCATTTGCCCATCTATCCTTGCAAAAGGATTTATTCCTTTGGATATTAGGACCAATCTCTTCTCATATTCCAGTTTTGCCTTCCTTACCATACTAGTCACTCTCCTGGCCTGAGTCTTATATTCATGCATCTCCACCCCTCTTCTCATATCTCTTCCCTAACCTCTTTGTTACCTGCAGTTGCTGTTTGATATTGTTTGTCATCACTTTACATCAAATTATGGTCTCTTCTTCACTCATAGTATACAGCTTACTACTGCTGGTAATAAATATTTCTTCACAATTTTGCAATGTTGTGAATTGAAAGGGCAAGATATAATGATATCTTGCCCTTTCAATTCCTCCCTCCATGGAACTGGTCCAAGTTGATATCAAAGACTACTATAAACACCTACCTTATAATTCCACATACATTCCTTTCTTGTTGATACTCCTGCATGTCTATTCATCTTCCAAGTCAAAACCAGATGGCATCTCTACCTCCAGTTGGAGAGAGTGACCATGTGGTTTTGACTTGGACCATTACTGCCCTCCAAATCCTCCACCCTGAGAAGACATAAGTCATCACTTATCATAAGCAGTACTCCACCATGTGTTTTCCCTTCCTATCCTGTCGAAAAATTCTATACCCTGCTATTTCTATTCCTGTTAGCATATCATCTTCACAGAGATCCCAATAATCTTTGGAGAGGCTGATACTATCAGCAGCAACAATTCATCTCCTTTATTCTGGATACGCCTGGCATTAGTATAAAGAATAAAAATGTCACTGTTTCTATACCTATCATTTTCCCTCCAGACTCCACTGGATTCAGCATTACCTGATGTATTCCTCCTCCTCCTCCCAAGCACCTATTCCCATAAGAGGTCATCCCTGCTACCATCCACCCTGATAATTCTAGTTTTCCTACACTGACACACTGACTTGTTCAGAGAACCGCATTCTCTTCAGATGCCTATGTCCTTCCTTATTCAGATGCAAGCCATCTCTTGCATATAGTTCCTTTCTGTCCTCAAATGCCCTCCAAGCATCCACGTATTCAAAGCCTCTCTTTTGACACATTCTGACTATCATACTATTCATTATTAATGCTCTTCTCCTCAGCTCTGTATTATCACACCTGGGCAACACACACATACTATCTTCCCTCTCTTCTATACAACCCCAAATCTCTAGCCACCAAATTCACACTGCCTCTCAAGTCATTTGTGCCCACCATCAACAATCATCACATTCAACCTTTAACCAAACTTAATTCATATAGCCACACTTTCTATCATTCCTCCAGACAAGCACTCCTCAGGCATTCTATCTTGCACACCACAGTCCATCGGGTCTCCACACATCATACCACTTACCACTCTGTTCCTTTCTTCTTTGCACCTACATCACTCATTCTCTCTCTCTCTCTCTTCTAACACTTTCTTTCTTTGTTCCCTTACTTACCTGTTGTCCTGGCATCTCTCCATCCCTGGCTCCAGAACTACCTCACGTTTTTCTCATTTCCTCTCTTTTATCATCACCATACCTCTCTCACTCTGATTTGCTTTGCATTCATCGTTTCCAGTCACTCAATCTCTTCTTTCACACTTCTCAACTCATTCCTGAGACATTTCACGTCCTCTTTTAACACCTCTCTCTCTCTCTCTCTCTCTGTGCAAGTTACCCACTCTTGTCGCTATTCCTCCTCCCAACTAAGACCATCTCCGAAAACTTCACAATGATTCAAACATGCCACACTCCCCACTTTTAGTTTTTCATTTACATTCCACTCATTATTCTCACCCTCTACCACACTACTCGTCTCTCTAGGTTGATATTCTTCCACTTCTGACACAATGCTGCTGAGGTCTGTTATACTAATCTTCAACTCACAAAGTTCTTTCCATTTCCTACATTTTCCACATATATGCACTTTCCGATCTGTCACCTGCTGGGATGCATATATGCCACAAGTACTGTATACCAGAAAATTCCATATGCTATGCAAAATGTAGTCCTTAAATGTGAAGTTTTCTGAGATGATTGGTAACAAGTCATTAGTAAATTGAGCTGCAGCTGCCACCATCATTCAAAATAGTTCACAAAGATCCAAGCACTAAGAACTACTACAACTATACTAAAATTTTATGGTTTTAAGTATAATTTCCCCAACTGCAAATTACCCACAGACTATATTTTACACTGAGTAATTTAAAGTAGAAAACTCTAATAAAAATAATGAAAACTTCTTTTTCTTCGTTGCTACCTATGAATGCATCTGACTCTAACCTCGCTCTCTTGATAATACATGGTACTAAGATGCTATAAAAAAGAGTTCTAACCTTTTGTGCATGAGAATGTCATAAAAAAGGAAAAAAAATGCTTTTTATTTTGTTAGTAAAAGATTAGTGGTTAGTACACCAAATTTGTACAATCACGAGTGTCTATCTGCAGGTCTTCTTTTAAGGCATTTAGTTGGTATTTAATTTAAAATCATGTATGTACATGATACTAACATACTATAGGGTTCTAACCATTTGTGCATGAGAATGTTATAAAAAAGGGGAAAAATATTAAGTTTTTATTTTATGCTGGTAAATAAAAGTCTGAGATGAGTACTCAAGTTGGAATATATACATATGCTCCTATAAATTCTACACAAAATTATACATTTTATACTCAGAGGCATAAAAAACTGAGTCAGTATTCAGAAAATTTATAAATACTAGAAAAAATGACCAAAATTCGATTTCAAATGATTAGTTCTTTAGGTTTTTCTTCTGAATTCATTTATGGAGTGAAGAACATACAAGGATATAAGAGCATAAGTTACCTTCATAACTCTGCTATTAGCATGTTCTTTCTTGTGGTTATATCAGTTTCTTTAATATAAGTTTTGTTCTAAGTGTTTATCAGAACTTTCCAGACCCCTCCCCCATACAATATATATAATCCAAAACTCTGGTAAGGTGTTACACAACACACAATTTATACCCTTCGCATTTCATTTAAATAAAGTATTGTACTCTGTGGATTTTACTTTGCTATTCCTTAGCTTCAAATGGCAGATACATGTGCATTCCCATGAAATCCAGTGAACTACATCATGTATGTAAGTTGAATGCTGACTGCTATGCAGTCAATGAAAGTGGATGTCACTAATGTGGAAATCTTGATAATATTCTTTAGTGAAGCATTATTAGCCTGAATCAACTAAGAGCAGAAGCTGCTAATATACATGTAGGATGGGATTATGTACACAATGAATATCTTTCTTTAACTGTTGTTTATTATTTTAACGGTATAATAGAACACAGAAACTAAGTAAATAATTAATTTATTAACTTGATGCTGATATTTCGCTGGTGTTATAACCAGCATCTTCAGAGCACAAAAACACTGTTTGTCACAATACGCGAGACTAAAACAACATGGTGTACTTAAACAAAATTGTAGCAGCCATTTTGTTTAAGTACACCATGTTGTTTTAGTCTCACGTATTGTGACAAACAGTGTTTTTGTGCTCTGAAGATGCTGGTTATAACACCAGCGAAATATCAGCATCAAGTTAATAAATTAATTATTTACTTAGTTTCTGTGTTCTATTATACCGTTAAAATAATAAACAACATGTTAGACGAACACATAAGTCTGTCCACACATCTTTCTTTAACTGTTTCAATCAACCTAGAAAAAGTCAAAAATAGTTGAATTTCAAAGAAAATGGACTATTTAGATACTTTTTTCAACTCATTTACAGACTGAAGAAATATTTTATTAAATGAAGTTTTTAATACAGACTAGTTAAAATTTAGATTCACAGTCTAACCATTTTTATGGCAATTACACTCACAAGAATTTGTTAATTTGCCTCAATGAGCATTTAAAAGGATTTATGACAAAAAAATTCTCCAACTGCAAATTTTATTTGTAAGTATATTACAATTTTCAAGAGACTGATAGCATCTGTAAAGGAAAGAGTCCTGGCTGACCAAGTATGATTGAGGAAACAGTTGCTCATGTCTGACAGGTTGTTTGCCTACAGAATGTCAACATAACAGTGTAGCCATGATGAGAAAGTACCATAAAATACTGTGGCGAATTCTGCAAAAATGACTTGCACTCTGAATGCTATTTAAACTTACTGTATAATTTAAGGGCTTCAATCCCCGAATAACACACAGTGCTCATTACACATTTTGCACAGACATGATGACCAACATTAATGAGGATGCAACATTTTTGTGAACAGTGCATTTCAGTGAAGCCAAGTTTCATGCATCAGGAAAAGTGAACCGACTTAAGGGACAGCCCAATAATTAACTTTTTTTTTGTGCCCTTACATGTGAAAGAGATTTTTTTTTTTTTCCTTAAAAAATCAGTAACTAAGTGTGTACTGCCACATGCTGGAACTATGGTTACTGCTACAGCTCCCTGAGAACAAACCCAAGGTTGTCTTCAAACAAGATAGAATACCCTTTACATTCATCATAAGTTGATTCATAAAATTTTTCATAGAATTGGAGAGGAAAGTAGATCAAGAGGCCATTGCTGGAAACTGTATAGGGAGGGTGTGAGCAGAGGAGTGAGAAGCAGGTTCTTTGCATGGAGGGTGGTGAGTGGAATGCATTGCCTGAGTGTGTTGTGGATGTGGACACATTGAATCAGTTTAAGACAAGGTTGGATGAGCATTGTATGCAATAGTGAGTACCTCCCACGATGAGTCTCTGACTCCATGGAGGTCAGGTGTTGACAATAATAATAATAACAATAAATTGAAAACTTATAAAGGACTTGATTGATGCCAAAACAGTATGCTATTTTAAGTGGTTGGTAAATGATAGCGACAATGAATGTAGAAAATATATGAAGATAAATAAGAATTAAAATCTATGATGAAAAAGTTAAAACCAAAAATGAATTATGCAAATTTTGGATTTTGAAAGAACTGAGAAAGGCTTGCTATGTATATAACAGGTTTTTTTTATCTTCATTCTTGATTTCTTAGTTCCTTCAAAATTTGCATTATTCATTTTCCTGTTTTAACTTTTTTGTTATCAGTTTTAATTCTTATTTATCTTCATTTATTTTCTACACTCAGTTGCTGCTATCTTTTATCTACCACTTAAAATCTGCTATCGTTTATCTACCACTTAAAATCATATACTGTTTTTAGTGGTAGATACTCCAATCAAGTCCTTTATAAGTTTTCAAAATTTTTACTTCAAGACTTTTACACAGGTATGTTAATTAATATCACTCATTTTAAACGCTATTAAATTTATCTTATAAGCCTAGTAGTTACAAAGGGTTTGCTCCATCACCAAAAAAAGCTTAGGTTTTTCTTTTCTACTGTAACACTTTAATAATTTGTGCACATTGGGAATAATCTACACATAAAAATTAAGTAGTATATGCCAGTTAGTGCTTAATAAATGACATTAAATGATGTAATTCCTTTTGGTGAAGAAACTAATATTCCACACTTCTGTTTCTGCAATGTACAGTGGTAATAACATTTGTATTCAGTTCAATGGACACTGGCTTCCAAGATAAAGTAATTAATGTACATTCATTTTAATTGTGAGCTAAAAAATTCTAATCATGGCAAGCATATAACACTTTATAATGTGACCATCAAAGAACAGAAGCTATAATATTTAAAATTAACATAATATCCTAAAGAAGATTCAGAGAAAGAAGAAATGGTGTCACAGAACTGGCTATTTACCTAGCTTAAAATGCTTAGATGATCAGAATAAAAAAACAAAACAAGCAAATGTGATTGCTTTTACTACATTACAATAGTATTGCTTTTTATTGATATTCATTGCAGATATACAATATTTCAGCTTAATTATGGTTAAATAGGCTTGAGTGAGTTGGCTTCACTTGGGAACCTAGCATTTATAACTTTGTGCTTATGGGAAATTTTGAGTTCATAGTTCCAAATCAAATACTTATATAAGTATTTATCAACCTGTGATACAACTCAATCACAACTGAGACATATCTTATATTTAATTGTTTTGTTTTTAAACATAAAGATATTTAACATGATTATTAACATCCATGTAAACTTTAATTAAAAAAAAAAATTATAGTAACATAATAACGAGTATATCAATCTAAAATTATTAAAATACTTGTATATACATTTATACATAAATACGTTTATATATATTTTTTGTCTATATTGTAGCAAAAATTCTTCCCATTAAAAACAACTGTTCAGTGGAATCTCCAAAACTGCCATAAAATTTAACAACATTCTTTACCAATAAATAGAGAAATAGTTTATAAATTTGAATGTATAAAATTCAATACTTAAAGGGTATATGTATGTAGTAAAATCAACATTGTACATCCAGTCAGGTTTTCTGAAAGTTCTTAAAAAGTTACCTAAATGAATATAATGAACTGTTGGATGAATGTTTTCTGCAGCATACTAGAATCTGCATGCCATAATTATCATGAAATTTATTGTTCAAAACCAAATGAAATATTTTTTGCTGTTATACTATATACATATATCAAACCATGGTTTTGCTAGTGTCTCCAGCTATCCAGTTTGTAATCTATAAAAAAATAAAATAATTAACTAATGGAAGATGGATATAAAATATGTTATAGAAAAAACATTAGCTTATTTTCTTATGATCAATAATGGCACTTTTATGATCTCATCAAGAGACTAAAAAAACCTAAGTAAAGTTGACTTTCACCATAGAGAATTGTTTGTTATTATTGGCTAGTGCGCCATAGTGAAATTTCTAAAACACAGAATGCTTATGGACTTCTGTCATGACTTTCCAGCAGTTTGTTATAGTGAGAGTTGAATATATCCTATTTAATATAAAAGTCTTATAGTACTCAATGCTTACTCATTCTCCCTGGCAGTTAGCTAACTGTTAGCTAAAGTAGAGCTAACTGTTTTCACAGTTTTCTTGCAATGAATTAACCTGTTACTGATAAAACTGATTAGTAGATTAACTGTTTGTCAAAATGGTCATTTAACTAGGTAACTGTTGACATGGTCAGACAAATGGACAGATTTTTCCAACCTACAAGATATAGGTATAAATCCCACTAGCATTTATATCTGTGAATGACTTCAACTGGTCAATGAATTTCAATACCTGATATGAGACCACTACCCTTCTTATTGATAGCCTGAAGTAGTATGAAAAAAAGTCAAGTACTGTATTTGCTGTCTAGAGTAGGGTTTCCAGGTAATATTATCCTCAGGCCACTCATAGTACAAATGTGTCATATGTTTACAACCTTACATGAGTGGAACAGTTATTAAAAAAATAAATAAATAAAATGAAAAAAAACTTAGCTAATTAGAACCCAAAATTAGTTTTAAGATTTTTTTTTTTTAAATGTTGATCATATACTTGGGAGGTTGGTTGATTAACAAATAGCATGTTAGCACTACAGATGGCAGAGAGTTGAGAAAGAAGAAATCTGTTCACATTTCAATTGAAGATCTGTGTATTGTATTTCTTGAGAAACTCCATAACATTTGGGGAACTGTGTATTGTACTCCTTTTTAGCACAGCTGGTAACCATAACAAGGGCAGTTAGTACCCCCCCCCCCAAGGCTCCTGTAATTGGCAGAATTAGCATCCTCTGAGTGCGATAGTATAGTAATATGAATTTTTAGCTAAGTGTATTTACAGTACATTATTATATATGATTAAATAACTTTCCATGTATAATATAAGGTATCTTGCTAATTCATTTCCAGCATTTACTGTCTTTCTGAGAGGGTGTTATAGGATATTGGCTGATGAAAATTTTCATTATATGGAAGGTGAGGAGAGGAAAAACGGGGCATTCATGGAAGTTAAGTTTGTGTGCAGTCGAGAAAGGGATGAAAGCTAAATTTTTCTCTCGCAGAACCATGAGTGAGTGAAACAGTTACTAACAGCATGTAAAAAAAAACTGACACACACAAATATATATATATAAATATATATATTGTAAACACACACACAATACATACATAAAACATGCCTATTTTAGCAATGTGTGCTTTGGCAATAATATTCTATAACAGAGTGACAGCAGAGCTGGATAAGAGAAATTTGAAATACCATAATACTGCTGGATTGTGCCAAGGTATCTGAATGGATTCCACATGTGAGGCTGCATCATTCAGATGGGTACACAAAACAGACCTATAAAATGGATAGGAGAATGGCTGACTGACAGGTATCAGAAAATGATGTCTGGAGGTGCTGAGTCTAAGAGAGTAACTAGTGGTGTACCACAGTATTTTGTACTTGGATCAATGCTGTTTAACTTATATATTAATGATATTAGGAATGGTCTAGAGCAAGGGTCGGCAACTGGCGGCCCGCATGCAGCCCAAACATGCATTTTTGGCAGCCCATAAAAGGTTGCCCATACTTACATAGCATGTGGCCTGTACACTGAAGTATTTAAATAATACATTCTAATATGAATAATAAATTAAAAAAAAATTTATACCTATACTTCTTGATATTATCATGCAACTTGGTGTGAATCAACCTTGTGAGTCATCATGAGTGGGGATAACAAAGGCATCTTCATCCAATACAACCGAGATTTTGGCACACATTAAAGAACACATTTTCATTAGAAAATATCCAAAACTTTAACGATGCTTACCAAAAAATCAGGGAGACACACATATTGTGATGCATAAACTATATTACTTTGTTTTTATGTGATAATAATTTTTCAATGAGTTTCATTTTCATGCTTGTTTCATATCTTGTACTTTAAATATTTCTGTGTTTTTTAAGATTGATATAATAAAAATTGATAACTTAAGTATTTTTTCACTTACTATTTTTACTTAATTAAACGATTGCAGTCCGATTATTAAAAATAAAAGTTGAATGTGGCTCGCGAGTCTGAAAAGATTGTTGACCGCTGGTCTAGAGGGTGACATCCACTTAGTTGCTGATGATGATGATGATGATGATGCTAAGCTGGAGTGAATGATCGTGAACATATCTGCTAAAGAATCTCTACAGGATGATTTGAATACACTAATTCTATGGCTAAATGTTAATGAGTGTCAGTTCTATGTTTCTAAGTACAAGACATGCATTTTGGACAGGGTCATTTGTAAGCAGAATAATATTAGTAAGATGAATAAATAAATATTTTTTTAAAATCTCATGGTGTTGTTTATACTGTGACACACTAATATGAATAGTCAACAACACCTAAGCCTTTTGATATGTATATTAATGGGAATTTGCTGAAAACACTTAGTGAGGTTGGAGACTTAGTGGAGTTATAGCGGACAAAGAATTAAAGTTTAGGGACCACATTACTAAGGTGGTCTAGACATTATATTGGAAATGTATGTTGTTGAAGAAAACACTGACTTGTAAAAAGAAAGTTATTCTCTCATCTTATGGAGCTTTGATAAAGAATATCTCGACTTCTGTGTGCAATTATTGTCATCTGGGTTCTAAGGAGATGGGGGGAAACAGTTGAAACGACCAGTGACACACCAAGCAACTGGTGTACAGAATTATGCACATAAGAAACTGAGAAAATGTGATCTTTAAAGTTTGAGGAATAGATGTAGGGAAGGAGATATGATAGAAACAGATCATGAATATTGGTTTATTGAGGAATAGATAGAGAAGGATGAATTAAATGCACAAACATTAACAAAGCTGTGGACATGATTACTGGTAATTGAGAATAGGTCATTTATGTATAGTCCTAAGACACTCTTGCATTGGTGGAAAAGCTCAAAAAGAGGGAGCCATCCACCATGACATGCAGTAAAAGACTATAGAGAAAGCTGGCTGCCCAATTACAGAGGGTGGAAGGTAAATCAAAGGATTGCAATTATTTACTGAGAAGATTTTGATGTCAGACAAGATAAATGCTGCAAATCTTTTCATTACGTATCCAGTGATGGACAATGTAGGCCAAGAGATCAGCTGTGGAACTAAAGTGACGGCATTCACGCTAGTGGTTAATTAACTTCTAGACCTCTAGGTAGTGGAGAGGTTGACTGTTGATTACTTTCTCCATCACTTTGGAGAGGACTGAGGTGATGATGATTATCAACAGTTTGTTGGCAGACTTTTATCTCCCTTTTTTTTGGAAAAAGTTGAATAGATGCCTGTTTTTCATGCATTGGGATAAAGAGCCAGTTGAGTATAAAAGACTATAAAGACAATATAGGACAGGACTTAGTTCAGGAACACAGCATTTGAGCACAACTGGAGAGATGCCATCAGGATATGAAGACATTCTTTTAGTATATAATAAATTTAGTTTAATCCTTTATCCAAGTGTAAGCAAACAAAATTTGCACTTGAAGTATCTTCAGGACCGAGGCAACTCATGGCAAAGGTGGACCAAGATCTTATCACTCCTTGTCTTAGTATCTCCCATAATGTGAAGCACATCTCCTTGCGGACATGTATAATACTCTGCATTAAGGGAAGGGCCACTACCCAGACTGGTTTCGACCTTTATTGAATGTTCAAGTACAGGTCAAACTAAAAAAACTCAGCTTTGTTCCCCCAGTAACAGGCTCACCCTGCCACTAAGAAGAACTCTCAGCGTTGGTTCTACCCCGTGGCAGGCTCACCCCACCACCGAGCAGAGCTGCTCATATGTCATCTGAGGGATAACAGCAACAGCCGTGCCTCAGTTAACTTCATGGGCTACAGCATTGCCATTCATCACCCACACTTCCCACCGGATTCGACCTTTATTGAGGTCTTGTCAGTGGGAGCCAGACCCAGAGGTGGAAGCAATGGAGAAGTCATCTTTACCTATACGAGTTGCCAAAAGGTGTCTCACCTTATTATTAAATTAATCTGGATTTAGAGACAGATGTTGGAAGTTTTTCCCACTTGGTTAGACTATAATAAATTTAGTTTAATCCTTTATCCAAGTGTAAGCAAACAAAGTTTGCGCCTGAAGTATTTTCAGGACTGAGGGAACTCGTGGCAAAGGTGGACATTATAGTCCACCTTTGCTATGTATTAATCCTTTATCCAAGTGTAAGCAAACAAAGTTTGCTCTTGGTTAGACTATAACAAGTATTTATTATAGTCTAACCAAGTGGGAAAAAACTTCCGTCAATATATATATGTCATTAAGTGGGAAATGAATTTCATCACCCAGTGAAACCATTTTCCTGCTGACTGAAAGCCTACAGTGGCTTGAAACAAAGTTCCATATTGGTTTCTAGAACAGAGTTTCCAAATTATGTAAAAAAAAAAATGAGAAATAGACAAATAAAAATATATAAAATTAATAAAAGCAGAAAAAAAATTCTTAGCCCATCCATTGTACTAATATGCTATAATAGGATTACAGCTTTTTTGTAGTCACATATAAAAAAGTTGCACATAAAGTATGCCTAATAATGCAGATATTTTTCAGTAAAATAAAAGAAAGAACAGCAAATCCAGAAAAACCATACCATTGCTTTGCCTGAAACACACAAGGCAATGTAACCTGTTCTAAATGCTGTGGAATTTTATTTGCAGGATCATTTGAAATCGTCAGTGTACTCTACTCATGTGGGGAATATGATGAACATGTATGAATTGTCATCAGAGACCCACTAGGAATTTTTGAGCACGTAAGACTGTCAATGGTGAAGCATCTCAATGACTTATATGGCAATGGAGGTCATTTAGAACACCTGCTGTGAGGTGTTCCTACAGTGTTTATTTTGTCAATTACAGGGATTTATGCTTATTTCTTAGTAGTTTGCCTTAAATCCACATGAAAGGGTGTCAGTATTCATGCTACACAACGACAAAGGGTTGTATCTCAGAAATACCAGTTTTACTTACTTATTCCTCTTCACTCCATTGAGAGCATAGGAACTCCACCATGGGTCTCCATCTGACCCTGTTTCATGTTTCTCTCTTTGTCTGTGTCCAGATCTTTCCAATCTTTCTGAGGTCTTCTGCTATTTCTCATTGTCAGTTCATCTTTGATCTACCTCTCTTTCTCTTTCCTTGCAGATTCTACTCTAATGCTTGTTTGACTATGTCTGGTTTTCTTAGTACATACCCTATCTGTCCCAATTTTCTCTGGTTGATATCAATATATTATTGCTTTTTTGTTTAGTTTTTTCCATAACTCTTTATTGGATATCTTTTCTGGCCATTTTATTTGTAGAATTCTTCTTAAAGATTTATTTACAAAGCTTTGCAGTTTTTTTTTATTGTTTTGTTTGTTGTCCATGTTTCTGATATCAGGTTTCTAGGAACCTTTATTAGTTGTGAACTTTAGTATGCATCTTACTAAAGCTGGTAAAACGTCAACTGAATAAATTTATATGGAATATAAATTAGCCAAAACACTAAAGTAGCTGTATTGCCAGCCTGGTTGGCCGAGCGGTTATCATATCTGCTCTCCAGCCAAAAGACTGAGGGTTCGAATCCCACCATAGGCATGGATGTTTGTGATTGTCTGTGAAAATACTAGTAGTGGTGGTGGTGGTGGGAAGTAGATGCTGTTGGTGGATTGAGTGGTGGAGACAGTTGTAGAGTAGGTGCCCTCCCTCGATGAATCCTTGGACTCCCTAGAGGTGTCAAGTAATAATAATAATAACAAAAAAAAAATATAATAATAATCTTTGTAGCTTATGACTGAGGGTGTGGATTCATCTTGATGGATCCACACCACATAATGATGCTGTTCACTGGCCAACAGGGTGTGGAATCAAATCTCACCATAAGCAGGGATGTTTGTGAATGTTTTTAAGTGGTAGATGATGTTTGTGACCTGTATGAAACCACCACCTTGTTTATTGGAGAACTGACATGGCTTGAAAAAAAAAGTACCATGCTCAACATGGTGTTTTTTCAAGCCACTTTCATGGTACTTTTTTCAGAACATAGATTATCTAATTTAGTTAATCTACCTTATATCTATGATACTAAAAAATTGACAAAATTTGAAGGAGTACAATTCATATAACAAAAGAAAGACTAATTTGAAGTGATTCATGTTGTTATATAATTTTCCACTACATACTGTAATATTTACATGAAACTTAATTTTCACAAGAAAATCTTGAACTATATTGTTAAGGAATATTTGTTAGCAGCAATAATAAGCTGTAAATTGTATCCTCTTCTTCCACGAGTGAAAAAAGGACACAATTTGGAGTAAAGTGGATGACAAACAATATTAAACAGGAACTGCATGCGAAAAAGAGGCTATGGAAAGATATAAGGAACAGGTGAAGAGAAGATGCATGAAGAATATAAGTCACTCTCCTAGCGTGTGACCTATGGTAAGGAAGGCGAAACTGGAATATGAGAAGAGATTGGCAGTAAGATCCAAAGAAAATCCTACGGAATTTTTTAGCTATGCGGCCAGTAAGAGGAGAAATGACTGTGGAAGAATGATATTGAAGAATGATAAAAATGGGAATAGAGTGACTGATGCAGAGGAGATAGTGGAATTGTTCAATAAACACTTTATTGGAATATTTCATCTTGGAGGAGTCAATTTGAATACTAGAGGGATAGAAGAGGTTCGAGGTTTAGGGCTGCAGGAGGAGTGTGTGTTGAACATACTGCGTGCTCTGGATGTTAGTAAAGCTGTGGGACTGGATGGTATTTCACCACGAGTTTTGAGAGAATGTGCTGAAGAACTGACAGCTTCTTTGACCTGGCTTTTCAATGAAAGTCTGGCTATGGGAAAGGTGCCCAGGGAATGGAAGGAAGGTAAGAATAGTGCTATTGCATAAGGGCAGTACAGACTGGAATTATCTAATTATAGGCCAGTTGTGTGTCATCAGTAGTTGTTAAGATCTTGGAGAAATTAGTGAAGGACTGTATACAGCATTTGGCAGATGAGGGTAATGTTATCTGTGAGATTCAACATGGATTTGTGAAGGGTTGCTCTTGTTTTAGTAATATGCTGGCCTTTTATAATAAAGTTACACGAGCAGTAGATGACGGAAAGGCATATACTGCCATTTTCTTGGATTTAGCGAAGGCATTTGACGGGGTGCCACATGATAAGCTGATATTTAAGTTGCAGCACATGGGTCTGGATGTCAGGTTGGTCAACTGGATTCAGGATTGGCTGTCTGATAGGTATCAGAGAGTTGTGTATGGTGGGGCAGTTTCAAGGAGTCGAAGGGTTACCAGTGGGGTTCCACAGGGCTCAATACTAGGACTTATATTGTTTAACCTTTATATCAATGACATTATCAGTGGATTGCAGGGGGATATTCAATTGTTTGTGGATGATGCAAAGCTGGGAAGGGTTATTAGCAATAGTGCAGATGTGGTAGCCCTGCAAGAGGATTTGAATAAGCTAGACAGATGGGCAAATGAATAGGGGTATCAGTTTAATGCAGCAAAATGTAAGGTCTCGAGGTTTGGGACACATTGATGGGATGCTGCATGCTCTATTGGAGGAGCTATACTGGAGGAAGTAGGGGAGACAAGAGATCTGGGGTTGATGATTGATAGAAACTTGAAATTTAGAGGACATATTGCAAAGGTGGTGAAGGTAACTATTACTATTATTCAACACCTCCAGGGAGTCCAAAGCCTCATCGAGGGAGGGCACTTACTCTACAACTCTCTCAATCCTCCTACTACAACAGAAGTAACACAGAAGATTGCTGCAATAATGAGAAGGACACTGACCTGCAGAGATAAAAGAGTTACATTCCGTTGTATAAGACTCTGATCAGACTACACTTAGACTATTGTTCTCAGATTTTGTCCACAGGATTTGAAGGGGATAAATTAACTGTGGAAAGGGTACAAAGGCAGATAACAAAGATGGTTTCAGGACTGTACAATGTTAATTATGAGGATCAGCTGAGGGAATATGGACTGCAGAGTTTGGTGGAGAGAAGAAGGAGAGGTGATATGATTGAGACTTTTAAACTATTGAGAGGTGGTTACAGGGTTGACACTGGGGAGTTCTTTTGCTTGGTTGAATAGCGGGAAGGAGTGATGACAAGGGGCCATCCCTAGAAGTTACGAAAGGAAACTGTGTGCAAGAGGGTGAGGAGTGGTTTCTTTGCATGGAGGGTGGTTGAAGCGTGCAAAGAAATTTGCCTTGCATTGCCTGATAGAGTGGTGAGAGCAAGAACGGTCGATGAGTTTAAGGAGTAGTATGATAGACTTTTTGTTTCCTAGGAGGGACCTCCCACGATGAGTGTTGATAGACTTTGTGTTTCTTAGGAAGGACCTCCTGCGATGAGTCTTTTGACTCCATGGAGGCCTGAATAATAATAATAATAATAATAATATATAAGTGTTACTACATAATTTTTACTGATTCAAAAAGTTTGTTTCCATCCCCAGGGAGAGTGCGACCCACATTTTGGGAAGCTTCACACCAGAGTATTAGATATTGATAATAACATGATCTGTGTGATTCCTGTGCTATTAAGCCAGATTTCAAATATACGAATAATGAAGCCATATACTGGTTTTAGCAGAGCAGAGAATGAAATATTTTTTTTTATTCAGAGAATAACTATTTTTGTCAGAATGTTCTGTATAATTACTGGCAAGCTAGGGAGAATTGCACATCCATAGCTGTTTCCTTCTATTTGTTTAGAACTTATCTTACCATGTGAAATAATCATAATTAATTACAAGTAACTTAATTATGTCCTGTGAAAATGATTTTTGTGAGACACAAAGAAAAGTCATCCAAAACATTTGAACTCAGTGTTTTTCAACTATGGATATTTCAACTAAAACATACCAAAAAAAAAAAATAATAATAATAATCTCAGTACTTTCAAATAGCACTCAGATTGTTTAGAATTACCATACTTGCCGGCATATAAGATGCACCCCATTTTTTTGTACAAATGTTTTAGGAAAAAACTTTATCACTGAATATAATAATGAATTTACAGTATTTCAAATATAAAGTAGTAAGTAGGTCTATTTTCAACAAATACCTAATCTAATTAGGAAGGAGTACCCACCTTTTAAACGTCTTCTTCAATACCAAGAAATTCATCTCCAGAGCTAAATGAAGAGACACTTGAAACCTCTTCTAAATCAGAATCTGAATCCTCATACAACAAATTGTCCATTCTACCATCCAGTGCATTACTAATGCCACACTCCTTAAATGTTTTAACCACTGTCTCAGTTTTCACAGCATCCTATGAAGCTTTGACCCACTCACAAACTTGCGAAATGCTAGGCCTCTTCCTTCTTCCTGATGGCGTAACCTCAAAATCTGAAGACTGCATACAGCAATCTTCTGGATGCAGTGTTCCACTTCTCTTTCATAAATCCCTTAAATGTTTATTAATGCAGACATCTAAAGGTTGAAGCTGACTAGTTAGACCTCCTGGAATTACAGCTAACTGAGTTTTCAATTCTTCGAGTTTATTTTTAACATCTGTTCTGTGAGAACGAAACTGATCCCATACTAGCAGGGCAGGCTTCTTCAACAGTCTGCCAGAGCACCTAGACCAAATGTTATCTATCCATAACTGGAATACATAACTAACATAACTGGAATGCTCTGGCACACTGCAAGGAAGAAAAGAAGAAATCGCCTAACTCGGAACAGAGAAAATTTCCAGAAATGAAAGTAATAAAAAACTGAGTATCAGCGTATAAGACGCACCATGTTTTTCAGACCTATTTTCAAAGAAAAAAGTGCGTCTTATACGCTGGCAAATACGGTAATATAAAAAAGAGAAAGGTGGATTAATACTGAATTAGGTACTTTAACTAAATATAACTATATATTTTTTATTTCACACCACAAACAATTCTACTATTTAAATATAACTGAAAATTACATATTATAACTAATATGTTGGCCTAATTTGCTAAGTGGTTAACTCATCCACTCTCCAACTAACAGGTTGCAGGTTTGATTCCTGCCATGAGCAGGAGTGTTTGTGAGATTGTCCTTAGATGGGAGATGAATTTCATCGCCTGGTATGAGACTACTGCCCACTTAATGGAGGCTTGAAGCAGCTTGAAAAAGTTACATGATGGTCTCTAGAGCAGGGTTTCCAGACTATGTAAAAAATAAATTTAAAATATAAAAACTGATAAAAATAGAAAAAAATATCCTTAGCCCATGGTAAGGATATTTTTTTCTTGTAACCCATGGTACAAGATGTACTATAGGTTTGCAAATCATCTCTCATGGGTGGGAGCAACATAAAAAACTATTTAATTTCTGTAGTTAATTTTTAAATGCATCAAATGAAATCTCAAAATCTTTTCTTAATCATGCTTAATCATCATCTTACTGTAAACGTATTATTTCTATGATAGTCAACTCTCACTATAGCAAACTCTAAAGATAACACAAACAGTGTGTTATAGTGGCTTGTTGGCATAGTGAATTTTTTTATAACAATACTGTGACTTTGGTTGAGGCTTTTCAGTATTTTGTTATAGCAAGAGCTGATTGTACAATCTTTAAAAAAAAACAAAAAAAAACTAAACTATTAAAATAATTCTGCACTTACATAATTTATTCCAGGCAGGTACAAAAATACTCCAATGTATGGAACACCTTTCAGAAAATTTATGACAGCTGGAAGAAATCCTCTGAAATGTGAGAGAAAATTAAATCATTTTAATGTGAAAAAAAATTAATATTGTTACTACAACAGTCAGTAACTATAAATTTTTTAAGGACATTTATACTTTAGTATCTTGAATCACAAGACTTAAAATGATTACAAATAACATCTTTGATGCTATAAAAATTCTTGAAATTTTATGAATATGCAATTATAAAAATGTATAGATGTATACATAGCAAATTAAATATGGAAACAAACAGAATAAGCAAAGTCAGTACAGCGAGAAGACAGATTATTCATCTGTCTTCTCGCTAGTAGTAAAAAAAAAATAATTTTTTTTATTATTTTATAATAATAAAAAAAAAAAAATAAAGTTTTTAAACATATATTTAAATATAAACTAAACAGTTAATCAGTTGATATATATATTCTTAAATTAACAGTATCTTATATTGACTATAACTGATCAAATTCTGGAGACACAAAGTCAGTGAGTTCTGCACCAAATTAGGAAAAAACAGATGATATCAACTGTCCAGTTCTGAGTTCACACAAATGCACTCTCATGACAACAAAAAAGATGAGAGCAGTACAAAAGGAAAATACTAACATCTGTCAATATTTGTCAACTGTAATCCTTAAGAAATACTGAAGGCACTGTTCAAAAAAATAGAAATACAGGTGACAATGAAGAGGAAGAATTTGAATTCTCACAATGATACTGGCCTACAGGAACATTCCTCATGTCATTTCACTTCATCCCACAAGCATTCTAATTAGGTTTAGAGTAAGGCTCTGAACTGGTTAATCCATTACAGGCAAATTGTTATTCTCAAACCAAGCCATAGTAGGCCCTTCTGTGTGAAGAACATCTTGCTGGAACTTGCATAGTTTTCATGCAGAATTCCAATAATAAAGTTCAGCATCATATCCAGGATATAGTGATATATCTCTGCATTCATAGAAGTATCATTTAAAAAACAGCAGACCAATTCTCTAATATGAAAAACACTCTTGTGCTATCATAAATTCACAACCATGAATTGCACATGGGAGATCCAATGTTAAGTACAGCGATTGCCAGGGTATTACTACTACTACTACTACTTCAAGGTTCTCCCATCTAATGAAACAACCAATAGTGAGATTTAATAAATCTCAAAATGCTTCAAAATATCCATCTACAATCATCCAAGTCCAATTTTTTGAGCAAGCCACTACAATCACAGCTGAGTATGAATTCTCATCATCTCTTCAAGGTTGTTTAGCTCTACTCTGCATGTCATTTTAATTCATGGTGAATGAACTTACTAAAATCTCCTTTAAGTCTCTATCTTTCCAGAATGGCATCTACACTGTTTATCTATTCCTTGCATCATGTACATTTCTGTTGGGGGTGTTTCAATTCTTTTAACAAGATAGTGTAAAAATAATCATAATTTAAATTATAAATATTTTTACAAGTGTTTCTCTATATTAGTACATAATGATAATTGAATATAAACTAAACAGTTTATATTCAATTAAACTAGCTTTGGTTTCATAACGCATGATGCACGTATGATCAGCATTTGCGATGTGCCTGTTACTGATATTATTAATTTCTGTAGTTAATTTTTAAATGCACCAAATGAAATCTCAAAACCTTTTCTTAATCATGCTTAATCATCACCTTACTGTGACAGTATTATTTCTATGCTAGTCAACTCTCACTACAGCAAACTCTAAGGATCACATGAACAGTGATCCTTAGAGTTTTAAAATGAAATGTAAACCAATTGAGATTTGATATATTTACTATATTCTGATAGTTGCAATAATTTCAGTTTTCTTTATTGCAATTCGTATTTGTTAGGTGCGGAGATATCTTTTGTTCTTTGTGAAGACATTCTCTTTATGCTAATGAAGATATGTCAGTCATTACTAGTAACTTCTCACTTGCTATTTACATGAAGTGCACACATGCTCACCAAGGAGATTGATGGGTGACTAACAGCTGAAAAGCATTAGGCACCGTGGTAAAAGAAAAACAAGTAGAGAGAGAAAATGGAAATTTGAGTTCGGTAACCAGAGAATTTTGTTCTTAGGAAGGTTTTAAGAAAACATGACGGTCAGGAGAGCTGAGATTTCAACAAGTGTTTAGTAAATGAAAGAAGATATTGGAGTTGACGTTCAAATTTGATGTTTGAGGAAATGCTGAAAAGTTTCATCTTCTATCTTAAGGATGCTGGATCTATTTTATTATTCTATTGGAAAAACCAAGGTTTTTTCCAATAGTTTTTCTGAAATCTGAAATTGTAAAGTGGCTTAACAGGTCCATAGCCATCACTACCAACCTTTGGATACAGTCCAAGAAAGAGTTAAAGAAATTTGTGGGGTTGGTGATGACATTTCCAGGCCATTTGATGTTTGACACACAGAGTTCTGCTAAGCAAACTATCATAATATGGTGTGCCCTCTATCATGTGCAACTAGGTTATCTGTGGTTCACTATACGTTATGATGAACTTAGATGGCTTTCTCTCTTCATATTACTCACAATGCTGAAATATCTGGACTAAGTAATCTCATTCACCTATCATAAATGACCATATCTCATTCTGCTAATGATAAGACACTCCATCTGGTAGGACTCAAAATAATCTAAACTTCAAATTTTCCATATCCCTCTATGCTATTCAGTTGGTAAATACCAAACATCAAACTGTTCTTTGTTAATCAAAACAGAGAAAAGGGACATGGTTTTAACATCAGACTAGGAGCTGAAATACATCTATGATGATGTCTTGCAACACCATGGGGATCATGCAATAAAAACAATAGATGTTAAACATAACCCTATAATCTTTTAAAGCAAATTACCAAATTATTATTATTATTATTATTACGGGTATCTCCATGGAGTCAGTAGACTCATCGCGGGAGACCCAAACTAGCAAAATAATATCTGTCATATCTCTTCTTGAATTCATTTACAGACGAAGAGCTCACAACTAAGTCAGGCAATGAATTCCACTCATTCACCACCCTCCAGGCAAAAAACCTTGTTCTGACACCTTTGTTAACCACACTCTTCTTTAATTTCCAGAGATGACCTCTTGTTCTTCCATCACTATCACACAGCTGAAACATTTCCCCTGCATCAATCCTATAAAAACCTTTTAGTAATTTGAATGTTTCTATCATATCCCCTCTTCTTCGCCTATCAACCAATCTCTGCAATCCACAAGCTCTCAATCTATCAATGTAGGGAGCATTTTTTATATCACTCACCAACTTGGTCACTCTTCTCTGAACCCTCTCCACAGCCTCCTCATCTCCAAGGAATCCAGGTGACCAGACCTGAGCACAGTAATCCAAATGTGGAAGTATCAATGCTTTATAAAGGGGAATAATAACCTCTTTATCTCTGGATGTCAGTGTGTTCCTCAACAACCAAGTAATCCTATGTGCAATCTTGGACACCTTAGCAATGTGTCCTCTGAACTTCATCTCCCTATCTACCAATACCCCTAAGTCCCTAGCCTCATCAATCTCTTGGAGTACCTTTCCATCAATGTAGTACACAGCTGGTAATCTTTTAATCCCAAAATGCATGACTTTTCCACTTTTCCACATTGAACTGACATCCATTTTCTTTTGCCCATTTTACCAGCTTATTTAAATTCTCCTGCAAACTTTCAACATCAGCTTGATTTTTTATTGCACTACACAACTTTGCATCATCAGCAAACAACTGAATATCTCCCTTTAAGCCGTTTCCTATATCATTTATATACAAATTAAACAACATTGGCCCAAGCACAGAGCCCTGAGGCACACCACTGGTCACCTGCCTCATTCTGGACTCGGCTCCTCCATACACCACCTTATGGTATCTCTCCCTGAGCCATTCTCCTATCCATATCACCAATTTATTATCCATTCCCATCTGCTCCAATTTGCGTAACAGAGTTCTATGGGGTATCCTGTCAAAAGCCTTAGCAAAATCCAGAAGTACCACTGTGTAGCCAGTTCCTTTGTCCAACTCAGATGTTATTCTATTATGAATAGTTAATAGATTGCTAAGGCAGGATCTACCTTTAACAAAACCATGTTGGCCTCTATAGAGTATCATATCCTGATCCACCCATTCTTGAATTTTGTCTTTAACCAACTTTTCCAATACTTTTGCTACTACTCCTGAGATGGTGATTGGTCTGTAATTCAATACCACAGTTTTAGAGCCACCCTTATGCAAAGGAACCACTTTGCCTACCTTCCACTCCCTAGGGACCATACCAGAGTTCAAACTTAAGTTAAATATCCAAGTAAGAGGGGTTGACAATTCATTTGCACATTCACGCAACACCCGAGCTGATATTCCATCTAAGCCTACCGCAGTGTTTGCATTTAAGTTTTGCAATATATTTAATACCTCTGATTCTTTAGCTTCAATTCTCACATTAGGTATTGCTATAGGTATAGAGAAATCCTCACTTGGGTGATAGACTTTTGAAAAGTGATCACTCGGTAACTCGACTATTACATCTGATTTTGTCACCTCAATACCATCAGCACCCACTAAGGTTATCCTTCCGAAGTCATTCTTCCTCTTACTTGCCACATAGCGGAAGAACTCTTTGGGATTACCCTTGATCTCTTTGGCTAAGGTCTTCTCATAATCTGATTTAGCTTTTCTTACTATGCTGGTAACCTTCCTAGCTTGAGCCTTGTACTGCTCATGGGTGTCCTGATCGCCTTTCTCCTTGTAAATTCTCCA
Source organism: Typopeltis vanoorti (assembly GCF_054136105.1). NCBI lineage: Eukaryota > Metazoa > Arthropoda > Arachnida > Uropygi > Thelyphonidae > Typopeltis > Typopeltis vanoorti. The sequence goes on from NC_143573.1 coordinate 34,758,143, forward strand.
TAACATTTTCTTTTTTTGCAGTTCAAGCTTGATACTACTGCTCATCCATCTAATGCCTGCCTTGTTTGACCGCCTGACCATGGGGACACAATCTGATATTGCTTTCCTCAGATACCCGCTGATTTTATCCCAAGCACTGCTAACATCTTTTCCTTGCAATATGTTCTGCCATGGGATGGCTGCAAGCTCACTCCGAAGCTTGTTATAATTGCCTAACCTGTAGTTCCGTACATACCCCTTCTTAATAGAAAAATCCACAGATTTTGCAACCTCCCAAGTCAATACCACATGATCGCTTTCACCAACTGGAGGTAACGAGGACACCTTACTTATGCATATAACCTCTGAACCAATAACCAGGTCCAACACTCTCACACCACGTGTCCCTTCAGTTATGTGCTGTTTCAAGTAATTATCTCGTAGAAGATGTATGAACTCCATTTCCTTTTTGCTACGTGATAATTCCTCCTTCCAATTGATATCACCATAATTAAAATCCCCCATAATAATCACTAAGCCTTCACTCATTGCACTAAGTTGCTGATGCATGAATTCAATATCTCCTCCCGTACTCCCTGGCCTATAGCAGCATCCAACTGTATATTTGGTTGCGTTGGTCACTATTTCGCACCAGACTGCCTCAAATGAACTTTCATTCACATGTCTATCATCATGATATACTACTTTCTTTGGCTGCAACACATCAGCTATCATCAACAGTACTCCTCCTCCTGTTCTATCTTCTCTATCCTCCCTGAAAATACTGTACCCATCACATTCAATTCCAGTGACCACATCTTCTGCTGACAGCCAAGTTTCACTAATGCCTACAACTTTTGGTGAGATTTCACTGACTAATGCCAAAAATTCTTCTCTCTTATTTCGAATGCTTCTAGCATTGGTATACAAAAATTGCAGATTCCCTCTAGATCTTGTACTGGCTTTAGAACTGATATATAAGTCGCTAGCTACTGTAGTCCTATGCCAATTTTTATCCCCTCTCTTCTGAAATTTATTCTGCCTATAAGGATCAATAAATACACAATCAGTGCTAAAGTTTCTCTCTCTTACACTCAACCTTTTCAATATTAGTTTCCCTGCCCAATAACTTCAACCTGTTCAGAAAACAATAACTTCTTCAATCGCTTATGTCCTTCCATGTTAAGATGCAGTCCATCTCTAGCATACAACTGCCTTTTTCCTTCAAACACACTCCAAACATCAACAAACTCCAGACCTCTTTTTCTGCACATTCTTGCAATCATATCATTCATTATCATTGCTCGTCTACTTAACTCGTAATTGTCAAAACGAGGCAGCACACACACTATTCTCCCATTGACACTTTTCCTCTTCACAATATCTAATAACTAATAATCTAATAATCAAATTAATATGAGGAGTAAGCTTACACTTTATTTATAAGTTTGTGCTTGCAGTGGAAATTTTTACTTTGGAGATAACGAAGCTCATGTGCATTGGAACATTGTAAATCATGCTAAAAATATTCTCTAATATTAACAGTTACATCTGTGCATTTAAGTTTCCATGGAGATTATTTTATTAACATGTATATTGATTGCTAAGATATACATTGCTAATTGCATGCCTGAGTTTTATTTCTCTCTCTTCTGTGCCTAATGCAAATAATGTATTTCACATCAATGAAATGTCGATAATAATACAGTAGTCCCCACAGAGAAACTCAACATACACTACTAGGTGTACTACAAGTTATCTAGCTGATGCATCCATTGCATGGTCAGGAACTCACAATACTATTTACAGTTTCTGGTATGTTAACAACTTTATTCATGAGGTAAGTTTTCAGAAGTTCTAAGGAACAGATTTCTTTAATATAATATTAATCTTGCTATGTTATGTATCAGAAGTGCATCACCCTAGGTACTAACACTTTTTATGAGTTTTTATATTGATTACCAGAAATACTGATACAGGAATATGAACTTGTATATATAATTAAAGGAACACTATTTAAAATGTTCTATAAACTGCCTATTCTAAATCAATTGAATGTATTGTTACTGATACTAGAAATTACAACTATTGGCAGCTAGGAATGATAGTTCTGATTATACAAGGTGTGACAATTTAATTCTCGGAACAGCCGTGTAGTGTCGCCCGTGTGATGATTTGGTTGGAGTCATGCGAGTAATTGTGTTTGTACTTCTTTTAACTAATGCGTGCGTAAACCTCAAGCTGATAGATCCATTTGCCAGTTGGCTATTGCAAAAACAATAGAGATGTGTATGTAAATTTTGGCATAAAAATGTGTGATCGAAATTTGAAGCAGTGTGTTAACATCAAATTTTGTGTGAAAATCAGCAAAAACCGTTACTGAAATGTTGGAGCTGTTGAAAGTGGCATATGGTGTGAATGCTCTGAAAAAGTCAAGTATCTTTGAGTGGCATAAGAAATTCAAAGGTGGGAAAGAAGATGTGAACGATGACCCCAGAAGTCTGCAGCCAAAAACAAAATGATGGATACAAATGTGAACAGAGTGCGAGATCTGGTACAGTCTGACAGATGATTAAGTTTGTGATTAATGGCTGATGAATTGCAAATAAATCGAGAAACAGTCAGAGTAATTTTAACTGAAGAATTGGGTATGCAAAAAGATTTTTGTGAAGTTTGTGCCTCGGATTTTGAGACGGGTGAACAGAAGCAGCAGCGGGTTCAAGTTGTGACTGATCTTTCTACAGATAAGCACATGCTTCCGAGAGTAATTATGGGTGATGAAATCTGGTGTTTCCAGTAAGAACCCGAAACAAAACACCAGAATGTGCGACAATTCTGGCATTCCACATTCCGAAAAAAGCATGCATGTCATGTGCGCAGTTCACTATGAATTCACTGAACAGGTGCTGAAAAGATTACGAGATTCTGTGTTCAGAGAAGAAGACCTGAATTGTGGCCTGACAAGTGGATCATCCATCAAGACAACGTGCCAAGCCATAAGTGCGTTCATCATGAGAGAGTTTCTGGCCAAAAAATCGATTACTGAATTAGGTTGTTCTGCTTATTCACCCAACTTAGCTCCCCTGTGATTTCTGGCTGTTTCCAAAATTAAAGACTGTGCTAAAAGGATGAAGATTTTCTGACATTGCTGATATCCAGCATAATGTGATACAGGAACTCAAGAGTATTATAGAAAAAGAATTCCAGGCCGCTTTCCAAAAATGGGAACACTGTCTAAACGAGTGTATAAATGCACAAAGAGACTACTTCAAAGATAACAGTAGCCACTAATGTATAGTTCCAAACATAGGTATTTTACAGGTGCATTCCGGGAATTAAATTGTTACAACTCGTATTTTCTATTGCATATAAGTAGTATTCTTTACAGAGCAATAGCATATGTATGCATTAAATTTCATTTAATTGAAACAATACTTGCCTGAACAGAAGGAAAAATCCATACATTTCAACAATGATGCCTATCACAGGCCACCCAATTAGAACAACAAAAATTCCACCAAAGAAAGCAGCTGATGGCTTCATTCTGTGTTGTTGGAAAAAGAAGTGAAACGTTCTTTTCAATCCAATCAACATGAATAATCCTGCTAGAAACAGTAACTGAAAAATACAGAAAGATATAAAGAAAAGAATTAAAAATATTGTATTTTTTACAAATTGATTTCCATAGGCACAGAATACATCTATGAAGAGAAAATATCCCAAATAAATAAATCTCTAAATGTGTAATGAATTAATTATGCATAAAATCTTCAATAAGATTTCTTTAAGAGTAAGCATTACATAAATGCATGAATATAAAGTGTCATATCATCATCGTTGCCCATTGGTGTCTGATGCTTGTTTCACCATTCTTTACTATTTTTTCTGTGTCCACTTCCAGGTGACTCAAATCCTGCAAACTCTTTCCACACACTTCTGAACACTCTCCACAGCCTCCTCATCTCCAAGGAATCCAGGTGACCAGACCTGAGCACAGTAATCCAAATGTGGAAGTATCAATGCTTTATAAAGGGGAATAATAACCTCTTTATCTCTGGATGTCAGTGTGTTCCTCAACAACCAAGTAATCCTATGTGCAATCTTGGACACCTTAGCAATGTGTCCTCTGAACTTCATCTCCCTATCTACCAATACCCCTAAGTCCCTAGCCTCATCAATCTCTTGGAGTACCTTTCCATCAATGTAGTACACAGCTGGTAATCTTTTAATCCCAAAATGCATGACTTTTACACTTTTCCACATTGAACTGACATCCATTTTCTTTTGCCCATTTTACCAGCTTATTTAAATCCTCCTGCAAACTTTCAACATCAGCTTGATTTTTTATTGCACTACACAACTTTGCATCATCAGCAAACAACTGAATATCTCCCTTTAAGCCGTTTCCTATATCATTTATATACAAATTAAACAACATTGGCCCAAGCACAGAGCCCTGAGGCACACCACTGGTCACCTGCCTCATTCTGGACTCGGCTCCTCCATACACCACCTTATGGTATCTCTCCCTGAGCCATTCTCCTATCCATATCACCAATTTATTATCCATTCCCATCTGCTCCAATTTGCGTAACAGAGTTCTATGGGGTATCCTGTCAAAAGCCTTAGCAAAATCCAGAAGTACCACTGTGTAGCCAGTTCCTTTGTCCAACTCAGATGTTATTCTATTATGAATAGTTAATAGATTGCTAAGGCAGGATCTACCTTTAACAAAACCATGTTGGCCTCTATAGAGTATCATATCCTGATCCACCCATTCTTGAATTTTGTCTTTAACCAACTTTTCCAATACTTTTACTACTACTCCTGAGATGGTGATTGGTCTGTAATTCAATACCACAGTTTTAGAGCCACCCTTATGCAAAGGAACCACTTTGCCTACCTTCCACTCCCTAGGGACCATACCAGAGTTCAAACTTAAGTTAAATATCCAAGTAAGAGGGGTTGACAATTCATTTGCACATTCACGCAACACCCGAGCTGATATTCCATCTAAGCCTACCGCAGTGTTTGCATTTAAGTTTTGCAATATATTTAATACCTCTGATTCTTTAGCTTCAATTCTCACATTAGGTATTGCTATAGGTATAGAGAAATCCTCACTTGGGTGATAGACTTTTGAAAAGTGATCACTCGGTAACTCGACTATTACATCTGATTTTGTCACCTCAATACCATCAGCACCCACTAAGGTTATCCTTCCGAAGTCATTCTTCCTCTTACTTGCCACATAGCGGAAGAACTCTTTGGGATTACCCTTGATCTCTTTGGCTAAGGTCTTCTCATAATCTGATTTAGCTTTTCTTACTATGCTGGTAACCTTCCTAGCTTGAGCCTTGTACTGCTCATGGGTGTCCTGATCGCCTTTCTCCTTGTAAATTCTCCATAACATTTTCTTTTTTTGCAGTTCAAGCTTGATACTACTGCTCATCCATCTAATGCCTGCCTTGTTTGACCGCCTGACCATGGGGACACAATCTGATATTGCTTTCCTCAGATACCCGCTGATTTTATCCCAAGCACTGCTAACATCTTTTCCTTGCAATATGTTCTGCCATGGGATGGCTGCAAGCTCACTCCAAAGCTTGTTATAATTGCCTAACCTGTAGTTCCGTACATACCCCTTCTTAATAGAAAAATCCACAGATTTTGCAACCTCCCAAGTCAATACCACATGATCGCTTTCACCAACTGGAGGTAACGAGGACACCTTACTTATGCATATAACCTCTGAACCAATAACCAGGTCCAACACTCTCACACCACGTGTCCCTTCAGTTATGTGCTGTTTCAAGTAATTATCTCGTAGAAGATGTATGAACTCCATTTCCTTTTTGCTACGTGATAATTCCTCCTTCCAATTGATATCACCATAATTAAAATCCCCCATAATAATCACTAAGCCTTCACTCATTGCACTAAGTTGCTGATGCATGAATTCAATATCTCCTCCCGTACTCCCTGGCCTATAGCAGCATCCAACTGTATATTTGGTTGCGTTGGTCACTATTTCGCACCAGACTGCCTCAAATGAACTTTCATTCACATGTCTATCATCATGATATACTACTTTCTTTGGCTGCAACACATCAGCTATCATCAACAGTACTCCTCCTCCTGTTCTATCTTCTCTATCCTCCCTGAAAATACTGTACCCATCACATTCAATTCCAGTGACCACATCTTCTGCTGACAGCCAAGTTTCACTAATGCCTACAACTTTTGGTGAGATTTCACTGACTAATGCCAAAAATTCTTCTCTCTTATTTCGAATGCTTCTAGCATTGGTATACAAAAATTGCAGATTCCCTCTAGATCTTGTACTGGCTTTAGAACTGATATATAAGTCGCTAGCTACTGTAGTCCTATGCCAATTTTTATCCCCTCTCTTCTGAAATTTATTCTGCCTATAAGGATCAATAAATACACAATCAGTGCTAAAGTTTCTCTCTCTTACACTCAACCTTTTCAATATTAGTTTCCCTGCCCAATAACTTCAACCTGTTCAGAAAACAATAACTTCTTCAATCGCTTATGTCCTTCCATGTTAAGATGCAGTCCATCTCTAGCATACAACTGCCTTTTTCCTTCAAACACACTCCAAACATCAACAAACTCCAGACCTCTTTTTCTGCACATTCTTGCAATCATATCATTCATTATCATTGCTCGTCTACTTAACTCGTAATTGTCAAATCGAGGCAGCACACACACTATTCTCCCATTGACACTTTTCCTCTTCACAATATCTAATAACTAATAATCTAATAATCAAATTAATATGAGGAGTAAGCTTACACTTTATTTATAAGTTTGTGCTTGCAGTGGAAATTTTTACTTTGGAGATAACGAAGCTCATGTGCATTGGAACATTGTAAATCATGCTAAAAATATTCTCTAATATTAACAGTTACATCTGTGCATTTAAGTTTCCATGGAGATTATTTTATTAACATGTATATTGATTGCTAAGATATACATTGCTAATTGCATGCCTGAGTTTTATTTCTCTCTCTTCTGTGCCTAATGCAAATAATGTATTTCACATCAATGAAATGTCGATAATAATACAGTAGTCCCCACAGAGAAACTCAACATACACTACTAGGTGTACTACAAGTTATCTAGCTGATGCATCCATTGCATGGTCAGGAACTCACAATACTATTTACAGTTTCTGGTATGTTAACAACTTTATTCATGAGGTAAGTTTTCAGAAGTTCTAAGGAACAGATTTCTTTAATATAATATTAATCTTGCTATGTTATGTATCAGAAGTGCATCACCCTAGGTACTAACACTTTTTATGAGTTTTTATATTGATTACCAGAAATACTGATACAGGAATATGAACTTGTATATATAATTAAAGGAACACTATTTAAAATGTTCTATAAACTGCCTATTCTAAATCAATTGAATGTATTGTTACTGATACTAGAAATTACAACTATTGGCAGCTAGGAATGATAGTTCTGATTATACAAGGTGTGACAATTTAATTCTCGGAACAGCCGTGTAGTGTCGCCCGTGTGATGATTTGGTTGGAGTCATGCGAGTAATTGTGTTTGTACTTCTTTTAACTAATGCGTGCGTAAACCTCAAGCTGATAGATCCATTTGCCAGTTGGCTATTGCAAAAACAATAGAGATGTGTATGTAAATTTTGGCATAAAAATGTGTGATCGAAATTTGAAGCAGTGTGTTAACATCAAATTTTGTGTGAAAATCAGCAAAAACCGTTACTGAAATGTTGGAGCTGTTGAAAGTGGCATATGGTGTGAATGCTCTGAAAAAGTCAAGTATCTTTGAGTGGCATAAGAAATTCAAAGGTGGGAAAGAAGATGTGAACGATGACCCCAGAAGTCTGCAGCCAAAAACAAAATGATGGATACAAATGTGAACAGAGTGCGAGATCTGGTACAGTCTGACAGATGATTAAGTTTGTGATTAATGGCTGATGAATTGCAAATAAATCGAGAAACAGTCAGAGTAATTTTAACTGAAGAATTGGGTATGCAAAAAGATTTTTGTGAAGTTTGTGCCTCGGATTTTGAGACGGGTGAACAGAAGCAGCAGCGGGTTCAAGTTGTGACTGATCTTTCTACAGATAAGCACATGCTTCCGAGAGTAATTATGGGTGATGAAATCTGGTGTTTCCAGTAAGAACCCGAAACAAAACACCAGAATGTGCGACAATTCTGGCATTCCACATTCCGAAAAAAGCATGCATGTCATGTGCGCAGTTCACTATGAATTCACTGAACAGGTGCTGAAAAGATTACGAGATTCTGTGTTCAGAGAAGAAGACCTGAATTGTGGCCTGACAAGTGGATCATCCATCAAGACAACGTGCCAAGCCATAAGTGCGTTCATCATGAGAGAGTTTCTGGCCAAAAAATCGATTACTGAATTAGGTTGTTCTGCTTATTCACCCAACTTAGCTCCCCTGTGATTTCTGGCTGTTTCCAAAATTAAAGACTGTGCTAAAAGGATGAAGATTTTCTGACATTGCTGATATCCAGCATAATGTGATACAGGAACTCAAGAGTATTATAGAAAAAGAATTCCAGGCCGCTTTCCAAAAATGGGAACACTGTCTAAACGAGTGTATAAATGCACAAAGAGACTACTTCAAAGATAACAGTAGCCACTAATGTATAGTTCCAAACATAGGTATTTTACAGGTGCATTCCGGGAATTAAATTGTTACAACTCGTATTTTCTATTGCATATAAGTAGTATTCTTTACAGAGCAATAGCATATGTATGCATTAAATTTCATTTAATTGAAACAATACTTGCCTGAACAGAAGGAAAAATCCATACATTTCAACAATGATGCCTATCACAGGCCACCCAATTAGAACAACAAAAATTCCACCAAAGAAAGCAGCTGATGGCTTCATTCTGTGTTGTTGGAAAAAGAAGTGAAACGTTCTTTTCAATCCAATCAACATGAATAATCCTGCTAGAAACAGTAACTGAAAAATACAGAAAGATATAAAGAAAAGAATTAAAAATATTGTATTTTTTACAAATTGATTTCCATAGGCACAGAATACATCTATGAAGAGAAAATATCCCAAATAAATAAATCTCTAAATGTGTAATGAATTAATTATGCATAAAATCTTCAATAAGATTTCTTTAAGAGTAAGCATTACATAAATGCATGAATATAAAGTGTCATATCATCATCGTTGCCCATTGGTGTCTGATGCTTGTTTCACCATTCTTTACTATTTTTTCTGTGTCCACTTCCAGGTGACTCAAATCCTGCAAACTCTTTCCACACACTCTTTTATATCATCTACCCACTCTCGACTTGGCCATCCTCTTCTATTTATACTGTCCATTGTATGAAGCATCAAAGTTTGATCTTTCTACTGTTATCTATTCTGAAGATATGTATATGTCCAAAAAACTTTAGTTTTCTTTGAATTATTGTCTGCATTAGATTCTCTTTCTAGTTTACTTTGCAATACAGTTCTTCAATTGTTACCTTTTGCACCAATCCAAATTGTAGAATCTTTCTGTAACACGTTCTTTCAAAAGCCAATATTTATCTCACACTCTTTGACCATTACCCATCTTACACAACCATAGAAAGCATTTGTGAATATGCATATTTTCAGTAATCAACTTTATAGGAAGGCTCACCGATTTACTTTTCCATATCTTGTCCATTGCCTGTAGGTTTACCTTAGCTTTTGTTATGCAAGATCTCATCTCTTTTTTATAGTCTAAATCATGCATCATGTTGTTCGCTAGGTACCTGAAGTTCCTAACTTCTTTCAGCCCCTGTGAGTTGACCTTTATTTGTTTTTTCATCCTCTTCTCTCTGAATATCATTGTTTTTGTTTTATCAATGTTCATTATCAACCCATATCTCTTTCCTTCTTCACTTAATTTCAGCTGTTCTTTCTAGTTCCTCTTCATCCTCTTCAATAATGACTATGTTATCTGCAAAATTGCAAATTGTTTATTTTTGTACCTTGAACTGAAATTCCCTTTCTGTTATCCTTTATGACATCCACTGTTCTTTCTAGAAACATGATAAAGATGCTTGGGGATATTGGTTCTCCTCATCTCATGCCTCTTGTTGTCTGGAGCCATCTTCCTATTCCTCCACAATTTCTCATAGTAGACTCTGTATTGTCATTGATGTTCTGCAAGACATATCAGGTGTTCCTGTCCACTTTATAAGATTCAAGTACAGTTCATGCCACTTCCTGATCTATACTGCCGAATGCTTCCTGAAAGTCGGCAAAACAGGTATAAACATTTTTATTTTTACATAGAGTTTTCTCAGCAATTAATCTTAACATTAATATCCGGTGCATAGTACTTCCGTCTCTTCTAAATCCTGCTTGCTCATCTTCAGAATTTTTTCTTTCATTAGTTTCCTTATTCTTTCCATTAATTTCATCATAAGCACTTTTCCCACACAACTAGTTTTCCCATATGACTAGTTAGAACTACTGTTCTGTAATTTTTGCAGTCTATTTTGCTTCCTTTTTTGTGAATGGGTATTAGGACTGATCTTGTCCATTTTTGGGTGTTTTTGACTTCATCTTCCAGAATTTCTTCCATTAGTTTCCTTATTCTTTCCATTAATATTATCATAAATACTTTTCCCACATGACTAGTTAGAGCTACTGTTCTGTCCTTTCTTTTATTTCTGTTCTGTCATTTTTGCAGTCTATTTTACTTCCTTTTTTGTGAATGGGTATTAGGACTGATCTTGTCCATTCGTTTGGTGTTTTTGACTTCCTCACATGTCATGTTAAACAACTAATACACTTCGTCTATTATCACTTGCCACCATGTTTCAACATCTTTCCACTGATGTGGCCCATCTCATCATTCCTAGGGCTTTTATGGATTTTCAGATGTTTTACTGCCTTTACAACCTCATCCACTCAGTATCTCTCTTTCTCCCTCTGTGCTTGGTGGCCTTAATTCATCAATTAATTTCTTATGGACCGCAACATCTCCCTGTGTATTATATAACTCTGAGCAGTATCTTGTCTGTCTCTCTCCTATTTCTTTAGTGTTCATCAAGATTTCATCATTTTCATTTTTTATGGTTCACTGCTTTGGACTCCATTTCTTATTGATGTTTCTGATCATTTTATATATTTCTCACATTCTATATTCAAGTATTTATTGATATCTTCACACTGTTCCTCTAGCCATTTTGATTTCTCTCTCTCTCTAACTGCCTTCTTCTTCATTGCATTTTACTCTATACTGTTCTTCCAATTATCTTTAATGTCTCTTATGAGATCCACTACTTCTTTAGCTTTTGTTTCTGTTTTTAGTTTTTTTTTTTTTTTTTAATTGCAGACACCACTTTGTTGTTTCCATTCTCCAATTCTTTATCCATAATGAATTTCAATTCTTCCTCGAGCAATTTCTCTGTAATTTCTTCACTCAGTGTCTTCATATTTCTCTGACTCTGAAACTACGCCTTCACTTGGCCCTTGAGTTTGAACTTGATATTGGTAATCACTAAGCTATGATCCAATTCCATGTCTGCTCCTTGAAATGTTTGACAGTACTGAACTGATGTGGCCCATCTCTTGCTTATGAGTATCATGTCTAGTATGTTCTTAGTTCTTTTATCTGGTGACCGCCATGTTCACTTCCATCAAATTACCTTCTTCAAGGCAAATCAAACATTCTTTCTCCTCTTTCATTTGGTTTCTCCATATCCATATCTGCCCATTATTCTTTCCCATCCTTCATTATCCTTTCCAATCTTTGCATTTCAATCTTCTCCAATTAGAATATATTTCTTTGGTACTGATTTCAAAGGTTATTTCTAAGTTGCTATAGAATAACTATTTCTTCTTCAGTACTTTCTGAAGTGGGTGTGAATAGATCTGAACCAGTGTGATGTTAAATGGTCTTACTGCAAATTTTACCATCACTATTTTTCCATTTACTGGTTTGTAGCTTAATAATGCTTCTCATCCTCTTTTATTGAGAAGAAATCCACCCCTGCCTCATGCTGAACTGATAAATCTGAGCAATCTCTTTTTTCTCTCTCTCTCTCTCCTATTTCTTTAGTGTTTGTCAAGATTTCATCATTTTAATTTTTTATGATTCTCTGCTTTGAACTCAATCTCTTGTTGATGTTTCTGATCATTTTATATATTTCTCTTGTTCTATAATCAAGATTTACCATATTTACTCAAATATAACTCGCACTCGCGTATATCTCACACGACTGATTTTACTTTACAAAAAAAGAAATTTAAAAGTTTTGTACATACCTCATACATGAAAAAAGTTTAAAACTTTCAGAAGTAGATAGTGAATGTCGTTATGGCAGTTTCAGATATTTTGAAATTCAGTCAAAGAGAATCAGCATTTCAACTCAACAATCATTGGCTTGCCTTTGTTGTTGGGTCACGCAATCTTTTGTTAATACCACACCATTTATGCATAGAGATGGAAGCAACCAGTAGAGGAAATGTGGGAGTGAGAGCATTGACTTCTACTCGATCTTGGATTACGCATGGGTGGATTAAGATTAAGAGACCATCATTAGAACTGTTGTGCAACTGGATTTTGAGAGCATGGGACATGATTTTTCCAGAAATAATTAATTCAACTGCAGAAGCATTGTCGCTAAAGATTCAAATATATCACAAGATGAAGGTGAGCAGCTGATCGCATAAATAACGTTGATAATTAAAATTTAAATGCATTCATTTTATAAATAATGCAAACAATTATGAATTATAATGAATACTGAGAATTATAAACAAATTATAAACATCAATTGAATTTTTTCCTGAAAAATTTTAGTTTCAGAAAATTCCCCGCACATATCTTGCACCACGATTTTAACTTTAATTTTTGGGAAAAAAAGTGCGAGTTATATTCAAGTAAATACGGTATTGATATCTTCCCACTGTTCACTCTAGTCATTTTGATTTGTCTCTCCTAAGCCTTTGTCTTCTTCTTTACTGCATTTTACTCTATACTGTTCTTCCAATTATCTTCAATGTCTCCTGTGAGCTCCACCTCTTCTTTAGCTTTTGTCTCTGGGACTGTTTGTTCAACTGCTTTTTTTTTTTTTATTGTAGACACCACCTTGTTGTTTCTATTCTCCAATTCCTTATCTATAATGGATTTCAGTTCTTCCTTGAACACTTGCCCTGTAATTTCCTTACTCAGTGTCTTCATATCTCTCTGACTTTGAAACTGTGCCTTCACTTGAGTTTCAACTTGATATTGTCAATTACTAAGCTATGATCCAATTCCATGTTTGCTCCTTAAAATGTTTGACACTTCTGAAGTGATGCGGCCTATCTCTTGCTTATGAGTATCATGTCTAGCATGTTCTTAGTTCTTCCATCTGGTGACTGCCATATCCACTTCCTGAAGACTTATTTGCTGGAATTGTGTATTGCAAATTACCATGTGATGCTTCAAGGAAAATTCAAGCATTCTTTCTCCTCTTTCATTGGTTTCTCCATATCCATATTTGTCCATACTACTGCCAGACCAGATGATTCTTCCACCTTTCATCTCATCTGACTCTGTATGGAGCATCTCTGCTAATCTAAGGCTGTCACATCAATATCACGCCATCTCCTTGCAAAGTAAATCTAGCTTTCCAGGAGCCCATAAAGTATAGACATTTCATGTTCCTACTGATGGCTTGTCTCTTGCTAGTTTAAATTTTATTGCACTTCTTTTGGTAGCTAACTTGTCGATTCAACCCTGATCGCTCAGTTGGGTACGTGGACCTTGTTTATCAGGGCAATGTCTGAGATGGCATGTCATACTTTTCCTTAGTGTACTGATCCTCTAGGATTAAAACAACTATAGCTTTTTAGTACAGTAAGTAAACAACATACAAAGGAAACACATTTCTTTAGTAATCCTCTCTAGGATTAAATAACTATCGGCTATCTTAATACAATCAATTCCAATTAAGGAATCTTCTCTCACTCTAGTTACAAAGTTAACTCTTTACAAAATAAGGAACAAATCCCATTCCAGAAAGTTAACTATGAAGATAATACACATCAGAGTAAACTGACTGCCTTATGGTTCTCTAAATACAATCTTCATTACATGTATTCTGTAATACATACACTAAGAATACTGTTTAGTGAAAAAACAACACAACTTTCCACTTGAGATAAAATGTTCTGTCTTAATTCCACCTGTTGACATAAACAAACACAGGGTTATAATAAATAAACAGTACACATGCCTTCTACTGGAACTTGCTATCTCCAACTCAGAGCTACTTTTATTTCTATACAACAAAAACTATATTCGAGGCCTTCTAGATTATCTTCTGCTGGTTGTACATCATTTGAAAGATATTAATACTTGCAGATAAATCCACTGATCTCTGTATATGTTCATATAGTCCTTTTTTCAAAAATGTTATCTTGTATCCACTGTGTTATATCGCCATGAGCTTCTTTCTCTCACACATGTATAGGTGTGTAAGAGAGAGAAAGCTATGTATACTGCCAACTTCACATGTTTGTCTTTTGTGTTGCCATTACACAGTGATGTTGAAATGTGAATACCTCACAAACAGAAACCAAAGTTACAATTCATTTTAACAACTTTTTTACAAAATGAATTATATAAGATTAATTCTTTATGGAGACAAAGACAAGTGAATTTAATTACAACATTAAAGTATATTCTGCAATGGATTATTAAAAAACTATTGCATTATAGTAAATAGAGGTGGAGGGGAGGGGCATAATGCATATGATTAAACCTTATCTCTTTACAATTCTTTTTATTAAGATTGTTTAACTATATATAAGTCACTAATAAAAAAGTAATAATGTGATGTATGTGAATGAAATTCATCAGATACTCCATATTTTCATATTTCAGTCAGCAGTAAAAATGTCTTTTAAATGGAAAGATATGATAAATCTACTCTAATACACAAGAAACCTTTATAAAAAGTTTTCATTTTAAGGTAAGTACAGTGGTCTCATATAGAAATGGTTAATATGATTAATTTGCCACAATTAGGTACCCTTACACTAAATGGTAGTCAATCATTTGTTATAATACCTTCAGCATCCTATAGTATTTCTAATCATACAACCTAAAATCGCACAATGTCAGTTATGAGGATCAACTGAGGGAATGTGAACTGCAGAGTTTGGTGGATAGAAGAAGGAGAGGTGATGTGATCAAGACTTTTAAACTGTTGAGAAGCAGTTGCAGGGTAGACACTGGGGAGTTCTTTCACTTGGTGGAACAGTGGGAAGGAGTGATGACAAGGGGCCATCCTTGGAAGTTATGAAAAGAAGCCGTCAGCTAGAGGGTGAGGAGTGGTTTCTTTGCATGGAGGGTGGTTGAACTGTGGAATGCATTGCCTGAGAGAGTGGTTAGAGCAAGAACAGTCAATGAGTTCAAGGAGTGGTATGATAAACTTTGTGTTTCTTAAGCACGACCTCCCACGATGAGTCTTTTGACTCCATGGAGGCCTGGATGATGATGATAATAATAAAAAACAAATAAATAAATAAGCAAACAAACAAATAATTAATAATAATAATAGAGAAAAGCCCCAATATTCAACTATTTCCATGAATAGAAATGCATCTTGAAGTCCAGTATTAGAAATGGTTTTTCGATCAGGTTGCATGTTATAACTATTGATGATGTATAAACATAAATGTTGTATGTCACCAATCACAAGCATCCAGACCTTGTTACTACAATAACTAGTATACATCTTGGTCCAAACTACACTCCATATGATTCCTTTGACATCAAAGGTGACAAAGTCTATTTGTACAATCTAATATTCCCTGAAAGAGAATTCCAAAGCTAGAGACCTTTCTCTTTGATCATCTCTGGCTTAGGTTTGTTTCTTTTCCCATTCTGTAACAAGCATGATTTATTTGCTGTCTTTCCTACTTTCCAAATTCTGAAAATTACTCTGAGCTCTGTTACTTCCTATGCTTTAATTTTTTGCTTACTTACCAGTTACTCAAATAGAAGTCATCTTTCTTGAAAATTAATATCTTTGATTTCAACTTTCTTCATTTTCCCAATTCTACTGAAC
The DNA here is from genome assembly GCF_054136105.1 of Typopeltis vanoorti. Classification (NCBI taxonomy): domain Eukaryota; kingdom Metazoa; phylum Arthropoda; class Arachnida; order Uropygi; family Thelyphonidae; genus Typopeltis; species Typopeltis vanoorti. The sequence continues at coordinate 34,774,223 of NC_143573.1, forward strand.
AAACTAGAAGAGATACTGAAATATTTGCCATAAGTAATAACTAATAAAAATTATCCATTCATCAACCCGAATATAATATAACTGTTTCCTAACATTCATAATCCTTTCTTAACAAGTTTTCTTTCCACGTATACTGTAAAGATAACCAATACTTTTAGTAACTCAAACTATAACTTTGTATATGTCACTCCTACAGAACCTCCTTCCTTCACAAAATCTTCAATATCATGTCCTGTGGCATTACAATAGTAGCATTTATAACGTCTATAAATGCAACTGATCCTTTCCATGGTCAGGCTATGATTTCCACTCTCTCAATCCAAACATAAAATCTCATCAAGTTACAGAAATTATTCTTGCAGGAATAGCAGCCTTCAATTCTCAGTCCATTAAAAATTCCTATCCCATTATCCACACCTTAGTTTTCCAAATGTATACCAAAGCTGTTGATGAAAAAAAATAAATAAATAAAATAAATAACATAAAAATCAGCATATTCCAAGAATTATTATTATTATTATTATTACTGGCAACTTTAAGGAGTCCTTAGACTCACTGAGGGAGAGGCCCTAAACATCATGTCAAGAACTATCCAACATTTGCACGGTATCTATTATACTTTGCTTTGAATTCATTCACAGTCATGGCACCTACAATAGACTCTGGCAACCTATTCCACTTATTTCACTACTCTCCAAGCAAAACACCTAGTTCTAACACCATTACTAACCACACTCTTATTCAGTTTCCATGGATGGCTCCTAGTTTTCACACCTGTTTTCTGAAAAATTTCATCTGAATTAATCTTGTAAAAACCCTTCAGTAATTTGTATGTCTCAATCATATCACCCCTTTTCTGCCTATCAACCAGTTTCTGGAACCTACAAATCTTCAACCTCTTCTCATAAGGTTCATTCTATAGATCTGCTACCATCTTGGTCACTCATCTCTGGAGCCTCTCTTCTTCAGCAAAAAACCATAGCATCCAGGTCTATGTGTAGTAGTCAAGATGGGAGGTCTTATCAAGGTTTGATAAAGAGGAACGATAACCTGCTTGTTTCTGCTCGTCAAAGTATTCTTCAGTAACCAAGTGATCTGATGAGCTGCTTTAGCCACTTTTGCTATGTGCCCCCCCAACTTTAATTCCCTATCCACCAACACTCCCAAGTCTCTGGCTTTGTCAATTTTCTGGAGTACAGTTCCACCAATGTGGTATACAGCTGGTAATATTTTCAACCCGAAATACATAACCTTACACCTTGCCACAATAAAGTGACATCCATTCTCCTTTGCTCATTTGCCCAGTCTGCCAATCTATCCAAATCATTCTTTAAAATTTTGACATCATCTGTATTAACTATTGCGCTACTCAACTTTGCATCATCGGCAAATAACTGAACAGTTCCTCTCAGATTGTTTCCTATATCGTTAATGAACAAATTAAATAGTAGTGGTCCAAGAACAGAACCCTGCATCACGCCACTAGTCATAAACTTTGGTCTCTATTCCTGAATAAACTACTCTCTGATATCTCTCCATCATCCACCCTCCTATCCATCTCACCAATCCTATATTCATCCCTAAGTAGTGCTGCAGTTTACTGATAAAATACCATGTGGTATCCTGTCAAAGGCCTTTGCAAAGTCATTTGCAGTATCACTGCAAATGACTTTGTCAGCAACTCAGCTGTCACTGTATTATAAAACTTGAGCAAGTTACTGAGGTATGACCTACCTTCACAAAACCATGCTGCTCCCATACAGTATCCCATTTCCATCTATCCATTCTTGTACTTTGCTCTTGACCAACTTGTCTAATACCATGACAACAACTCCTGATATGCTGATCGGTCAGTAATTTGCTACATTAAGATAAAATCTCCAGCTTCATTTTTAGTCTACACTGAAGCAAGCAACAATTGCAAAACCATCACCACCAATATAAATCTGACCTTTGAAAGGGTCAAATGGAGGAACCTGTGTCTTGTACAAATATCAACTTCTGCTTATCTGTGCTTCCATCCCCCCCCCCCTCTCTCTCTCTCTCTCACGAGGATGACATCATTATACCCAGGGATCAATAATTTGTTTGCCCATTCATCCCATGGTTAGTAGATTTTGCCAGCTGGCAAGTGGCTGCAGACTGTACAAAATATATTTCTTATATAATAAAAAAAAATTGCTTTCTAAATGAAATCCTGTTAGTAACGTTAAGAAAAATATGCATAATATAAAGGGTCATTCTAGTAACAAAATTAATGTAACAATTTATGAGTGTGTGTGTGTGGGGGGGGGGGGGTCTGGAAAGTTCTGATAAACACCTAGAACAAAAATAAAGCAACTGATATAACCATAAGAAAGAACACACAGGATATAAGAACATAAGTTAGTTTCATAACTCTGCTATAGTATGCCCACAGATTCGAGACCTTTGACACTTCTGCACATGTCAAGGAGGAGGAGAATCCATTACGATAATAGGGTAATCAGTCCGTATTGTGGGATGAGTTATTTATTATTACACGTCAGAAAATTAACTTCTCTTTTATGATCATTGTAGTTAACTATGTTACTTATATAACTGTTGGAAAATTTTACCTATAAAGCATGTGATTTTGCGTGTCGATGACCAATTCATACGTCCTTCATTTCTTTCTCCCCTTCAGCATGAATCGACTATTCTTGGCAAGACGCCAGACAGAGATCTACAAACTGTGGGCGAACTATACCAGTATGTTCTTTCTTGTGGCTATATCAGCTGCTTTAATATCATTTTTGTTCCAGGTGTTCTTTCCATCAGAACTTTCCAGACCCCCCCCACACACACACTCATATTTTCAAAAAAAGAAATCAATACTGTATTTACTATTCTTTCTATTATTTACTGACTTTTCTTTATTTGGAATAGTTCTCACGTGCACACGGGCAGGAAGGCAAACACAACCTGAATATGAAAGTGGGCTCCTACAGTTCTAACTGGTGCACTCCATAGGTGTAGTGATGGAATCTTGCTGAAGATCAAGATAATGATCTCCTAGATTTTTGGTAAAGTAAGGCAGATGAATTTGTCAGATTTAGCAAATGTTGTAATGCTGTGGTGGATTTTGAAACAGTATTCCAATTTATAAACAGTTCTGCTTCTTTATAAAAGGGAGATTTTGTTCTGCTAGATCTGGTGATTCATATCCATGGCTTGGTCTGCTACTCCAGAACAGCTATAGTGCAGATAATGACCATAGTTTCCGTATTCCTTTGAACAAACAAGAGCAATATCTATCTGAAGGAACACAGAAATGTTGTCCATTACCTGCACTATGGCCCTTCTGGAATAGCAGACCATGTTATGGATATCAATCACCAGATCCAATGGAACAAAACCTCCCTTTTATACAGAAGTAGATATAAATAAATAAATAAATAGAGAGAGAGAGATACTAGACTCTGCTACAACATTACAAACATTCAGCAAATCTAAAATTTGGCAGCCTCACTTTACCAAAAATCTGAGAGAATGTTATCTTGAGACCTTCAGCAAGATTCCCTCACCACATCCATAGAGGGTGCTAGTTAGGCATGTAGGATCCTGCCTTTCATACTTGGTCTGTGTTTGTCTTCATGCTGGTGTGAGTGTATGTGCATGTTTAGTTCATCTTTGTACCCATGAAGATAATTTGGTGACCAAGGCAAAATATTTTCTAATTTATTAGCTAAATAAATTTAGCTAGTAATTATTATCTCTAGATGTATGAGTTTTCTCCACTGAACATCAACATGACATCTACCATATCACAGACAGTGCATTACATACCTTGTGTGATTTTTTTTATTAGAAAGACATCAGAACAATTGTGAATTAACTAGATACCAAAAAAGTGTTGACTAACATCCATCCTACACAATCTCTACAGACTTTTACATTGCTGATGCCTATGTATCAGCATAGAAGCAAGCCTATGTTCAGTCCATTTCAAAAAAGCTGATTAAAAGTGTACTATCAAGCTACTGATTCCTTGTCTTCACCTTAGTTGTCTATAAATTAAGTTCTTCATCACTTACAGTGCCACCAAATAGTATGGATTCCACCGCTCTAGATCTGAAGCACTTCTCCAAGCTACATCACTCACCTCCAGATATGTGCCATAACAAGGTGCTATTGCCCACTGTTTCCAGGGCATTCAATTGAGTCTGGCATAAACACTTCCTCAGCCAAATGTTACCTTTTGGTCTATCTTTTCACTATAATTTGATAGCCAGTTTTCTCTCTAGTTCTTTACTGCATGACATGGTGGACATGTTATGCTGACTTCTCTTCTCATGCGGGTGATCTTTTCTCACTGACTTTAAATCTTATCTGCAGTTCTGCTGATGAAAGAACATGCCATTTATCATACTGATCTGACAAACCTTGCAGGTGCTCAAATAGCACAAGCCTCATGATATTCTACAGCCAACATCTACATTGACCTCCATACCATTCTTTAATATAGTCCCTTTCAATGCTACCAAAAGATAGTGTTGTCTTCTTCCTTGCAAAAAAAAAAAAAGATTTCAATTCACCTCTCTCTACCTTAGATAATACTCAGAATACCAAAGAGGATCATATCTCTCTTCTTGGACTGACAATTACCTAATCTTTCCTAGAACAACATGTCACATCCACAGTTTTCTATGCCTCCAAAAAATTTATGTCCTTTTTTCTGCTTTTCTTTTCACCTGTTAGGAACTAACTCTGTGCAAATCCTGAATCATTTTTGGGGTGGTGGTGGACCAAAAATCTCCCTAAAAATTCTTGATGCTGTCTACAAGAGGACAGGTTAGCTAACTGATTCTTCCTCTCTCACAGACTCTCTACCACTATCTCAAAAACAGTCTGTTCTGCCTTATCTACAGATATGTTCATATTTGTTGTTCCACTGATTCATCTCATATTGAGGTGGTAGGGTTTTTCATCCTGAAAAACAAAGTGGGCAGAAAGACACATGCGATTAACAGATATTAACATTCCACCCTCATAGCCTTAGTTCTTCAGCCACAACTCCAAACAGCCCAGTGACCTCTTATCCATAATTTCTTCAATTGTTGCCAAGTCTGTAATAACACAGGCAGTGACTGCTAATTTGGATTTCATAATCCAAATTCAAAGCACAGGCTTCTTCTCTTCTTTAATTTCATCAATTTCTGTTCTAAAAACAGAATTCACGTGTACCTAAGAGCTATTCAAATAGGTTATTCCAACTATTCAAAAATAATACAGATTCCTTTTCTTTTAATCACTTTCCACTATTTACTTTTATTTTTATTATTTTTTTTTTTTTATGGAGAACCCATCTACAAGAGGTTGGTCAACCTATAATACACTAGTACCATGGATGGGCAAGAAGGAACTTGTTCATATTTGATTTGAAGAGCTGTGAGCTGTATTCCTTGGGAGACCCATATAGAAAGCTATTCGAGAGGTACCAGTGGAAGAGATGAATAAAGAGGAGTTTCTATTTGAATTGCGAGACAGTGTTGATTGGCTACTGCACATGTTTGGATAGATCTGAGAAAGAGAAGGGAAATAACTGATGTCAACTGTGATGAACAGTGGCCACAGAAGTATTTATAGAAGTGAGCAGCAGAAAGTGAAGGCTAATGTGAAAGTGAGTAAAGTGTAGTTGGGAAAGTGGGATCATTGATTAATCTAATTGACCTTTTCTGTACAGAATCCAGTATTCTTAGGAACTTTTAGGGTAACACCCCAGGCATGAGAGAAATATACAATGGTGAGATGGATTTGTGATTTGTATAGGGTTAGGAGGAGTTTGGAGTTAAAGTAATGCTGAGAGCTAAAGAGAATACATAATTTGTAATACAAACATATTACAATATATGCAATATGTTTGTGGCAAGCGTATTGAGATTTGAGCTTAGAGTTATCCCAAGGATAAATCTCATTTTGAATAGAGATTTGGGTGCTGTCAAAAGTAAGAATGAAAAAAAAAAAAAAGGTTTTTTTTTGTGGGAAATAAAGCAGAGCTATGTTTTGCTAGCACTGAAGGTGAAAAGGTTATCTAAACTCCACTGATGAATGTCTTAGAATTTAAGATAGTAGAGGTCAAGGATTTACAGGTCGTGGTGATTTTTATGCTGCAAGGTTTGTCAAATGAAAAGGAGGAGTGCAACATGCTGTCATCAGCAAAAACTGTGTATGAGATTAGCATTCAGCTGAAGTAGATGGTTCATTATTATTATTATTATCCGGGCCTCCATGGAATCAAAAGACTCATTGTGGGAGGTCGTTTTTAGGAAACACAAAGTTTATCATGCCACTTCTTGAACCCATTGACCGGTTCTGCTCTAACCACTCTCTCAGGCAATGCATTCCACGGTTCACACTCTCCATGCAAAGAAACCACTCCTCACCCTCTTGCTCACAGCCTCCTTTTGTAACTTCCAGGGATGGCCCCCTTGTCATTCGGTTTTGTTACTGCACTTGGCCCCAGAGGGCCAATTTCCGTGTCCGGGTTTGGGAATATTAACCCGATTCCCTCTGAAAGAACAGAGCCCTGTGAGAACTCAGCATTAGTTGTATAGTTAAAAGATAAGGAGCCATCCACCATCAATCAAAGTGAAAGTCCAGTCAGAAATCTGTCAACCCAACTTGAGCTGGGAGAAATTGGATGGTAGTTTAAAGGTAAAGATTCATCACTTTTCATGGGAATATGTTGTATGTGAGCAAATTTCCAGACTGAAGGATAGATAAAAAGGCGACATAGAGTGGGAGTCAACTCTGGAGAACAATCAGAGGGATGCATTCAGAGCCAGGAGAACTTTTGGTATCCAACATGGACAAAATTTTTCTGATCTCTTCTAAAAAGGATTAAATTAAGCATTAAGTGTTTGGAATGGTTGGAGGACATTTATCGTGATCAGCCATACAAGAATTGGAAAAGCAGTTAGGAAGCGAGGAAGTTACGTTTTCTGTAGTTAGGCCTGGCTTTTGGCCATAATTCTAGTTTCCTGCTTTTAGCTTCCTAAAAGCAGGAAACTTGGACCTAAAAGCTTTTAGCTCCAAATTGTTTGGAAAGCAGTTTGGGTTGTCTAGAATGCAGGCAGGCATGTGAACAATTTGTTTAAGATCATTGGTGATTACACTGCTGCTGGTGTTGCAAACATTGAAGTCTCCAAGGAAGATGACTTTACTGTTAGGAAAGTTGGATTGAAGAAAATAAATATTTAGGGAAAGAAAATCAACGTTAAGAATGGTTTTTGGCATTAGACGAGTGGTAGAGACAGCAGATGACTTACACAGAATGGTTGGAGTGATTTTCAGTCAAAAGAGGTCAAAATTAGGAGATTCTAGATGATACTTTTTGGCAAGGTATACTGGTGTGAAAACATATGCACAAACCCTACCACTGAGGTGAAAGGAGTAAAAGAGTGTGAAAGTTTGAATTTGAAGGTTGAGGTTTGAATTTCTATCAAGAAAAGCAGGTAAGGTTTTGTAGACTGGAAGTGGAAGTAAACATCATTAAGGTTGAAACTGAAACCATGTATATTTATGAAAGGAATTTGGAAAGTTTTGTGAAATTTGCTGTTGATCACATGGGTGCCACACATTCCCTATGCAGTGTGTCTGATGAAGCTAAGGTTTATACATGCTGATTATTAGTATCATTTGACTTTTGCACTAGTATTTGTTTTTATTTTATTATTTTTTTTTTATAGTTGATTGTCCATACACTGTCTCTACTTTGATGTTTTTCCCCCAGTTCTTGTTGCAGTTACTGACCTTGTTCCTACTGCATGTATATAAGATCTGGCTGGGGTGGTCATATATGTCATGGTGGGGGGGTCATTGTGACTTGTTATTCATGGCCGATATGATACAGATCTCCTCACAGAGGTATCACGGGTCACTTTTACCAAGTGCAGGAAGTTCGTTCTATCTCACTGTGTATTTTAAGCCCAAAGCAGTGATACCTGAACAATTTAGTGTCACATCTGTTTCTGAATAATGGAATTATACTTTTTATTTTATGCCCCAATCATATCTTGAATGGATGATGCAATGAGGTTGCCAAGTTTGCTGGTATTTACAGCAGTAGGCATGTTATTATCAAGATGATGATGATCGTGAATTACCTTGAGCTTTCTTTCTGTTGTTAATTTTCCAGAAGAAAGGTTATCGAGCATGATAACTATTTCAGGCTGTCTATGCAATCTATATGAGGTTTAGGAACTGTTTAATGGAAGAAAGAAAGAGGACAAAAAAAAATGGCGATTGTTCAGAAGTTTGAGTGCTGATTCATTATCTTGGTGCTCAGTTGGCATGAGTCCACTGGCAATAAAACTTGCATAGGCTCTCTTTTTCTTTTCTATAATGTCCAGTTTGCAGCTTCAGCACTTCAAAGCTTCAAGTGGCCTGGTCTGTAGAGATTCAACGTCTTCTGCCATCATTCAGTTTTGTTGCTGCCATCTTTGCTTCATGCCCTGCATATTTATTGAAAGGTTTTTCCACTTGGTTATAAATTAAGGATGCCAAGAAATTACATTCTTGGTTTAATAATTTATTCAAGTGTAAGCAAACAAAGTTTGCACCTGAAGTAATTTCAGGACTGGGCAACTTGTATACAGAAGCTAGTGACTTCACATCACTTGCTTTAGTATTCCATAATGCAAAGCATCTATCCTTATGGACATGTATAATGCTATGCATTATAGGAAGGGTCACTACCCAGACCTTTATTGAGGTCTCATCAGTGGAAGCCAGACTTGAAGTAATGCAGAAGTCATATTTCCATATGCGAGGAGCTAAAAGGTGTCACACTCATATTAAAATATTCTGGATTATAGATATGTGCTGGAAGTTTTCCCACTTGGTTATACTATAAATTAAAGATGCCAAGAAATTATATTCTTGGTTTAATCCCTAATTCAAGTGCAAGCAGACAATGATTGCACCTGAAGTAATTTCTGTACTGGACAACTCCTATATAGAAGCTAATGACTTCACATCAGTTGCCTTAGTATCCTATAATGCAAAGCACATATCCTTATGGACAAGTATAATGCTATGCATTATGGGATACTATAATGCATAATATCTTTTGGCTACTTGCATATGAAAATATGACTTCTGCATAATATTCTGTGTTATATGACTTCTGAACTTTGGTATCACTTTCGGGTCTAGCTCCAACTGATGAGACCTCAATAAAGGTTGAAACCAGTCTAGGCAGTGGCCCTTCCCATAATGCGTATCATTATATATGTCCATAAGGATATGTGCTTTGCATTATGGGACTAAGGCAAGTGATGTGAAGTCATTAGCTTCTATATACGAGTTGCCAGTCCTGAAATTTGGAATAAAGAGAGGTAATCAGGCTTTCTGTTCTCTCTCATGAGTGCTCAGTTCAAAAGATATTCATTGGAAGACTAAAGTAAAAATATAAAGATTGATAATTTGTTACATATGGATATGAAATCTGGATATTTATGACAAAAGTGGAGAATCTGATTTCAGCTTTTGAAAGGAAAATCCTTAGAAAAACATTTGGACAAGTGAATGACAATTGTTTTTGGAGAATCAGATACAGATACAACCATGAATATTAACTTTATAAAGAACCCATACTATCCAGTGTAATTGAGTTCAAAAAGTTGCAGTGGGCAGGACATGTTTTTCATATGGAAAATGATAGTATTCTTATGAAGACAATCAACTGTAAAATTATTGGTAAAAGATCAGAAGAGAAACCTAGAACAAGATGGATAGACACCATTAGTCAAGATAGCAACATTATACTGCAATGTCCAAACTGGAGAAGTAAAGTTTTTGGACATACAGGGTTGGAGGCAATAAATCTAGGCCAAGGTTCAATTTGGGCTGTAGTCATATGAAAAAGAAGAAGCAGCATATTCTTATTATCAAAATGTTTTGAAGTGATATTAATATTTCCACAATGGCTTGATGGTTAATGAAACTATATCAAAATTTAATCAGACCATTTGTGGTGCAAAAGTAGGCAAAGCAAAAGCATGTCTAGAATATCATCATCATCATCAACTTCCTGCCATGTACCCTCAAGGGGTGTACAGGATATGACAGTACTACATGAAAAAATTACATCATTACTAACTTCCTATCTACAATTTTCCTCCAAATCAGTCTGTTACTTGTCAAGACTCCAACATTATCAGATCTTATATTTCTATCGTCTAAGGCACTTTGTACCGTATCAATCCACCTATATCTTGGTCTTCCTCTGGGTCATTTTCCTGCCAACCTGGCAGAGAACACTTGTTTTGCTAATCTTTCCTCTCCCATTCTATTTAAGTGACCATACCACCTGAGATTAGCTCTGCTAACGCATTCCTGGATGCTGACAATGTCAAGTTCTTTCCTAATATCCTCATTTTTAATATGATATTGCCATTGATGCCATCTGTTCACGCCTCTAATCTTTCTCAGGACTCTCATATCTGCGGTCTCTAGTCTTTGGTCAAGTGTTTTACTTCTGACCCAGCTCTCAGATCCACAAGTTAAAATTGGTTTGAACACAGTCTTGTATACAGCTAATTTAGTGTTCCGACTAATTTCTTTCTTATTCCATATGCATTTATTCAATTGACTTCCCACGATACCAGCTTTGCTGATTCTGTTGTCTATTTCTATATTTAGTTTACCATCTTCAGTAAAAATTGTGCCTAAGTAGCTGAAATGTTTTACTTGTTCCACAGGTTCTCCATTCACAACACAGTTGACATTTTCAATGATTCTGCCTATTTTCATTGTCTTTGTCTTTTTATTGCTGACCTTCATACCATATCTATTACAACAGCTATTCAATTTAGTCAGAGAATCTTGCAGACTTGTAGCGGATTTATTTAGAAGTATAACATCATCCACATAAAGCAAAGAGCTGACATTAACATCTCCAATTTTGATATCAGGTTTAATACCACATTCCTTCATAATGTGATCCATATAGATAATGAATAACAGAGGGGATAATGTACATCCTTGTCTCACACCAGATTTAACATTAAACCATCTTCCTGTACTTCCTTCAATTCTAACTGTTGACTCACAACTCAAATAAAGACTAAGTATTGCTTGATATAATGCCCCATTGACACCATATAACTACAGCGTATTGAATAGCTTCTCTCTTGGCACCTTGTCATATGCCTTTTCCAAATCGACAAAACTTAAATACAGATCTTTGTTATATTCCCATGCTTTCTCGACTATTTGTCGTAAAGTGAAGATCTGATCTTGACAGCCTCTATTTGGCCTGAATCCAGCTTGTTCTTCACCAAGCTTTTCTTCCACAATTCTTCTCAACCGTTTCTCAAGTATACTTGCGAAGATCTTGCCAGGAACACTCAGTAGGGAAATACCTCTGTAATTCTCACATTCAGTTTTATTTCCCTTTTTATATATGGGTACTATGAGAGCTCCACTCCAATCATTGGGAATTCGTCCCTCTGTCCAGGCTTTCTGAACTATGCAGTGCAGCCACTGTAAGACTCTTATACCACCATACTTCAGCATTTCTGGTCGAATATCATCTACTCCTGCAGCCTTTCCACATTTCAAGCCTTTGATGGCTTTTTCTACTTCAAGTATGGATATATATTCCTGACTGCATGCCTGGTCAGTGTTTTTTATCACTGTGCTGTCATCACTGCTTGTTTCATTTAGCAGTTTTTCAAAGTAATTACTCCATACTTCAAGGATATCTTTTTCTCCTGTTTTCATTTCACGTTTATCATCTCTAATTCCTTTTACAGCACTCTTTCCTCCATTCCTAAGCTTCTTCAACAACCTCCAGAATATTTTGCCACCTTCTTGATATTTATTTTCTATATTCTTGCCAAAGTCCTCCCATGACTTTTGTTTAGCTAGTTTTACACACTGTTTAGCTTTCTTACATTTGTCTCTGTATTCTGTAAGAGTAAAAGCTGACTTATTTGCCAGGAACTTTTGATATGCTTTCTTCTTTTCCTTCACTGCCTCTTTAACTTCCTGTGTCCACCAGGGAGTTCTGATTTTTTTATCCTTGCACACAACCTCACCACATGCCTCTCTGGCAGAATCAATCAATGTTTCCTTCAGAGTTTGCCACTGAATCTCCAAGGTTTTATTCCTGTTCTCAAACTCTTTCATTTTCTTTTCAATAATATTTCTGTATTTTAGTCTACAGTTCACATCTGAAAGCTGCTCAACTTTTATTCGCTTTAAAACTTGCTTACATGTTATTCTTTTCAATATGAAATTCAATTTTATCCTGCTCAAGACTAAATAGTGATCACTTCCAATTTCAAATCCTCTGTACACTCTGGTGTACTGCACCAGGGAGAAAACATCACTATCAACAATAACATAGTCAATGAGACTTTTCTTATTCCTAGCCTCTTCTCTCCATGTGAATTTGTGCACATTTTTATGTTGGAACATGGTGTTAGTAATAACTAGTCCATGTCCTGAGCAGAAATCCAACAGATATTTGCCATTATTATTAGCTTTGCTCTTTTCTCCAAATTTTCCCAAAATATTTTTGTATGTCTCACAATCATTTCCTACTCTACTATTTAGATCCCCAACAAGGACCAATTTTTCCTTTTTCATTGTCAGTTGCTTTTTCTAAAGCCTCAAAAAATTCCTCCACTTCTACCTTAGTAGAACCGTCTGTGGGACCATAGGCACAAAAAAGTCTCATTGTCCAGTTCCCCATTCTCATATTTGTCCACATTACTCTACTTGAGACTGACTGCCATTCAAGAAGATTAGCCTTGTATTTTGTGTTGAATACTATGGCTACTCCTTGTCTAGAATATATAAGCCCAAAATGGGTAAACATTTCATAAATGTGCTATAACTTTTGATGCACTCATACTGTTTTTCACAAACTGAACAAACATTCAATTTGTATGGAGTTTCTTTGACATCGGAGATCACATGAATTTACAATGGAAAATTCATTTCTGAGCTATATCATTCAGCTGAGTTTCAAGATAACAGTAGTCCAAATTTTTGTTAGAGTGAGGCAACCAAATTTATTCAGGTTAGGAAATGCAGAGATGTAGCAATTACATAAACATTTCTCAGATTTATAACAAGGTGTCCCTTCCCAAATTAACGGTGAAAACTTCTCTGTTACACAAGTTATGGTGTGTGTGTGTGTGTGTCGGGGGACTCTATTTATACTGATGAAGATATATATCTGAGAAATTGTTTCTTGCATCTGCATCAGCTTTCCTAACCTAAACTAACATGGCTACTAATTGATCAAGAGTTTCTTACTGCATTCTTAGAGGGTGCCACATAAGACTGCAGGATTATATCATTTTATACTCAGTCTATGCTTGCCTACCTACTGTTGTGCCCACATACTTAGTATTTTTGTGCTTATGAAGATACCTTGGTCACCAAAATAAAATACTGGTTTAGTAAGTATTATTATTATTATTATTATAATGGTCTCTCCATGGAGTCAAAAGATTCATCGCAGGAGACTCCACATTGATACACTAACCATTATTTACACAATACCTATCATACTTCTCCTTAAATTCATTCACACACGAAGCATTCACAACCACCTCTGGCAATGCATTCCATCCACTCACAACCCTCCAAGCAAAAAATCTAGTCCTAACACCCTTGTTAACCATACTCTTACATAATCTCCAGGGATGACCCCTCGTTCTCTCCTTTCCTGCACTGGTCTTAAAAATGTCACCAGTATCAATCCTGTAAAATCCCTTCAATAATTTATATACCTCTATCAGTAAGTTTTTGGAGCCCACAGATCTTCAATCTATCCTCATAGGGAAAATCCCACAGACCTACGAGAATCTTTGTAACTCGCCTCTGAATCCTCTCGACCATTTCATCACCAGGAAATCCAGGTGACCAGATCTGTGCACAATAGTCCAAATGCAGTCTTATTAATGCCTTATAAAGTGGAACAATAACTTCCTTATCCCTGCTTGTTAGTGTGTTCTTCAGCAACCATGTAATTTGATGTGATGTTTTGGCAATCTTTGAAATATGCCCTTTAAACTTAAGTTCTCTGTCCACAATAACTCCCAAGTCCCTTGCTTCGTCAACTTCCTGCAGTTCAATTCCATTAATATAGTAAACAGCATGTGATCTCATCCTCCCGAAGTGCATCACCTTACACTTAGCCACATTAAACTGACAGCCATTTACCTTAGTCCATACCATCAGCCTATTTAAGTTATCCTGCAAGATATCTACATCATCTGAATTGACTATCGCTTTTCCTAATTTTGCAACATCAGCAAACAAGTGGATATTTCCTTTCAAAGTATTCCCAATATCATTGATGTACAAATTAAACAATAGAGGACCAAGCACTGAGCCCTGAGGTACACCACTAGTCGCCCGGCTTCTCCTGGACTCAGCTCCTCCATAAACCACTCTTTGATATCTATCCACCAGCCACCCTCTAATCCAAATCACCAGCTTCAGATCCATACCCGTTTGCTCTAATTTATGCAACAGAGTTCCAGGTGGAATCCTGTCAAATGCCTTTGCAAAGTCCAGCAGTAGCATTGAGTAAGGATTTCCTTTATCCAACTCCACTGTTACTTTATTATAGAAAGTAAGCAAGTTACTGAGGCAAGACCTATCCTTCACAAAACGATGTTGCCCCTTATAAAGTATCATACTGCTGTCCACCCAGTCCTGAATTCTAATTTTTACCAATTTCTCCAAAACCTTAACCACCACTCCAGATATATTGATTGGTCTATAATTTACAACCTCAGTTTTGAAGCCTCTCTTATGCAGTGGAATTATTTTCCCCTCTTTCCACTCTATTGGTACTTTACCAGAACTGAGGTAATATACAACAAAATAATACAGAATAAGTCAAAGGAAATGATTGTCTTGGTTAGCACAAATGATTTGAGAGGTGAGTTGTTAGAGAGGCAAAACTGAAGAGCAAGAAGGTGAAGACTGCAAGTCTTCTACCATGATATGATACTGGCAAATTGAGGAGGGAGTTGGTAGCTAATGAGTCTGTAGATAGAGTGCAGAAGGAATGATGCAGGATTTGTGGATATGTGTTTGACGAAAAGAAGGATTTATACAATTATGATGGACTGCATCTGAATGATTTTGGTGTTAGGTGTCTAGCAAGAGAACACTGCTCACCAAGAATGCTGAAGTACAAATTCAGGAAAACTTAAGCAATTAGATGGAAGCAGGTAAATTTGTGTAAAAGCACCCATGACAAGAGTGAGTGTGAGAATGACAAAGTGTGGAATCTAGTCTCTCAAGCAAAAATATTGAATAGGGTAGTCAATTCAGGAAGTACTAGTAGTGGTGGTTAGTGTTGCTAATTTAGCTCTTTTGGAGCTAGATCTAGCTCTTTTTTTTCTTCCTTAGCTCCAAAAATTTTAATCTAGCACCTTGCTCCAAATCTAGCTCCTTCAGACCTAGTTTCAGCTCTTTTTAGTTGTTTTTATAACTTACTGTTAAAGAAATTGTTTTAAAAGTTTTCCATATGTTTGCATTTGATAAGGAATTGTATTGCACATTTGGTATGAGCATCGTACACGTTTCCAATGCATGATGATGTCAGTCAGTCACGTGGCCCAACAGTCTGCCATTTTGTCGTTTTAAAGTTTATATCACTGCTACAAGTTAGTCTTTGCACAGTGTTCTTGTTGGTAGTTACGATAGCGAGTGAGAAGTTTTCAAAGACTGATCATAATTCGTTGCAGCAAAGAGTTGTATACCCTTCTTCAAAAATGAGCAAAGAGAAAAATAAAGCTTACAAGCAAAAATTTAGGAGGTAGTGGTTGCAAATGGGAATGTTTAGTAGATGGTTGTGTGAAGTTCCTGGTGATGCTACAAAAGGCCACTATAAGTTTTGCAGATGTAATATAGCTGCTAAATATTTTCAGCTTGTAAAGCATGGTGAAACTAAGAAACATCTTGCTGCAGTTCCATATAAGGCTGTTCCTATTACAAATATGCTTGTGAAAAAGTCTGATGAGACCACGAACTTTGAAGGTAGGTTAGCATTATTTCTTTGTTGTCACTCATCATTCAACAGTTGCGATCATCTAGTACAGTGCTTCCCAAACTTCTGGATGTCAGGGCCCCCCTTTGCAAAAATTAAAATATTTCACAGCCCCCTCGAAACAAAATCGTAATAGAGAGATATATTATTATAATATTTATTGTATTTATATTCAATACAAAACATACACAGCGAATATTGCAAAAATCAAATGCATATATTACATTTTTTTGCCTCTTACCGTTTGGTTCTGAAGACGATGTGGGCTGTTCTGGTAAAATATGAAATACTGTTTTTTTTTGAGTCTGTTTCTGCTTCTGGTTGTTTGCAGGAATTTGTTTTTATTTTTTATCAGCCACTTATCCATCTCAGGGTTAAACGTACAATAGATCAAATAATATTACCGATACTGGCACACCACAGACTGATAACATGAAATTAGTGAATATTACCTGAATAAGGGAATCCCCGGACCAGGAACATTTTTCTCTTTTGTGACTTTTCTCCCTTTAAGGTAATTAAGCCTAACGACGCGAAACAGACAGCAAAGGCAGGTTATTAAAACGTGCATATGATTGGTGCGGTATTAACAAAAGATCGCGCAACCGAAAGATAAAAGCATAGCTGACAATTGAGTTGAAATGCTAACTCTCTTCAACCGAATTCCATATGTGAAACTGCCATAACATTCATTATATATATTACTTAGTTTTAACACGTTCGGTTGAATTTTATTGCTGACTTGGGAAATCGAACTCGCACACATCTAATTAATAACAGTAGTTTTTAGTTAGATACTGTGTTTGCCCATGCAACATATGGTTTTGTTTCAGTGTATACAGCATAGGTTCTGTATGAGGGGACATGTGATTCATTAATTAGTGTGTTTTTATCCCAGTTGTCTCTAATTGCACTATTTGTTGAGAAATATATTACACAGACTCCTCATACCTTATTCACTGGCATAATAAAAGTACTTATTTTTATTGCCTCTGCAGTATAGTGGCTGTTAGGGAGGGTGTTGTTTACCACTGCAAGCGAGTGACTATCTCCCCACATGAACTTGTTTAAGCTTTTTTTCATGTGTGACGTATATGCGAAACTTTTATTGGTAACAGAAAACTAGCTTGGATGACAGTGATAATATAAAACGAGTTTTGATATGTATATAAAGTCAATAACAACAGTCCCTGATTACGAACCTGTGATGAAAGGGACAGGAAGATTTGGAGCTTCCCTGGAGAGCATTCGAAGTAAATACAATTAACCACTGCTTTGAAATGAAACATGTGAATAAGCAATATTTACTAATATTCATTAAGCTCCGAAATACGCAGGAAGCAAAGTTTGTGAACCAACACCAATGTGAATTTTTGCATTAAAATATAAAAAATAACAAAAAAGAAATAACAAATAATAAAAGTTAAATACGTTTCTTTTAAAATAAAAAATCTACTTAGTCTTAAAACATTTTAAATTTGTTTTCATTATTTCACGGCCCCCCTCAACAAAACCTACGGCCCCCAAGGGGGCCACGGCCCACAGTTTTGGAAGTGCTGATCTAGTAGATCTTTGCAAAAATATCATCCCAGACAGTCAAATTATGCCAAAGGTAAAAATGCACTGAACTAAGTGCTCTGCAATTGTAAAGAATATTCTATATGAGCATTTTGAAGATCTAATTGCGGACATTGGAGATGAAAATTTCAGCTTGCTAATAAACGAATCGAATGATATCACAGCGAATGAGATTTTACGAATGGCCATCATTTATTATAGCAGGAAATTCAACAAAATTATGCATACATTTCTGAGCATGGTGGTTCTAGAAAAGTGTGACGCTAGTGGTATTGTGGCTGCACTGAAAAAAGAGCTCTTGACCAAGAAACTGGACATTAAAAATCTCATTGCAAATGGTACAGATGATGCCAGTGTTATGGTTGGTGTCAATAATGGTGTTTACGAACAACTGAAGGCATATATTCCCTCCTTAATTTTAATTAGATATGTATGCCATTCATTACAACTGGCAATGTCTCACACCTGTGCAGAATCTCTCCCAAGAAAATTAGAATTTTTAGTTGCCGGAACATAAGTGGTTTACACATTCTTCTTCAAGACAAGCATCATACAAAGAGCTGTATCAAACTATCAACGAAAATGATGCTCCTCTGAAAATTATAAGCAATTGTGCAACAAGACGGTTCTCCATTAAACCTGCAGTAGAGAGAATTCTCAGCCAGTGGCTGGAATTAAAAACTCACTTCGAAGTCGTGAGTGTGACTGAGAAATGTTACAAAGCTCAAATTTTGTGGGAGACGTACAAAGATGAAAGGAATCTGCTGTACCTTTTATTTTTGCATCCTGTTCTAGTTCAAGTTCAGCAAGTTAACAAAATTTTTGAATCTAACAGTGCGGATAAGATGAGATTATTTGAAGACCTTTCTCGTTTGATTCGCTCTATTACTAATATGTTAGTGCTACCATCATCCACAGTCGACCCTCTAGAGTCAGAGATTGATGACTATTTGGATCCCAGTCCAAATCTTGGTTACAGATTTGAAAGAAAAATTTCAGAGTTGATGATACAAAAGAAAATAACGCAAAATGATGAGCCAAATCTTAGAAGTAGAGCAAGACAGTTTCTTCTTGATCTCTTCAAACAGCCTGAGCAAAGGCTGCCTGAAAACTTGAATATTTTAAGAATGATGTCTTCTTTTTCTGTTGACAATATCCTAAAACATATAAAAGAACCTGCTACTCCCATCTTAGAAATAATGCTGAAAACAGAAAAAGATGTTGCTGCTGAATACCAGTATAATATCCACTTAAATAAATGGACAAATATAGAAAACACTGAGCTATTCTGGACTGAAGTACAAGAATATAAAGATGCATCTGGAATGAATCCATTTAAAGAAATTGCTCAGTGTGCAATAAATTTATTAACACTGCCAAATTCTAATGCGGAAATTGAACGAATTTTTAGTTCCATGAATGTAGTTAAAACTAAATTAAGAAACAAGATGGAATTGCCAATGCTGACAGCTATTTTGTTAGTCAATTATGGCCTCAGGCGTAACAACAAGTGCTGTACAGTCTATCATTTACCAGCATCTACACTGAGTAATATTGGAACGATGGCCACATATAATAAAGCTGAAAATCTAAGTGAAAACGTGGGTGAATTAAGTGCAGAAGACCACATGGAAGATGTATTTAGCCACTTATATGCAAGTATCACTTCAACTTGAATACAGTAAGTAACTTAAAAGTATTATCTACTACTTTTAAAATATTAGCTTCAAATTTTTATTTTTAACTCCTTTTTAGCTCTTTTTTTTTATTTTTTAAGATTTAGCTGTTTTTAGTAATTTTCATTTGGCAACACTAGTGGTGGTGGTGGGCGGTAGATGGTGTTGGTGTTAGTTGTAGCTTGTGGAGACAGAGAGTTGTAGAGCAGGTGCCTCCCTCAGTGAGTCTTAGGACTCTTTGGAGGTGTCACGTAATAATAATAAGAAGAATAAAGGTGGGTGGGTACCCTAAAGCGATGCTGCAGTTTTTAAATACTCCTGCCAGAAGTATCAGAAAGGTTGGTTAGTGCAACCTCATCAAAAGTTACAGGCATTAGTGAGACTTGGCTAACAGCAGATGATGTAGTTACAGGGATAGAATGTGAAGAGAGTTTAGTATTTTCAGGGAAGATAGAAAAGATAGGATGGGGGAAGGGGTACTGCTGATGATAGCAGATGAACTGAAGCCAAAAAAGAATAGGAGATAGGCAGGAGGGTGGCTGTTCATTTGAAGCAGTCTGGTGTGAGATTAAGGCCAGTAAGACAAAATTTACAGTTGGTTGTTGCTATAAGCCAGGGAGTTCCACAGATGATCTTCCAGATCATCTGTGGAACTCCCTGGCTATCATATATCTGAAATTAGTACAATGAATACAGGTTGAGTGATTATTATGGGGGACTTCAACTATGGAGATACAGACTGGAAGGAGAAAAGATCACATGGCAGGAAGAAAATGGAATTTATACATCTAATGAGAGAGAATTACTTGAAGCAGCATGTGATGGAGGGGACTAGAGTTGTGAGAGTACTGAACCTGGTCACAGGATCAGAAGAGCTATCCATAACCAAGATGACCACATTGCCTCCGATTGGTGAAAGTGACCATACGGTCTTGACTTGGGAGATTGTAAAACATGAGGAATATTCTGTCAAGAAGGGGTATATGTGGAACTACAAGGCAGGTGATTATGACAAGCTTAGGAAGAAGCTTAAATCTGCGCAACAGTATTAAACCCTGCTGGATAACAATGTTATTAGTGCATAGGAGATAGTTAAGGGTCATCTAGAGGATGCAGCATTAAATTTTATACCTAGGGTAAAGAGGGTTAATCAACCAGAAGCTAGATGGATGAGTAATATCATTAAGCATGAGCTGCAGAAGAAGAAAATGCTGTGGAGGGTATATGAAGAGAAAGGTGACCAGCAAACTCATGAACTCAAGGCTCAGGCAAGAAAGGTGACCAGCATGATAAGGAAGGCAAAATCAAATTATGAGAAGAATTTAGCCAAGGAAGCCAAAAGAAATCCCAAAGAGTTCTTTCGTTATGTGGCAAGTAAGAGGAAGAATGACTATGGAAGATTAACTTTAATTAGTGATGATGGTCATGAGGAGAGAAAAGCAGATAAAACAGTTGAGTTCCTAAGTGACCACTCTGCAAGGATATATCATCCCAGTGAGGTTACTGCTTTAACATATGTGACAGACACTGATGTGGGAACAGATGTGGATGAATTGGAGGTTCTTAAGATATTGCAGAATCTCAATGTAAATACAACTAGACTAGATGGGATATTAGCTAGGGTTTTGCAAGAATGTGCAAGGGAACTGGCAATGCCTTTGACTAGGCTCTTTAAGTCTCAGCTCTGATACAGTTTGAAGGAAGTAGAAAGAGGGAAAAATAATTCCCTTGCATAAGGAGGTTCTAAAATTGCAGTAGCAAATTACAGACCAATCAGTATCTCAGGCGTGGTGGTAAAAGTACTAGAAAAATTGATCAAAAAGAGAATTCAAGAATGGGTAGATAAAAATATGATACTGTATGAGGATCAATATGGCTCTGTGAAGGGTCTGTCAAGACTTAGTAATTTACTAAATTTTTATAATAAGAGTACCAGCTGAGTTGGATAAAGGAAATGGCTATATGATGATTTTGCAAAGACATTTGACAGAATACCACATGGAACTCTGTTATGCAAATTAGAACAAATGGGGATGGATATGACACTGGTTAAGTGGAGAAGAGGGGTGGCTGCTGGACAGATATCAAAAAGTGGTATATGGAGGGGCAGAATTGAGGCAAAAACAAGTGACTAGTGATGTGCCACAAGGTCAGGTGTTGGGACCATTGCTGTTTAATTTGTACATAAATGATAGAGGAAATAACCTAAAAGGAAATATTCAGTTGTTTGCTGATGATATGAAATTAGGTAGAGTAGTAGTATATAGTTAAAAGAAGGATAGTCATGGGGGGGGGGGGAAGTGATGTTAAACCTGAAAAAAATTATGAAAAGATAGAGGTGTGAGGAAGGCTATGATAGTTAGAATTGTCAAAGCAATGATATTTCTAGTAGTGATGTATGGATGTGAAAGCTGGATTATTAAGAAGAAAGACAGAAAGCGAACTGATTCATTTGAATTATGGGTGTGGATGAGACTATTAAGAATTCCATGAACTGCAAGAATGACAAATAAGAAGGTTTTAGAGAACATAAAGACAGAGTGCTCCTTGGAGGGGGACAATTGCTAAGCAGAAGTTGATGCACTTTGGTCATATTATGCGAGCAGATGAATCATTGGAAAAGGCAGTTATGTTGGGGAAGATTGAGGGAAAGAGAAGAGTAAGACCACAAACGAGTTGGATGGAGACAACATAAAAGAACTTACCAACATGAACTTACAATTACTGAAAGAAAGGACAAGAGGATGAGTGGGATGGAGAACCTTTGTTCACAGGATAGTTAATCAAGACAATGTGGAGAGATTTAATGTGGAGATTTAAATTGGCTGTTAGTGTGGACAAAAGATAATGGAGTGTCAGTTTAATGTGATACACAGCTTGTAATCTATTTTTGGATAAATAGATTACAAGCTGTGTATCACATTGATGGCACTGTACTCCACTAGAGATTTAGGAGTTGTGGTAGACAGAGAGTTAGTGCTAAGGTAGCCCATAAGATTACTTGGTAATTGATGAACACATTAACAAGTAGAGATAAGGAAGTTGTTATTCCTCTTTATAAGGCATTGATATGCTCACATCTGGATTACATTGGTCAACTCTGGTTTCCCTTGGTTTCTTGGGGATTCAGATCGGTGGAGAGGATTCAGAGGCAAGTGACCAAGATGGTGAGATGCCTGTGGAATGTTCCCCCATGAGAATAGATTGAGGGTGCATGAATTGCAGAAGTTGATTGATAGGAGAAAAAAAGAGGATATGACAGAAACATTTAAGTTGCCTAAAGGGTTTTATAGGATAGATGCAGGGGAAATGTTTCACCACTTGGCTAGAGAGACCAGAACAAGGGATCATCCCTGGAAGTTGAGTAGAGGCGTGGTTAGTAGGATGTGAGGACTAGAATTTTTGATTGGAGAGTTGTGAATGAGTGGAATGGGTTTTCAGAGTCAGCTGTGAATGCTTTGTCTGTTAATGGGTTGAAGGAAAGGTGTGATAGATAGTATGAATAGATGGAGTCTCCCCATGGGGGTGCCCATATAATAATAATATCAACTCGTCTTTTGCTAGAATGTGCAAGGGAACTAGCAAATGCCTCAGACTCTTTAAGTCTCAGCTCTGGTAGAGTTCGAAGAGAGTGAAGAGCAAAATAATCTCGATGCATAAGGAAGTTCTAAGACTGCAGTAACAAATTATAGACCAATCAGTATCTCAGGCATGGTGGTAAATATAACGGAAAAACTGGTAAAAACAAAATTCAAGAATGGGTGGATATAAATATAATACTGTATGAGGGCAACATGACTTTGTGAAGGGTCAGTGATACCTTATTAGTAACATTTTATAATAGAGTAACAGCTGAGTTGGATAAAGGAAATGGTTACACGATGATTTTGGTGGATTTTACAAAGGGATTTGACAGAATACTGCACAAAACTCTGTTACACAAATTAGAACAAATGGGATGGATAGAACAGGTAATAGTTATGTCCGTGCGGTTAGCCTAGCAGCTGTGTGCTTCACAACTATATGTCTGGGGAAGGAGTGTCCTAGTTTCGATTCCCGTCGGTGATGTCAGGAGCTGAAGGATCTTCCTCAGCCATAGCCAAGTTAGCCGGTCTTGGGTGTGGACAGTGGGTTTTTCCCCCAGTTTATCCTGGGGTTTTTCATCTCACAAAGCAGGCAAACCAGTCTTGAGAACTCAACGCTATGGACATAGGATACACCGGGGCATAGGGCTGACCACCTGTGAACAGTTTGAGGTCCGATGATTAATTAACCCTTGACACCGCAAGGTAAAAGAGGGAAAAAGGAGGATGAGATGAGATAATAGTTAATCAAGGATAATGATAATGGATATCAGTTTAATGTGGAGAAATGTAAAGTTATGCATTTTGGGATAAATAGATTACAAGCTATGTATCACATTGATGGCTGTACTTCAGGAAACAGATGAAGCTAGAGATTTAGGGATGGTGGTAGACAGAGAGTTAAAGTTTAAAGGACATATTGCTAAGGTTGCTAATGTAGCCTATACGTTTACTTGGTTATTGAAGAACACATTAACAAGTAGAGAAAAGGAAGTTGTTATTCTCCTTTATAAGGCCTTGATACACCCACATCTGAATTACTGTGCTCAAGTCTGGTCTGCTGGGATGAGGAAGAGGTGAAGGAGTCAGAGGTGAGTGACCAGCTTCCAGCTTCTCCTTTGGTTGCCTTCATGAGGATGATATACATTGATAAACTGATTATTGAATAATTCAACTATATCCTCTGCACTGGTTACCAATCTGCCAGTGTCATCAAATAGCATCATCATAGTAATTTTTCGTTCTACTTATCACATACTGAAAGAACATACTAGGATTTTTCTTAGCTTGATTGGCTAACTTCTTCTCATGCTGCACTTTTGCTGGCTTTACCAACTCAGTTGTTAAAGCCAGCAAAACTTTCTGGCCTGCTCTTTGTGCTCTTCATGCAACTGATCATTCATCTTGTGTTGCTACCACAGTACCTCTGTGCGGTTAGCGTAGTGGATGTGCGCTTCGCAACCATATGACTGGGGAAGAGTGTCCAAGGTTGGATTCCCGTCGAAGACGTGAGGAATTTGAGGAGCTTTCTCAGCCATAGCCAAG
The DNA here is from genome assembly GCF_054136105.1 of Typopeltis vanoorti. Lineage (NCBI taxonomy): Eukaryota > Metazoa > Arthropoda > Arachnida > Uropygi > Thelyphonidae > Typopeltis > Typopeltis vanoorti. The sequence goes on from NC_143573.1 coordinate 34,798,654, forward strand.
TTAGCCAGTCTTGGGCACGGGCAGTAGGGTTTTTCCCGTCAGTTTATCTGGCGTTTTTCATCCCACAAGCAGACAAACCGGCCCAGTGAACACACACAGATCTACAGCCACAAATACTTAACCCCTCTCCCATGAGGGGGCTCAACTCACCCCAATAGGGATGGGGGGAGAATCATCATCATCATCATCAAATTCCTGCCATGTACCTTCAAGGGGTGTACAGGATATGATAGTCCTACATGAAAAAAATTACATCATTATTAATTTCCTATCTATAATTTTCCTCCAAATCAGTCTGTTACTTGTCAAGACTCCAACATTATCAGATCTTATATTTCTATCGTCTAAAGCACTTTGTACTGTATCAATCCACCTATATCTTGGTCTTCCTCTGGGTCGTTTTGCTGCCAACCTGGCAGAGAACACTTGTTTTGCTAATCTTTCCTCGCCCATTCTGTTTAAGTGACCATACCACCTGAGATTAGCTCTGCTAACGCATTCTTGGATGCTGACAATGTCAAGTTCTTTCCTAATATCCTCGTTATTAATATGATATTGCCATTGATGCCATCTGTTCACGCCTATAATCTTTCTCAGGACTCTCATATCTGTGGTCTCTAGTCTTTGGTCAAGTGTTTTACTTCTGACCCAGCTCTCAGATCCATAAGTTAAAACTGGTTTGAACACTGTCTTGTATACAGCTAATTTAGTGTTCCAACTAATTTCTCTCTTATTCCATAGGAATTTATTCAATTGACTTCCCACCATACCAGCTTTGCAGATTCTGTTGTCTATTTCTATATTTAATTTACCGTCTTCAGTAAAAATCGTGCCTAAATAGCTGAAATGTTTTACTTGTTCCACAGGTTCTCCATTCACAACACAGTTGACATTTTCAATGATTCTGCCTATTTTCATTGTCTTTGTCTTTTTATTGCTGACCTTCATACCATATCTATTACAACAGCTATTCAATTTAGTCAGAGAATCTTGCAGACTTGTAGTAGATTTATTTAGAAGTATAACATCATCCACATAAAGCAAAGAGCTGACATTAACATCTCCAATTTTGATATCATGTTTAATACCACTTTCCTTCATAATGTGATCCATATAGATAATGAATAACAGAGGGGATAATGTACATCCTTGTCTCACACCAGATTTAACATTAAACCATCTTCCTGTACTTCCTTCAATTCTAGCTGCTGACTTACAACTCAAATAAAGACTAAGTATTGCTTGATATAATGCCCCATTGACACCATATAACTGCAGCGTATTGAATAGCTTCTCTCTTGGCACTTTGTCATATGCCTTTTCCAGATCGACAAAACTTAAATACAGATCTTTGTTATATTCCCATGCTTTCTCGACTATTTGTCGTAAAGTGAAGATCTGATCCTGACAGCCTCTGTTTGGCCTGAATCCAGCTTGTTCTTCACCAAGCTTTTCTTCCACAATTCTTCTCAACCGTTTCTCAAGTATACTTGCATAGATCTTGCCAGGAACACTCAGTAGGGAAATACCTCTGTAATTCTCACATGCAGTTTTATTTCCCTTTTTATATATGGATACTATGAGAGCTCTACTCCAATCATCGGGAATTCGTCCCTCTGTCCAGGCTTTCTGAACTATGCAGTGCAGCCACTGTAAGACTCTTATACCACCATACTTCAGCATTTCTGGTTGAATATCATCTACTCCTGCTGCCTTTCCACATTTCAAGCCTTGATGGCTTTTTCTACTTCTAGTATGGATATGTATTCCTGACTGCATGCCTGGTCAGTGTTTTTTACCACTGTGCTGTCATCACTGCTTGTTTCATTTAGCAGTTTTTCAAAGTAATTACTCCATACTTCAAGGATATCTTTTTCTCCCGTTTTCATGTCGCCTTTTTTCATCTCTAATTCCTTTTACAGCACTCTTTCCTCCATTCTTAAGCTTCTTCAACAAACTCCAGAATATTTTGCCACCTTCTTGATATTTATTTTCTATATTCTTGCCAAAGTCTTCCCATGACTTTTGTTTAGCTAGTTTTACACAGTGTTTAGCATTCTTGCATTTGTCTCTATATTCTCTAAGAGCACAAGCTGACTTATTTGACAGGAACTTTTGGTATGCTTTCTTCTTTTCCTTCACTGCCTCTTTAACTTCCTGTGTCCACCAGGGAGTTCTGATTTTTTTATCCTTACAGATAACCTCACCACATGCCTCTCTGGCAGAATCAATCAATGTTTTCTTCAGAGTTTGCCACTGAATCTCCAAGGTTTGATTCCTGTTCTCAAACTCTTTAATTTTTTCTTCAATAATCTTTGTGTATTTTAGCCTACAGTTCACATCTGAGAGCTGCTCAACTTTTATTCGCTTTAAAACTTTCTTACATGTTATTCTTTTCAATATGAAATTAAATTTTATCCTGCTCAAGACTAAATAGTGATCACTTCCAATTTCAAATCCTCTGTACACTCTGGTGTCCTGCAGCAGGGAGAAAACATCACTATCAACAATAACATAGTCAATGAGACTTTTCTTATTCCTTGCTTCTTCTCTCCATTTGAATTTGTGCACATTTTTATGTTGGCACATGGTGTTAGTAATCGATGTCCTGAGCAGAAATCCAACAGATATTTGCCATTATTATTAGCTTTCTTCTTTTCTCCAAATTTTCCCAAAATATTTTTGTATGTCTCACAATCATTTTCTACTCTGCTATTTAGATCCCCAACAAGGACCAACTTTTCATTTTTCATTGTGTCTGTTGCTTTTTCTAAAGCCTCAAAAAACTCCTCCACTTCTACCTTAGTAGAACCTTCTGTGGGACCATAGGCACAAATAAGTCTCATTGTCCAGTTCCCCATTCTCATATTTGCCCACATTACTCTACTTGAGACTGACTGGCATTCAAGAAGATTAGCCAAGTATTTTGTGTTGAATACTATGGCTACTCCTTCTTTTCCTTGATTATCATTGCCTGAATATAACATTTTGTATTTATTGCTCAGAAAGATCTCACCAGTTTTGGTCTTTTTTGTTTCAGTCACCCCTATTATGTCGATCTGGTACTTATCTAATTCCTCAGCTAGCTCCATTTCTTCGCCATTCAGGCTTCTTACGTTGATAGTACCGATCTTTAACTCTGGTGATGTTGAGTTGGGGTTTATTTTCAGATTTGTTCCAGTAGCTGACTTTTCGCTGTTCGCCCTGGTTCCCTAGCGAAAACAACGGGGGCCATGTTTAACCGGGCGACGCCCCAGCCGGCATGAAATTTTGTCATGTTGTACCATCATTCTATATTTTGGTTTAACTAATAAGAATACAATTTGGTCGACTAAATCCCAAATTGCCAGCCCATCCTCGTCCGTTCAGTATCCAAGTAGATAACAGAAATAGAAAAATAAATAAAAAATAGAAACAGGGTGCACCACGAGAAGGTGAGGATTGGACATTAGGTCAGAAGCCCTGGTCGGGTCTCCACATTCCTTTAAAGTTGATGGGGGAGAAAAAGGGAGAAAACTCCATACGAATAAAATAAACCACAGTACTTTCTTCCAGATTTCATATTTAATCTCTTCATTCATCCATTTTACCTTATCTCCTTGTAACTCAACCTTGCATGGACATAATTTTCCTGCTATCATCAATCTTTTCTCCTTTGGGATATACTCAGACATTGCTACTGTTAAATGGTTCTCGATCAATGCACACACAGCATTTATATCCTTCCCACTCAATTACTCTTTCCATGCAGTTATCTCCTAAGTTTTCCATAATCACCAGTTTTGTAGTTACGACATACTGTATATCTCTTCCTTATAGAAGTTCTCATGTGACTGGCAGCAACCCAGGTGATTACTTAATGGTCACTGTCACCAACTGGGGGAAGATTAGACACTTCATTCACAATCACATCCTCTGATGATATAACCAGATCTAAGACAACCCTCGTGTGTCCTCTGTTATGTACTGCCTAAGATTGCTGCCCTTAAGAGCTCAAAAAATTCATTCTTCTTATTCCCTGATGCTATCTATTCATTCCAATTAATATTGCCATACTTGAAATCACCCATAACGATCACCCTCTTTGCTTTCTTGCTCACTAAGCCAAGTTGCTAATACATTTCTTTGTCTTCACCTTCCACGTTCCCTGGCTTGTAGCAACACCCCACCAAATATCTCATTCTCTCAACCTCCACTTCATGCCATACTGCTTCAAAACCACTGTCACTTTTTTATCCTTATAACTCAACCTTGCATGGACATAATTTTCCTACTATCGTCAGCAGCATTCCCCTTCTCTTCTTGTCTTTCCATCTTCATGAAAAACACCATACCCCTCCATTTCTATTCCTGTCAAGAAGTCATTCGCATCCAATAATGTTTTGCTTATTCCAACTATTTTTGGGCACATAAACTCACTCAATGCAGCAATTTCATCTCCCTTATTTCTGATATTCCTGGCATTTGTAAATAAACATAATTTATTTCTTGGTCTATAACCAGTCCTATTCATGCTGTCCTCCCCCCCCCCCATCTGTGACTTCTCCTCACCTGCTCCTGTCTGCTCATCTTCTGCCCCACATAGCCCCCCCCCTCCCCCAGAGCTAATCCCCACATATGCCTCATAATTCCATTCCTATGCTGGCCATCCACATACATGTATTCTGAGAGTGGTAATGAATGCACATGTGTGGATGGTCCCACATCTCACATTCTCCCTATTCATCCCACCAACAACTTCTAACTGGCCCACCCAATTTCCCTGTCTAATTTGCATTCTTGTTCTCACATTCTCCTCCATTTACAACCACCTTAGTCTCACCTAGTCCACTCACCTGCTCATTCACATCGTCTTTTACTTCCACTGACACCTTGTGTACATCACTCATTACACTTCCTTCCAGCAGCAACCCTCCTAAATGACTCAGTTCAAAAACATTCAGATGCAGTCCATCACTCTTATACACTTATTCATTCCTCAAACTTATCCCATATGTACACAAACTGCATTCCTTTCTCTTCATGCGTTTCCACTACCATTCCATTCAAGATCTTTGCTCTCCGCTACAGCTTGCGATTGTCATATCTGGGCAACACACAAATTACCCTTCCTACAATATTGTTGTTCTTCACTCTCTTCAGTAATCTCCTGATATTCAATCTCACATTCTCCCTATGCCCAATCAAATTATTTGTCTCAACCACAACCATTAATTCCTTCGCATGCTTGCTTCTCATATCCAGTGCCTCAATCACCCTGTTCATTCTTCCTCCTGGAAAACATACCATGCACACCCTCTCATCCACCATAACTTCTATGATAGAATGACTCAAGAATAGCACCATACAGTGCTATTCTTGAGTCATTCACTACTTCTTTCTCTCCACTATCATTCATTTTAATCTTTCACACTGTTTTCCTTTGTATCCACCATACATTTAATTTCATTCTGTATGCCTTATTTCATTCCTCATCTTAATAATTTCATTCTTCAACTTTTGCATTCCAGCAATTGCTCCTGCTATTACTCCATCAGTTACACTTGCTCTTGTTTCTCAGTCAGGCACACTTCCATAATTAAGCCTGGTTTTCCTTTTTATCATTTTCACGATTACATTCTCCACACTCATATTTTCATGCTCGCTGTTCTGGCTATCATTCTTAGTCTTACATCCATCATTGGCTTTTGCCTTTCATCTGGTATTCTTCACTTTTGGTTCCCAAATTTCATTCAAATCACCACAATCCATTAACATATCACACTTTATACAGACCCTCACTCTCTCTCTCTCTCTCTCTCTCACTTCTCTTGTTTAATATCTCAACAAAACATCTGCCCACACATACGTATTACAGTCCCAGCAATGAACCATCTTGGTAAAATCTACACCACTCAATACACTCGATTTTGCACAATACATCTGGATAAACTTGTTCACATCATCATTTTTGTCTCAGTAAGCTATTATTCTGAAAAAGTGCTTCAAATTGATTAACTATAAAACGCAAACAAGCCACACCACTCAATCACAACCAAACCAGACTAAAATTATGTTAAAATTACACTAAAGTTATATACATCACTAACAATTACATTGGAACTCATTTATTTATTTATTTATTTTATTTTTTTGCAGACTGTACATTGCAAGAGACTGAACTGTTTGCCTTCTAATGGTGAAAAAATATGCTAGCAGTTATTCAACTTATAGTACATTAGTTATGGAGGGTGGGGGGTGAGAAGAGAGAGAGAGACTTATTGATGTTAGATTTGAAGATGTGCAGGCTGTACGTTCCAGGAAAAATGTAAGGAGGAAGACTGTTTCAAACATAGAATACAAGAAATAATGAAGTAAAATTTGTTGTGTGAGTAGAAGTGAATTGCAAAGGAATGTTGTAGAGCTGCTGTAGCATGTTTTAACAGATTAAAAGGATTCAAGATCACTACTCAACAGAATAGTGATGATGGATATGTTTTTAGAAAATGCAAGCAGATGAAATGCGAGCAGAGGGAATCTGTGAGAGAGAAGTTATTAATCAAGTATTTTTATTGTACTGAGTCAAGTATTTTTATGGGGTTCTTAGGGAAACCACTCCAAATGCAAGAACAGTATTCAATGGTTGAATGAATCTGTACAGAGTAAACAACTGTTCAGAAGCAAAATAATATACTTGAGCCAAAGAGAAAATCAATTTCTTGAATGTTGAGGAGGCAATATTTGTGATATGTTTATGCCAAGAAACGAATGGGAATTAGCAGGTGGAGATTCTTCTAAGAAGAAAATTATCATCTTGTTCAGAGTTATAGAGAAGAGTTCTCTCTCTCTCTCTCTCTTTTTTTTTTGCAAGAAATAAGATAAAACTAAGTTTAGTAGTATTGAAATGAATATGGTTATCAGAATTCCACTGAACAACAGTTTAGTGGGATTCTGAATTTGATATTCTTAAGTTTGCTGATTTCTATAGCACAACACATTATGACAATGCATTCCATTCACCCACTACTTTTCATTTACAAAATTGAGTCCTCACTCTCCCTCTTCATTATAGTTTTATATAACTTTCTGAGGATGACCTTTCATTCATTCTTTCTCTCTCGCTTTCTGCTTCACATCTTTCTGTATTAATTCAGTCAAATTTTCTCACTAACTTAACCATCTTTACCATATCACCTCTTTTCCACTTATCTAATATAAATCTGTAATTTGCATTCCAATGTCCTGATATTACACCTTAATTACCAATCTCTAGGAAGTTTATTTTGCACTTGGTTAGACTATAATAAATTTAGTTTAATCCTTTATCCAAGTGTAAGCAAACAAAGTTAGCACCTGAAAATATCGTCAGGACAGAGGTAAGATTGCTTCTGCCTTAGTATCTCCACATTTCGGTCTGCCTCCCACTGACGAGACCTCAATAAAGGTCGAAACCAGTCTGAGTAGTGGCCCTTCCCTTAATACATAGCAGTATACATGTCGAGATGTGCTTTGCATTATGGGAGATACTGAGACAAGGAGTGATGAGAGCTTGGTCCACCTTTGCTCGGAGTTGCCTGGTGTTGTATCACCTAACCTCAGTCCTGAAGATATTTTCAGGTGCAAACTTTGTTTGCTTACACTTGGATAAAGGATTAAACTAAATTTATTATACCCATCTCTAGGCCTTCTCCAGAGTTTCCACATTACAATTGAAATTTTGTCACAAACTTTCCATTTTACCACAAATTGATTACTAAGCTCAGACTAAAGCATAATTCAGTGACATAACAGCCTACTTGTTAGTGCACTTTTTATAATATCAACAGTGTGCTCTGTAGGCTCTGCAACACTTGAATGATTACATGTGTTATATATATTTTAGAACGTTTATTTACTTAGGCTGCTAAAGGTAAGTGCTAGCTTTTGAAATCTGTTAAGTGATTTCTATTATCACTTAAAGCACACCCTCTCTTTCCTGGAGACTGAGTTAATCTTTGAAGGTTTTAATTAAACATTATTATTTACTTTAAGATCAAAGACCATATCAAATATGGGAGTTTGATTGGGTCCACTGAGCTCTCATGGTCCTGCACTGCACAACGGAGGATTTTGCCAGCATCAAGAGGTTATCTTTATGAGTTGCATCTGTGATAAAAAATACAACACAACTCAGTCTTTCAAATGCAGGTGTGGAAATGAGGATTGATTTGCACGTGGGCAAGGACAACTTTAAATCACTTTTCTTGATTTTTTTTTATTTTGAACTTTGAGTAGGACAATGTTTAATAATCAAAGAAGATGGACAGCTGATCCAAAATTAATGATTTAATGTTCCCCTTTCAAAGAAGAGTATTATTATTATTATTATTATTATTACTATTATTATTATTATTCAGGCCTCCAAGGAGTCAAAAGACTCATCGAGGGAGGTCCTTCCTAAGACATAAAGTCTGTCAAGACTCATTGATGGGAGGTCCCCCCCCCCCCCCTGAGAAACACAAATTCTATCATACCACTCTTTAAACTCACTGACTCTTGCTCCCACCATTCCATCAGGCAATGCATTCCACGGCTCAACCACCCTCCACACAAAGAAACCACTCCTTACCCTCTTGCTCACAGTTTCCTTTCGTAACTTCCAGGGATGGCCTCTTGTCATCACTCCTTCCCGCTGTTCAACCAAGCGAAAGAACTCTCCAGTGTCAACCCTGTAACCACCTCTCAACAGTTTAAAAGTCTCAATCATATCACCTCTCCTTCTTCTATCCACCAAACTCTGCAGTCCACATTCTCTCAGCAGATCCTCATAACTATCCTTGTACAGTCCTGAAACCATCTTTGTCATCCGTCTTTGTATCCTTTCCACAGTTAATTTATCCCCTTCAAATCCTGGGGACCAAATCTGAGAACAATAGCCCAAGTGTGGTCTGATCAGAGACTTCTACAACGGAATGATAACCCTCTTATCTCTGCAGGTCAGTGTCCTTCTCATAATAGCAGCAATCCTCTGTGTTACCTTCACCACCTTTGCAATATGTCCCCTAAACTTCAGGTTTCTATCAATCATCAACCCCAGATCTTGTCTCCCCTACTTCCTCCAGTATAACTCCTCCCATACAGTATGCAGCATCCCATCGATGTTTCCCAAACCTCAAGACCTTACATTTTGCTGCATTAAACTGACACCCCCATTCATTTGCCCATCTATCTAGCTTATTTAAATCCTCTTGCAGGGCTACCACATCTGCACTATTACTAATAATCCTTCCCAGCTTCGCATCATCCGCAAACAACTGAATATCCCCCTGCAATCCACTGGCTATGTCACTGATATAAAGGTTAAACAATATAGGTCCTAGTACTGAGCCCTGTGGGACCCCACTTGTAACCCTCTGCCTCCTGGAAACTGCTCCACCATACACAACTCTGTGATACCTATCAGACAGCCAATCCTGAATCCAGTTGACCAATCTGACATCCAGACCCATGTGCTGCAACTTAAATATCAGCTTATCATGTGGCACCCTGTCAAATGCCTTCGCAAAGTCTAAGAAAATTGCAGTATATGCCTTTCCCTCATCTAATGTTCTTGTAACTTTATTATAAAAGGCTAGCATATTGCTAAAACAAGAGTGTCCTTTCAGAAATCCATGTTGATTCTCACAGAAAACATTACCCTCATCTGCCCAATGCTGTATACGGTCCCTCACTACTTTCTCCAAGATCTTAACTACTGATGACACACAGACTGGCCTATAATTAGACACTTCCAGTCTGTTACCACACTTATGCAATGGCACTATCTTACCTTCCTTCCATTCCCTGGGCACCTTTGCCAAAGCCAGACTTTCATTGAAAAGCCACGTTAAAGACACTGTCAATTCTCTAGTACATTCTCTCAAAACTCGTGGTGAAATACCATCCAGTCCCACAGCTTTACTGACATCCAGAGTACTCAGTATCTGAAACACACTCTCCTCCTGTACCTCCAGACCTCGAACCAGTCCTATCCCTCTAGCATTAAAACTGACTCCTCTAGGATGAAATACTCCAATAAAGTGTTCATTGAACAATTCCACTATGTCCTCTGCATCAGTCACTCTATTCCCATTTTTATCCCACAATATCATTCTTCCACAGTCATTTCTCCTCCTACTGGCCACATAGCTAAAAAATTCCCTAGGATTTTCTTTGGATCTTAGAGCCAATCACCTCTCATATTCCAGTTTCGCTTTCCTTACCACATTAGTCACTCTTCTGGCGTGTGTCTTATATTCCTCAAGCATCTCTTCACCTGTCTCCTTATATCTCTTCCGTAGCCTCTTTTTCGCATGCAATTCCTGTTGTTTGTCATCCACTTTACTCCAAATTGCGTCCTCTTCTTCACTCGTGGTATACAACTTACCATTGCTGATAACAAATATTCTTTCACAATTTCCCACGCACTAGTGATATCCCGGCCTTCCAATTCCTACCTCCATGAAACTTCCCGAAGTTGACGTCTAAGACTATTATAATCACCTGCCTTATAATACCACATAAGTTCCCATCTCTTTGATACTCCTGCATGTCTATTCATTTTCCAAGTCAACACCATATGGTCACTCTCTCCAACTGGTGGGAGGGACGTCAACTCAGTTATTATCAACTCTTCTGATGCTATAACCAAATCCAAAACTTTTGAACCTCTTGTTCCCTCTGTTACATGTTGCCTAAGACATTTGTCCATCAAGAATTCTAGAAATTCCATTCCCCTATTGCCAAATGCATCTTCCTCACTCCAATTTATACTACTGAAGTTAAAATCTCCCATAACAATCATTCTTCTTGCACTTGCCAAACTTAGCTGTCTAAACATCTCCTGGTCCCCATCCTCTGTGCTCCTGGGTCTGTAGCAACACCCCACTGAATATCCTGTCTTGCCTACCTCTACCTCACACCATACGCTCTCAAAATCATTTGTCTCACTTCCTTCCAAAGCCTCCACTCTTAGAGGACATAGGTCATCACTTATCATAAGCAGTACCCCACCACCACGCTTTCCCCTCCTATCCTGACGAAAAATGCTATACCCAGCGACTTCTATTCCTGTTGTTATATCCCCTTCTGTCAACCACGTCTGAGTGATCACAATAATTTTTGGCCAGGCTGATGCTATCTGCGCCACCAATTCCTCTCCCTTATTCCGGATACTCCTGACATTAGTATAAAGCATATAAATGCCATTGTTTCTATACCCAGCATTATCCCTTCTAGACTCCACTGGGGTCAGTGTTACCTGACATTGTCTCCCTTCTCCCAAGTATCCATTCCCACAAGAGGCCACCATTGCTATCATCCTCCCTGGGACACACTGACTCGTTCAGAACAGCAATCTCTCCAGATGCCTACGTCCTTCCTCATTCAAATGTAAACGGTCTCTCGCATACAATTCCTCTCTTTCCTCAAACGCACTCCAAGCATCCACATATACCAGTCCTCTCTTGTCACACATTCTCGCTATTATGCCATTCAATATCACCGCTGTTCTGCTCAGCTCATCATTATCATACCTAGGCAACACGCACACTATTTTTCCTCTCTCTGTCTTCTTCTGTACAGTCTCAAGCAAAAATCTCATATCTCTCGCTGCCCGACTTACATTACCACTCAAGTCATTTGTTCCTACCATCACAATGATCTCATCCACCCTTTCACCTCTCTTAATTGCCATAGCCACCCTTTCTATTGTTTCTCCTGGCAAACACTCCTCACGCAACCTATCTTGAACACCATGGATCATTGAGTCGCCATACATTATACCTCTTACCATTCCCTCGCTCCTATTGTTTCCATTCTCTCCTCTTCTACTGTTTCCATTCTCTCCTCTTCTAACACTTCCATACATCTCTCTCATTCCCTCTCTCCTACTGTTTCCATTTTCTCCACTTCTAGCACTTCCATATCCCTCTCTCATTCTGTCTCTCCTACTACTGTTTCCATCCTCTCGTCTTCTAGCATTCCCATACCTCTCTCTCTCTCATTCTATCTCTCCTACCGTTTCCATTCTCTCCTCTTCTAGCACTTCCATATCTCTCTCTCATTCCATCTCTCCTACTGTTTCCATCCTCTCGTCTGCTAGCATTCCCATACCTCTCTCTCATTCCCTCTCTTCTACTGTTTCTATTCTCTCCTCTTCTACCACCCCCATACCTCTCACTCATACTCCCTAAATTCTCTCTCTCTCCTACTCTGATTCGCCTTGCATTTATCTCTTCCATTCTCCTAATCTTATCTTTCATACTTCTGCTCTCATTCACAAGACATCCCACCTCCTCTTTCAACTCATCTATCTCCCTCTGCAGGTCAGTCACTCTTAATCTAAATTCACTCTCCCAAACAAAACCATCTCCTAAACTTTCACAGTCACTCACACCTTCCACACTATCAACTATTATTTTCTCATTCTCTCCTATCACACTACTTGTCTTCCTACTTTCATTCCCCGGTCCTGGAGTAACAAAGTCGGATGTCGATATATCTAATGTACTTATTTCCTCCAAATGCCTGCATTTTGTGCACATACGCTCTCCACTCTCTTTAACAAGCCACATATGTAATTCCCGAGACGCATACATGCCGCAAGTACTGCATGCCACAAAGTCCTTTATGATATTGCTAATAATTGAGTTCTTAAATGGCGGAGGACTTGGCGTTACGCCACTTGCGACTGCTGCTGAATCCACCATCTTTCCTTACTGCCGAGTAGCGTAATCTTTAATAATTATTCAATTAATAAATAAGAGGAAAAAAAAATACAAACATCAGAACATTTAAGTACTAAATATAATTAAATAAAATGAAATATAACTAAATACAGTAACTTAACTTCGTTTTGTCTTCCACTGTTACGCGTTCGATTCCGACGGTACCAAAATATATTATATCGCGACAGCAACTAACTTCCAAAAAACAACCACTGAAGTACACTCGTATTCAGAGAAACAATTTAGCACTCAAAAACGTAGAAAAACAGGGAAAAAGCGGACTATTCACTGATTAAAAATCACTTTCTTCTGCACAGCTCAAATTCACTGCCACGTGCCATAGCACGTGGTGGTGAATAATTCTGAGTCATTATTTTTATTATTATTATTTCGGGCGACTCCAAGAGTCCTTAGACTCATCGAGGGAGGCCCTAAACATCATGTCCACACAACTATGCGATTACATTCTCACAGTATCTATCAAACCTTGTCTTGAACTCGTTCACCGTCATAGCACCCACAACAGACTCTGGCGGCTTAATCCACTCATTTACCACTCTAAAAGTAAAGAACCCAGCTCTAACACCCCTGCTAACCACACTCTTGCCCAGCTTCCATAGGTGTCCCCTAGTTCTCCCACCACCAGTCCTGATCTCAAAAATATCCTCTGAATTAATCCTATAGAATCCCTTTAGCAATTTGAATGTCTCAATCATATCTCCCCTCCTCCGCCTATCAACTAGTTTCTGCAACCCACAAATCTTCAACCTGTTCTCATATGGTTCATTCCATAGACCTGTTATCATCTTAGTCACTCGCCTCTGGATCCTCTCCACCTCCTCCCCATCAAGAAGGAACCGAGGTGACCAAATCTGGGCACAGTAGTCAAGATGAGGTCTTATCAAGGCTCGGTACAGAGGTACAATAACTTGCTTGTCTCTGCTCGTCAAGGTATTTTTCAACAACCAAGTGAGTTGATGAGTTGATTTAATAGTAGGTAACAAGTCATATGTAGGTAACAAGTTCAATAGTTAAATGAGACAATCAGGAAAACAAAACTACAGTTAAGAATAAGTAGTAGCAGTTTCCTTGATATCAACTGATTTCAATGAGCTTTACAAGTGGTAAATAAAAATAATTATACCGTTCAAAAATTATATAAGAGTTTTTGAATTAAAATAATAAATCACATCATACATACATTTCCTAGTGCTAGTAGTCCTCTATCAAATGCAAGAATCATTCCCAAAAAAATAAACGACATCCCAAATGCTGTAAGGCCTATGCCAATTTCTAATGAGCAAATAAAGGAAATTATTTAGTAACAGAAAAAAAAAAAAAAAAAAAACTCAAATGTGAATCAGGTATGTTAAATTTCATTAATGGGTAGCAACATACACACTATTCACATTAAATAACTTGAATGAAATCTGAAAAACTTAATTAAAAAAAAAAGTGAATAGTGAAATATTCACTATTGCAATATATTAATACTTGGATTTTGCTTATTTGGGAAAATGTACAGCCATTCACTTAATATAATAATTAAAAAAATGGTAATAGTGAAATAATCAATACTACAGAATGTTACTGTGGTTTTGGTCCTTTGGAATAAAATATGAGACTGGATAACAGTCCTTCACATCCTAGACTGGATTTGAACCTAGGTCTTTACCAAAGAGCATCATCAATATCAACTAAACATCTGTTACTTTTCAGTAACAGATGCTCAGTAACAGGGTTTTTTAAAGGGAAAGCAAGATGAGGAAGTAGATCTCAGAATACTACTATTATTTAGAATCCCATTGAGTTAAAAGACTCAATGTAAGGGGTCCATCTCTTATACACAAAAAATCCATTATATACCACTGCTTAAACTCATTCTCTACTAATTTTTCCCAACCTCTTAAGCAATGCATTCCAATCCCACATGACTCTTGATGCAAACAACAGCTTCCTCTCACTTTCCTGCTCACCACTATATAAGAATAAAATAAACTCATAGAATAAAACAGAAGAAACAGATTGGCAATTATAGCTAGGTAATATCACAGAGATCACATGATTTCTGAAAACCTCAAGGAGAAACTGACTTCACTATGTATTAAACTGTTTTGGAAATTCCCCCCCCCCCCATGAGATATGAAGAAGGTCATGACTACAATTGCATTTTTGAAAAGGCCTAGACTGCAGTAATGCATATAACATACCGAAATTCAGTTTTATTTTGGAATATCGCCTCCCACGAGATATGAAGAAGGTCCTAACTACAATTACATTTCTGAAAAGGCCTGCAGTAATGCATATAGCATTCATCTTTATATGACAGTAACATTCGCTCCAATGGTCACATATTTCATCCCCCCCCCAACATACCCACACAACAGTAATAATGCTATGAAAAAAAGAGACCATATCGGGTAACAATCTCCTCACCAACTTATGTTTCAATATATCCCCTCTACTTCTATTCACAAGGCTCTGCAACTGCCATTCCCTAAATCTTTCCTCATTTCTGACATTTTACTTAGAAACTTTTTCTGGACTCTCTCCAATACCTCTTCATTCCCTTGAAACTGTGAGCACCCAAAGTTTGTGCTTGAAAGTATCTTCAGGACTGGGGTCAGGTAGTACAACACTGGGCAACTTGTAGCAAAGGTGGACCAAGCTAACATCACTCCTATCTCAGTATCTCCCATAATGCAAAACACATCTCCTTGCAGATATGTATAATGTTTTGGATTAAGGGAAGGGCCACTGCCCAGACTAGTTTCGACCATTAGGCTCAAACTTTGTTTGCTCACACTTGGATAAAGGATTAAAAAGGATTAAACTAAATTTATTATAGTCTAACCAAGTGAAAAATAAACCTCCAACATCTTTCTCTAAATCCAGAGTAATTTAATAAAAAGGTGGCACACCTTTTGGCAACTCCAATAGGTAAAGATAACCTCACTATTGCTTCTGCCTGGTATCTCCATGTCTGGGCCTGGCTCCCACTGAAGAGACCTCAATAAAGGTCGAAACTAGTCTGGGTAGTGGCCCTTCCCTTAATGCATAACATTATACATATCTGCAAGGAGATCTGTTTTGCATTATGGGAGATACTGAGATAGGAGTGATGTTAGCTTGGTCCACCTTTGCTACGAGTTGCCCAGTGTTGTACTACCTGACCCCAGTCCTGAAGATACTTTCAGGCACAAACTTTGTTTGCTCACACTTGGATAAAGGATTAAACTAAATTTATTTCCTGTCTTACCATTTCCTATATCATATATACAAATTAAACAAAAGAAGACCAAGTACTAAGCCCTGTGGTACACCACTTGTTACTTGTCTTTTCCTGGACTCAACTCCTCCATAAATAATTCTTTGATATCTGTCCATCCATCAGCAACACTAATCCAAATCACTAGATTCATATCCATCCCCATTTGCTCCAATTTATGCAACAGAGTACCCATATAATCTAGCAATATTACTGAGTAGCCATTTCCCTAATCCAACTCCATTGCCACTTGATTATAAAAAGTAAGCAAATACCTACCCTTCACAAAACCATATCATATTCCTAACCAACAGTCCTGAATTCTGCCTTTCACCAATTTCTCTAATAACTTAGCCACCACTCCTGAGATGTTGATTGCCCTATAATCTGCCACTTCTGGAGCCTTCTTTATGTAATGGGACTATTTTGTCCTCTTTCCACTCAACTAGCACCTTCTCACTACTGAGGCTTAAATTAAACAGCTCGGTCAGAGGAGCTGATAATTCCCTTGCACATTCTCATAATACATGGGCAGATATGTCATTTAATCACATTGATGTATTTGTATTGAGGTTCAGAAATATTTTAAGAATCCCTTTCTTCCAGCTCAATTCTCCTAACAGTCAATGTCACATCTGGCATTGCAATGTCACCACCTAGATGGTACACCTCTGCAAAATGCTCACTCAGTAATTCCAACATTTGGTTTGGTTCTGTTACCCTCCACCATCAGCAATTTTTAAGGTCATCCTTACATAGTCATTCCTCCTTTTAGTTGCCACATACAGAAAAAAACCTTGGAGTTTCTTTTGGCCTCATCAGCTAGCTTTCTCTCAAAATTATCTTTGGTCTTCTTTACCATATCAGTCATCCTTCTTGCCTGTCCCTTATCCTGCTCATGGATATGCTGATCATCTTTTTCTTTATAATCACTCTACAACCTTTTCTTCATGTGCAACTCCTGCTTAATAAAGCTATTCATCCATCTAACTCCTACCTGATCTATCCTTCCGACTTTTATTTACTGCCTCCAATGCACCAACAATTTCTCTCCCCCTCCAAAATCTTATGCCATTGCTCTGATCAAAGCTGTCTCCTCAGGTGTCATAATCACCTACTTTGTAATTCCACATATATCCCTTCTTAACAAAAATTCTCATGTCTGGCAAACTCACGTTAAGGCTACATGATCACTTTCTTTAAGCAGAGACAGCATAGCCAGATTGATTATCTTAAGTTCTCTCATGAAATGATAAGATCTAGCACTCCTGAACCTCATGACTCTTCCATTACATGTTGCAGGTCATTATCTCTAAGCAGCTGTATAAATTCCATTTCCTTCCATGACTGTGACCATTCCTCCTCCCAATCTATATCCCCATAGCCAAAGTCTCCCATAATAATTACTTGACCTGTACTTGCCATACTAATTTGCAAGTGCATGTCATCTACATTCTCCTGTATACCTCCTGGATTATAGCAGCAACCAATTACATACTTAGTCCTGTTGACCTCTATCTCACACCACATAGCCTCAACTGAACTGCCTTCTGAATCCTTGTCTCTCCCTCCCCCCCCAATGTACTTCTACTCTTTTTGGCTTTAATTCCTCTGATCATTAGCAAAATCCCCTCCCTCATCCTGTTCCTTCTGTCTTCTCTCAAGACCAGTGGCAGCCCGTAAAGTTTACAAAATAATTTTAATAAAATTCTTTTTTTCCTAATCAGTAACCAATTTATTAATAAATAAACAGATTTATTTATTAATAAATTGGATACTGATTACGAAAAAAAGAATTTTTTAAAAATAAACAGATTTATTTATTAATAAATTGGTTACTGATTAGGAAAAAAAGAATTTTTTAAAAATTATTTTGTATAGGTAGCACCCCCACTTAAAACTTCATGGGCCGCCACTGCTCAAGACACTATATCCCTTGTATTCTATTCTTATGACCATATCATCCTTGGTCATTCAATGTCTCACTAACAACTTTAACAGAAGTAGAGGAGATGAGAGATCTAGGAGTGATGGTGGACAAGGACCTGAAATTCAGGGGCCACATTGCACAAGTTGTGAAGACATCACATTGAATAATGGCAATGATACGGAGAACCCTGACAGGCAGAAATAGAGAGGTTATGATTCCATTGTATAAGGCCTTGATCAGGCCTCATATGGATTATTGTGCATAGATTTAGTTGCCAGGTTTATATGGTGACAAGGATATGTTGGAAAGGGTACAGAGAAGATTCACAAAGGTTGTCAGTGGTCTTTGGAATGTGGAGTACGAGGACAGATTGAGAGAATGTAAGTTGCAGAACCTCATAAATAGGAGGAAGAGGGGGGAGGGGGGTATATGATTGAGACATATAAGCTGGTCAGGGGTTATCAGGTAGACATCAAAGAAATTTTTCATAGAATGGGAGAAGGGAGTAGAACAAGAGGCCATTGCTGGAAACTGTATAAGGGGAGTGTGAGCAAAGGAGTGAGAAGCAGGTTCTTTGCATGGAGGGTGGTTGGAATGCATTGCCTGAGTGTGTTGTGGATGTGGACACATTGTGAATCAGTTTAAGATGCGGTTGGATGAGCATTGTATGCAATAGCGAGTACCTCCCACGATGAGTCTCTGACTCCATGGAGGTCAAATGTTGATAATAATAATAATAATAGATACTTCTGGCATTGGTATACATAAACTGGAAAACCCCCTTCATTCCAAAACCTCCCTTACACCTAGTGTTTCTTAGCCAATTAAAGTTAATCTGAAGTGCTACATTTTGCATCATGTGATTACTCTCCCACTTACTAACCTCTAGGTTGCCTGGACCCACACTCATTTGCATCCCTTGAAAAGTTACTTCCAAACTCTTACTGAATAACAATTTCTCAAGACTCTTGACACCAAATCCATTTAGATGCAAGCCATCCATCCGATATAAATTCTTCTTTCCATCAAACTCACTCCAGAAATCTACAAACTCCACACCATTCTTTCTGCACAATCTGCATACTGACTCATTCACAATCATAGTTTTTCATCTCAGCTCACCTCTATCATACTGTAGTATCAGACTCGCAACTTTTATTTTTTCACTCTTCTTTTTTGCATGCAGTAGCAACTCTTTCATGTCTTCTTGCATACCACACTTGTCACCTACTAAATCATTTTTACCAGCCAAAATAAACATCTCTTTCATCTTCACTCTCTCTCTGCACCTTTACAGCATCACTGACATCCTTTATCTTAGCTCCAGGACAACACAATTTCATCACACTCCTCAAGGATTCCTCATATCAATGAATCACCAATTACTGTGAAATTACTATTGAAAACTTATATTAAATAAATAAATAATTCATGCATAGTCTTCAAGGGTCTGAATTTATTTTTGTATTTTTAAATATATTTAAAAACAAGAAATGTAATTACTATTTTTTTTTCCCCATTCCACATACATTTTTCCTCTATGTCAACATACACAGTTTGGTAACATATAGGAATTATTTAAAAGCACCACCTCTCAACATATAAGTATAGTGACAGGTGGAGCTTTTAAAATTTATCCAATCACAGATCAAACCTAGAACAGAGCATACTACATAAAGCCAATGAAAAATTCTGGGAATGATGCAGAGGACACTAACGTGTAGAAATAGGGAGATTCTTGTTCCATTGTATAAGGCTTTGATTAGGCCACATAAGGACTATTGTGTCAAGATTTGGTCACCTGGTTTTCAGAACGACGAAGAGATGCTGGAAAGGGTCTAGAGGCGAATGACTAAGGTAATTTCTAACCTCTGGAATGTTGAATATGAAGAAAGATTGAGAAGATGCAATTTGCAGAGTCTGGTGGACAGGAGAGATATGATAGAGACCTACAAGTTAGTAAAGGGTTGTTATAGGATCAATGCTGGAGAAGTTCTACAGAAGTGGGAGAACCAGAGGTCATCCCTGGAAACTGTATAAAGAGGGTGTGAGTAGGAGAGTGAGAAGCTGGTTTTTTTTCATGCAGAGTTGTGAATGATTGGAATGCCTTACCTGAGAGTGTGGTATCAGCAGAGAATTTGAGTGTGTTTAAAGCACGGTATGATGAGCTGTGTGTTTGATAAAGGGACCTCCTAGATGAGTCCTTGACTCCATGGGGTCTTGGGTAATAATAATAAAACATGCATCAAATTTATAGTAAAAAGGCTTATATCATACAGTTTTTTTTTTTTTTAATTATCACCATGATCATCATCATCATCAAATTCCTGCCATGTGCCCTCAAGGAGTGTACAAGATATGATAGTACTACATGAAAAATTTACATCATTACAAACTCCTATCTACAATTTTCCTCCAAATCAGTCAGTTACCTGTCAAGACTCCAATATTATCAGATCTTATATTTCTAAGGCACTTTTTACTATCAATCCACCTATAATCTTGGTCTTCCTCTGGGTCTTTTTCCTGCAAACCTAGCCAAGAACACTTGTTTTGCTAATCTTTCTTCTCCCATTCTGTTTAAGTAACCATACCACCACCTGAGATTAGCTCTGCTAACACATTCCTGGATGCTGACAATGTCAAATTCTTTCCTAACATCCTCATTTTTAATATGATACTGCCATTGATGCCCTCTGTTCATGTCTCTAATCTTTCTCAGGACTCTGATATCTGCGGTCTCTAGTCTTTGGTCAAGTGTTTTACTTCTGATCCAGCTCTCAGATCCATAAGTTAAAACTGGTTTGAACACTGTCTTGTATATAGCTAATTTAGTGTTCCGACTAATTTCTCTCTTATTCCATATGAATTTATTCAATTCACTTCCTAACATACCAGCTTTGTTGATTCTATTGTCTATTTCCATATTTAATTTACCTTCTTCACTAAAAATCGTGCCTAAGTAGATGAAATGTTTTACTTGTTCTGCAGGTTCTCCATTCACAATGCAGTTGACATTTTCAATGATTCTGCCTATTTTCATTGTCTTTGTCTTTGTCTTTTTATCGCTGATCTTTATACCATATCTATTACAACAGTTATTCAATTTAGTCAGTGAATCTTGCAGACTTGTAGCAGATACTTCTAAATATACTTATTTAGAAGTATAACATCATCTGCATAAAGCAAAGAGCTGACATTAACATCTCCAATTTTGATATCAGGTTTAATACCACTTTCCTTCATAATGTGATCCATATAGATAATGAATAACAGAGAGGATAATGTACATCCTTTAATAAATTTAGTTTAATCCTTTATCCAAGTGTGACAAACAAAGTTTGCACCTGAAAATATCTTCAAGACTGAATATGGTGTTGTACTACCTTACCCCAGTAAGGTAGTACTGTGAGTTACTGTGAGGTGGACCAAGCTAACAACACTCAAATCTCAATATCTCCCATAATGCAAAACACATCTCCTTGCAGATATGTATAATGTTATGCATTAAAGGATTGGCCACTATCCAGACCAGTTTCGACCTTTATTGAGGTCTCTTCAGTGGGAGCAAGGCCCAGAGGTGGAGATACTAGGCAGAAGCAATAGCGAGGTCATCTTTACATATAGGAGTTGCCAAAAGGTGTGCCACCTTTTTTATTAAATTACTCTGGATTTAGAGAAAGATGTTGAAAGTTTATTTTTCACTTGGTTAGACTATAATATAATAAATTTAGTTTAATCCTTTGTCCAAGTGTGAGCAAACAAAGTTTGTGCCTGAAAATATCTTCAGGACTGAAGCTTGGTCCACCTTTGCTACGAGTTGTCCAGTGTTGTACTATTACCCCAGTAAGGTAGTACAACACCATATTCACTCCTGAAGATATTTTCAGGCGCAAACTTTGTTTGATCACACTTGGATAAAGGATTAAACTAAATTTGTTATATTATAGTCTAACCAAGTGAAAAATAAACTTTCAACATCTTTCTCTAAATCCAGAGCAATTTAATAAAAAAGGTGGCACACCTTTTGGCAACTCCTATAGGTAAAGATGACCTCGCTATTGCTTCTGCCTGGTATCTCCACCTCTGGGCCTGGCTCCCACTGAAGAGACCTCAATAAAGGTCGAAACTAGTCTGGGTAGTGGCCCTTCCCTTAATGCATAACATTATACATATCTGCAAGGAGATGTGTTTTGCATTATGGGAGATACTGGGATACGAGTGTTGTTAGCTTGGTCCACCTTTGCTACGAGTTGTCCGGTGTTGTACTACCTTACCGCACTAAGGTAGTACAACACCATATACAGTCTAGAAGATGAAGATATTTTCAGGTGCAAAAACTTTGTTTGCTCACACTTGGATAAAGGATTAAACTAAAATTATTATAATCTAACAAGGCGAAAAATAAACTTTCAATGTACATCCTTGTCTGACACCAGATTTAACATTAAACCATCTTCCTGTACTTCTTTCAATTCTAACTGCTGACTTACAACTCAAATAAAGACTAAGTATTGCTTGATATACTGCCCCATTATAACTGCAATGTATTGAATAGCTTCTCTCTTGGCACCTTGTCATATGCCTTTTCCAGATCGACAAAACTTAAATACAGATCTTTGTTATATTCCCATTATTTTTCAACTATTTGTCGTAAAGTGAAGATCTGATCCTGACAGCCTCTATTTGGCCTGAATTCAGTTTGTTTTCTTCACAGAGCTTTTCTTCCACAATTCTTCTCAACCATTTCTCAAGTATACTTGCATAAATCTTACCAGGAACATTCCGTAGGGAAATACCTCTGTAATTCTCACATTCAGTTTTATTTCCCTTTTTATATATGGGTACTATGAGAGCTCTACTCCAATCATCAGGAATTCGTCCCTCTGTCCAGGACTTCTGAACTATGCAGTGCAGCCACTGTAAGACTTTTATACCACCATACTTCAGCATTTCTGGTCGAATATCATCTACTCCTGTTGCCTTTCCACATTTCAAGCCTTTGATGGCTTTTTCTACTTCAAGTATGGATATGTATTCCTGACTGTATGCCTGTTGAGTGTTTTTTTACCACTGTACCATCACTGCTTGTTTCATTTAGCAATTTTTCGAAGTAATTATAAGATTGTAATAATAAGTAATAATTATAGGGGTTGTTATAAGATCAATGGTGGAGAAGTTCTACAGAGAATAGTGGGAGATCAGGAGAGAACCAGAGGTCATCCCTGGAAACTGTATAAAGAGGGCGTGAGTAGGGGAGTGAGAGGTAGGTTTTTTTCATGCAGAGTTGTGAATGATTGGAATGCCTTGCCTGAGAGTGTGGTGTCTGCAAGGAGTTTGAGTGTGTTTAAGACACGGTATGATGAGCTGTGTGTGTGATAAAAGGACCTCCCAGATGAGTCTTTGACTCCACGAGGTCTTGTTTAATAATAATAATAATAATAATTACTCAATACTTCAAGGATATCTTTTTCTCCCATTTTTATGCCACCTTTATCTCTAACTCCTTTTACAGCACTCTTTCCTCCATTTCTAAGCTTCTTCAACAATCTCCAGAATATTTTGCCACCTTCTTGATATTTATTTTCTATGTTCACATTTTGGAAAATTATGGAGACAACTACCGTGTCTGAGTAAAACTTTAGTTTAATATAAACTAAGATCCACTTTCGACGTTTCAACCTTTATATCAAGGTCATCTTCTGGAGCATATGCTCCAGAAGCTGGAGCATATGCACTATATACAGAAAACAAGGTACACTACAATCTACATGGTTTTTTAAAGTTACTGACCAGCCGTTACAACAATTATTGGCCTGACTTCTGGTGAAAAAAATAAAAAATGAAAAATAAAAATATACATCAATGCAACAAATTTTATTTTTCATTTTTTTTTTTTTTACCAGAGGTCAGGCCAATAATTGTTGCAACGGTTGGTCATTAACTTTAACAAACCATCCAGATTGTAGTGTAGCTTGTTTTCTGTATATAGTGCATATGCTCCAGAAGATGACTTTGATATAAAGGTGAAACGTCGAAAGTGGATCTTAGTTTATATTAAACTAAAGTTTTACTCAAACACAGTAGTTGTCTCCATAATTTTCCAAAATGTATTCGGATCACCGTATAAGCCTAAAAGAAAGGATTCACATTATTTTCTATGTTCTTGCCAAGGTCATCCCATGACTTTGTTTAGCTAGTTTTATACGTGTTTAGCTTTCTTACATTTGTCTCTGTATTCTCTAAGAGCACAAGCTGACTTATTTGCCAGGAACTTTTGATATATTTTCTTCTTTTCCTTCACTGCCTATTTAACTTCCTGTGTCCACCATGGAGTTCTGATTTTTCTATTCTTGCAGACAACCTCACCACATGCCTCTCTGGCTGAATCGATCAGGGTTTTCTTCAAGGCTTGCCACTGAATCTCCAAGGTTTGGTTCTTGTTCTCAAACTCTTTCATTTTTTCTTCAATAATCTTTGTGTATTTTAGTCAGTTCATATCTGCTCAACTTTTATTCGCTTTAAAACTTTCTTACATGTTATTCTTTTCTATATGAAATTCAATTTTATCCTGCTCAAGACTAAATAGTGATCACTTCCAATTTCAAATCTTCTGTACACTCTGGTGTCCTGCAGCAGGGAGAAAACATCACTATCAACAATAACATAGTCAATGAGACTTTTCTTATTCCTTGCCTCTTCTCTCCACATGAATTTGTGCACATTTTTATGTTGGAACATGGTGTTAGTAATAACCATTCCATGTCCTGAGAAGAAATCCAACAAGTATTTGCAATTATTATTAGCTTTGCTCTTTTCTCCAAATTTTCCCAAAACATAGGCACAAATAAGTCTCACTGTCCAGTTCCCCATTCTGATATTTGCCCACATCACTCCAATTGAGACTGCCTGCCATTGAAGAAGATTAGCCTCGTATTTAGTGTTGAATACTATGGCTACTCCTTCTTTTCCTTGTCATTGCCTGAATATAACATTTTGTATTTATTGCTCAGAAAGATCCGATACAATTTTGTAATTATATATTTATTAATTTTAAGTTATGCATATAAATTTAAATTGCTATGCTCTGTGAGGGTAGAAAGCTGAGAAAAAGAAAGTGCAAAAATATGTCAACACAGT
Source organism: Typopeltis vanoorti (assembly GCF_054136105.1). Classification (NCBI taxonomy): domain Eukaryota; kingdom Metazoa; phylum Arthropoda; class Arachnida; order Uropygi; family Thelyphonidae; genus Typopeltis; species Typopeltis vanoorti. Next base: position 34,823,717 of record NC_143573.1, read on the forward strand.
AAAGATTTAATAAAAATCATAATGGATATTTCATACTGAAAATAACAGTAATATCAGTGTAGAATAAACAAGCAATACAACACTCAGTTAATCAAAAAAAGGCAACCACTGCAAACTAGAAATGTACTAACAAACGATTAATCATTTCTAATACCTGCAAAGAACAAGATTCTCCCATACTTTTGGGATTGAGAAGAAAACATTCCACCTTAAATTAGAATATTGAAATATAATGACTTCTATGCATTAGGCTAATATCATTCTTGAAGATTTTCTGTTATTAGAAGCCTAAAAATAAGGGAAATGATGAATGGGAGATGTTCAAGCAAATTAGCGTGACAAGGGCAAAGTAACTAATTCCAAGTTATTCAGGGATTTTAATTATGGTAATATAAATTGGGCAGAAGCAAATAGTAATAAGGAAACTGCATATCTAGAATTCTTCTGCAGCAAATGTCTTAGGGAGCATCTGGTGGAGAGAACATACATGGATCAAGAATATGAGATTTTTCATAGCATCTGTGAATGTGATAACATCCTTATCCTTAGTTGATGAGGGTGACCATGTGGTGTTGACTTAGGGAATGAATAGACATACAGAAATACCAAGGAAAAGGAATTTATCTAGAATTATAAGACAAGTGATTCTAATAAACTTAGAAACCAACTTGAGGCAAAAATTAAATTACAGAGGCTATATATATGCCTTTATATACAAGTAGCCTAGTCGTGAAGATACTTCACATGCAAACTTGAATTTAATTTATGACTAAATGAAATAAACTTTCAACAGTTAAATTTTTGGTGATGGCTGATTGGCAGTCAAATGGGTATCAGCTGGTTGTGTTTGGAGGAGTGGTATCCCAAAAGAGGAAGGTTTCTAGTGGAATTACTCACAGGAATCTGTTTTGGGACCATTCTTGTTTAACTTGTAACTTGATGAGGACTTGGATATAGGAATGAGTTAATAATAGCAGTATTCTTTAAGATGGTCAGCATGGGTTTGTTACAGGTAGACCATGCTTTAGCAATCTGCTTACATGTTACAACAATGTTACAAATTCACTGGATAAAGATGTATGTAAAGTGGTATACTGTTGGCCTTTGATAGACTTCCACATGATAAGCTTAGCTATACTGAAACAGATGATAACAGACCAGCAAGTAAGATTGCTGAATGGCTGTCAGATAGGTATCAACAGCAGATTGTGTATGGAGGAGTGGTATACCATAAGAGGAAGGTCTCTAGTGGAGTGCCACAGGAACAGTAGTGCACTTAAGATTTTAATCTTGGGGGGGGGGGGAAGTTGAGTAGACGATTTGAGAATACACAATATGCATCACATATGACCTATTACTGAGCATGTGCAGTGATTGCTAATTCACAAGTAGTATAGAAATATAAGACACCACATAACATAAATTAAAAAATGAATTTTAATTAGGAAAAGATTTTGGGAAAATTTTCTAGTGTTTTTTTTGGGGGGGGAGGGCCCTTTCCCCCCCCCCTCTGGGTGGCCACTGCACAGGAATATGTTTTGGGACCATTCTTGTTTTAACTTGAATCTACAAATATTAAAAATAAATTAATAAATAGGACCTGGATTTAAATATTAATTATTCAGTTAAAAAATATTACAAGAAAACATGTTCATTTTGGAAACTTCTAAGATTAAAGAACAGCCACCAGTTGCTACATTCACACAAACATTTTTCATCAGAGCCAGCCTTCTTCTTTGGGGGAAGGGGTTCATTTAGTGATGTAAACCGGGCCTCTTTTTGTTTCTTATATTTCAAATAGTTTATTTTTTTCAATTGTTTTCATTGGTAATATTCTGACATGCAAAATCTGTTTCTTGTATGATATATATAATTTTAAAATCTGGCAAAACTGAAGCTGATAGCTTCCCAGTATGATGGAAGTTATATTTCCCATACATGGAGATTTTGTGTCAGTTATTCCTTGTAATGTTATGTTTCCAGAAATATTTCCTACTTGGCGCTTAGGCATATTTTGTTTTTAAGTGAGGTTGAAATATGAAATGAATTAACGCCTTTCCAAATATTATTTGAAACGGCATTGGGTTCCACTTAAAAGTGAGTCCTGTATCTTATAAATATTGTAAAACCATACTTACTTTGCATATCACTTAATTCAAACATCTTACGATTTAATTAAAACCTCCACTAATTTTACTATGATTCTAAGATGCCGCCTCAGTTATGCGCTTCCACTGAATACGCCAGGTTTTCTTTTTAAATAGGCCTGCTCAATGTAGTTAAAGCTAATTTTAAGCCACAATTGCTTGAAGTTTATTTTTCGCTAAGCGTACATCATGAAGTATTAAGAGCAACTATTTCAGAGCAATATACATGTCAGAAAATAATGGCTCCATAGTCAAAACATTGCCAGCAAATAACATGAATTCGTGCGATTAAGTGCAGTTTTATTGTCTGCAATGTCAATCTTAATAAGCGTTATCATATGCACTATAGGTTACTGACCGATTTTTATTTTTGTTTATTTTATTTATTTATTTTTTCTTAAACGGTAGTTTTAATCTCAGCAGATCGTAACACAGCCACGTCACGCCACTGTAGCAACACGAGGAACTGTAAATATAATATACATCCATAACCTCGATCGCGGTACTCTTCTGCAATTTCTTCAGTTGGAGAATAGTAATACATGTGACTAGAATTGTGTATTGTAATGTTGTTTACTATCTTGTTTTCGTCGGTTTTTTTTTGTAAGTGAGCTTAGGCTTTGTGTGTGTAATCCCCAGTAGTAGCTTGTATACAGGCATGAATTATATAATTGCTGCAACTTTTAAGATGCGATTTTTAGGTTGAAGTAATCTTTAATAGTGGTAACCCTTCTAAGAGAAAAAGTAAACATGGAAGATGAAATTACAAGCACGATGGATGAAAACATTCAGCTAAACGGACTTGAAGGGGAATCAAAATTTGGCATGTCTAGTCCTTCGGGTCCGTCTTCAGTTGGAATATTTTCGTTTTCTCGTACATCATCTACCGGATCGATTGATATATTGACTTCATCATCTGCCCACAATACAGATGACGAAGATAGTGATCATAAATCCACACTGAGCTACAAAGAACGACGCCGAGAAGCACATACACAAGCCGAGCAAAAGCGTCGTGATGCAATTAAGAAAGGATATGAAGATCTTCAGTATCTGGTACCTACTTGCCAACAACAGGATAGTATTAGTAGCTATAAGTTGAGCAAGGCAACAGTCTTACAACGATCTATTGACTATATACAGTTTCTTCTTCAGCAAAAGAAAAAACAGGAAGATGAGCTCAACGCACTGAGAAAAGAAGTAGTGGCCCTGCAAATTATGAAGACAAATTATGAACAGATAGTTAACGTTCACCAAAATCAGCCTGGCCAGAACCCAAGCCAAGTAAGCGATGAAGTGAAATTTCAAGTATTTCAGGCCATAAGCGATTCTTTATTTCAATCATTCAATTCTTCAATATCTGTAGCCAATTTTGCAGAACTATCTGGATGTGTTTTCAGTTGGTTAGAAGAATACTGTAAACCTCAGACCCTTCAGGAAATGGTATTGTCCATTTTGCGGCAATTGAATCGTCAGCTTTCATAGCCAGTATGCTTCTTATGTATAGTATGCAACTATCTTGTTACTCAGTTATTGTATGTATATACCATGACATATAGAAGCCCACTAAAGTTACATCTAATGCAGCAAAATGTTATATCATATGGGAAGGTTATTTCAAAAATAAACTCTAAGAAGTATATTTTTAAGTTATCTAAACTGTTTTATTACATAAGTATATTTGGTTATACATTTAGGCGACTAAATTATGAACAGTTCATAATTTAGCCATCATATAAAGTCTACATGTACAGTTGGTTCCAATTTTGTTTTATGTAAATAGAATGAAATCTTTAGTTTCTGGATACCAATTTCTTTTAATATTCAAGATTTATCCAAAATTTGCCAAGGGCTCCCACAATGAGTCTTGAGACTGTGGAAGCACCATATTAACTTTGATATTGTCAGGTATGTTTTTTTAAACGAAATTTATATATATCCACAGTTTATGGCCAACAGAATTGCACTCAATCAATCTCTCTCTGTACAAGTTGACATTTCAGCAAGAATCACAAGTATTGTGAATAGAGATTAGGACCATCACCAATGGATAAACAAACAATAATGATCTCAAAATACAACAGGGCCTTGCCTTTCATAGTTTTACAATAAACTTATTGAATTTTTTTGCAAATAGTTAAAACTATTTTAACCATATATGTGGGTTAAAAATTTGTATTCTAAATAAATCAGTTTTTCTTGTATGCTGTAAAATGAGTGATAAATTAACATATAATGATAAAAAAATGTTACTTTACATGTAGAAGTGTTTATTGATTCATTATTTCCAATATTTCATTAATTAAAAAGTTAAAAAAAAGTTCAGCTGAATTTGATTGGCAACTCATCTCTCTTCTCCCCATATAAACTTTTGTCAGAAAGCAAGTCTTCTTTCATCCTCCCAAACCACAAATCCAGGTGGTCAGGTTTGAGAGATATGTCCTTATATTTTCACTGTATGAGTGAATTAAATCCTAGTTTAATACAGAAATAAAATGAGCGCACATTGTTGCATATCATGTTATTTACCCTTCCCTTCAGAAAACAAAAGTTAAGGTTGATCTATCAGATATATTTAAGTGGCTAACTCATGAATATGTAAAATTTAATATTATGGTCATGGTCAGGTCACTACATTAATGTCATGTTTTTCACTGAAAATTTCTATCATACCTTTAAAAAACTGTGACCTGTAAAAAAAAAAAAAAAGATAAGTATTATTTTTTCCAATAGGACACTTCAGTATTCATGATAAAAAAGTGTTTAAGGCACTGGTTGCAGATGATCCTGAAACATGAGATGACTGAACACTGAATGAAGTACACTATCTTAAGCATGTGGATAGGTTTAGTGGCAACTGAGAATAGGTTATTTATGTATAAGAGAAAGAAAGTATATGTTAGAACAACAGAGCTCAGTCCTGAGGCACTCCTGCATTGGTGGAGAAGCTCAAAAAGAGGATGTCATCAGGGCTGTCCCTAGGGATTTTGTCATGCCATGGAGTAGCATATTTTACTGCCCCCTTATTTTTCGTATAGTTTATGCCAATTTTGCTGCCCCATGCAAATACATGTCTTGCACTGTCTGTAGAGCCGGCCCTGGGTGCCATCCACCATAACTAGCAGTAAACATTGAGAGAGAGAGAAAGCTTGCATCCCAATTAAATACAATCAGAGGGTGGCAGATAGAGCAAAGGATGCCAACCAGTTTACCAAGCAGGCTTCAGTGCCAATGTCAAGAGTGATGGTATGTTTCTCCAAACCTTTCCATGACATGTGTCCAGTCATATATGATGGTATTCATTAAACTCACTGTTTATGATTTTCTCTATAGAAAGGATTTAGGTGATGTGATCATTCAGTAGTTTGTTGACAGATAAGTATTATTTTATCTCTGTTTCTTTTTGGAATTGGTTAAATACATGCTTGTTTTCGTGCATTTTGATAAGTGCCAGCCAAGTATAAAAGATTGCAGAGATGATATAGGATGATTAGGTCTGGAGCACATCATTTTTGAGTACGGTTGAAGAGATGCTGTCTAGACCAGAAAAATTTTAATTGCTACATTATTTAATATTCATTATGATGTCTTTTTGCCAAAAAATTATAATAGGCATATAGTGCATGTTTCTGATATGGTAGGAGGTGATTTGCCTTGGTGGTCGGGTCTGTTTTGGCTTTAAGTACTATAACAGTTATGAACAAGAAAGATGGAACTGCTGGTGAGCAGAAGTTGCATCTGATGACCTTTGCAAGGGAGACTAGAAGATAAGAACTTCTGTTTGGACAGAGGCAAGTTTTCTGCCATTGACCTTTATGAAGTTGTATTTCACTTTGCTAATTACTGTTATTTATGTGGTTCAGCATAGACAATACAAAGCTGGTATTTTTGTTGCAAGGCCACTTTTTGTATGCTGAATATTTTTCTTCAACTGCTTTAGTCACACTTTTGTTCAGCCATGGTTTGGAAATTAGCGGCTGTAGCACAATTGGAAGAAGAGCAGAACATTGCTCCCTTTGATTGGAAAAGACCTGGGTTCGATTCTTGTTGCGACGAGGGGAATCCTTATATGGACTTTTTCAATTAAAGGTGAGTTAGTCATCGCATATGGTGGTAGCAGGGTTTTTTCTCCTGTGTACAAACAAATCGGCCTTCAGAACACGTGCAATTTACAGACAAAAAATGCTGTTGTTGGTTATGATTGGCGATAGTAGTAATGTCATAGTTGGAGAATTAAGTAGTAGTGGAGAGGATGAGATGTATTTAGCGAAGTAGAGTAGTGTGCCCTCCCACAATTAGTCCTTGGACTCAGGGGCGTGCCGGTCATGTGTGCGATGCACACGGGTGCCAAAGAGGAAGTAATACTTAAAAAAGCTTTTTTTTAAAGTGATTTTTTTATTGGAGGGGTGGGGCGCCAACTAAAGTTTTGCACACAGGCGCCGGACACTACTGGCATGTTACTGGGTATAGAGGCGCCCACTAAAGTTTGCACACAGGCACCGGACACTTTTGGTGTGCCCCTGCTTGGACTCCCTGGAGGTGTCATAATAATAATAATCTGAATTAAGGCCTTCATTGTCTGTGACTTGCATAGAGCAAGTGTTTGGATCAGAAGAGTGGAAGCAGTAATCTGACTGTGGGAAGAAAAAAAGTACAAATTCCATAGTGCTTTGTAGTAGTGCCAAATGACACAATGTTGGGAGTGGGGGCAGCATTCTTTGAGAGAGGAAACTTATATGTGATTGTGGTCTGAGAAGAAAGGTGATTTCACTCAATGGTATATCAGGAAGACCTGATTAAGAAAAGATCAAGAGTATTGGGGCAACTGGAGAAGGTTATCAGGTATTTGGGTTGGTAGATAGGATTTCTGTTTATTGCATGTACTTCCGCACAGGGCTCCATAAATCCACTTGCCACAGGCGAGTCATCAGAGAAAAGTGGCAAGTGAATTTTCAGACTCGTTTTAAATGCATTCAAAATGTATTGTCTTATTTTCTTCACATATTTTACACTTTTTTTTTTTTCATTTTAAAACATCATCTCATTCACTATCAAGTCATTTGATCACATGTAGCCTCCAATGAATATAATAAAGAAGTTATATTCAACCAGGAGATAGTATCTTTTGTAAGTAATTTAATAAGTTTAATTCCTTTGTAGACTATCCCTGCTCGAAGTTAGTTTGCACGAAGATGCTCTCACAAAGATATAAGTTATATAAATTCACCCTTTATTATGACATAAATGAAAGGAAATGCAAAGGAGGGTGGAGATAAGAGATCGGAAAATATTTAAACCACTAGAGAAAAGGGTTCTGTTCTGTTATCTCCTAAAAACAAATTAAATGTGCTTTCAAGACAAATGGCTCATGGAATTCAAGTAGTTGCTATGTAGATGAAGTTGCATTCTGTATTGTATAAAAAATATTCTTGGACTGCCAACAGAAACTATAGAATACTACAATGTTTAAAAGCCTTTAGTTCAATTTTCACAAAAAATGCTGTGATGATGACATAGACTTGGCCACAAATTGCCCAGGAAACATATCTTTAGCTGATTTCCAAAAAAGATGTATCGGATTATAAAATGTTTGTGAACACCTGAAATGAATTTTAATACAACCTGTTGTCAAGCTAAATTCAATAAAGAGTATCAAAGTGCTGAAATGTGAAGAATTTGTGTTAGTTACTGCCGATGTCATTAAACAAAAATTAGTTAATGAAATCAAAGACTCCAGTAATGAGTCTTCTTCTAGATGCTTCTACAAATCAAATGAGAAGAAACTCATCCATTATATGAGATACATAGATAAAAATTGGAGGAGGCATATTTTTACATAATTCCTCTTTAAAACTCAAATGCAGTTACTTTGGTAGATGAGAAAGTGAAATAAACAAGTTCTTCTTGTCATAGAAGACTGGTAATTGTTAGCAGGAGGCAATGGAATGGAAGTAACATGTAATATGTTGGGAAAGAAAAACAATGGACTAGTGACAATATTAAAGAGACATGCCAGATCTTATAAATTATTACATATAATTTGAATTTCTAAAAAATAGAAATTTGTATATACATATATGTATATATATATGTTAAAGATACCAAGCTATTTTAAAGCTGGTTTTACTCCATGTATATATACATATATATTTTGAAGAGTAAATTTTAAATGATTTTAAACCGAGATAAAATATTAAATTTAATGAAATGATACAACTAGTTTCAGCCTTTTACAGCCTTCTTCTGGTATCCACTAAAGGTAGAACACAGTAATAAAAATTGAAGATATAAAAAACTGAGAATTACAGGCAAAAAATGCAACACATAATTGAAACAAAAACGTTGTACTTTTCAAGTCGTTCTATCTAACGCGTTATTGTTTGTTGCATGCGTGCTTGCAAGTGCTCGTGAACGTCAGTATTGAACAACTGTAGTATGACTATCAGGGATGTTATAACTCAAATTGCTGTTCAAATGCTCAGGATTAAGGAGGATTTCCCAGGACTCCACGATTTTCCTTTCAAACTCATCACTACAGCGAAAAATGTTTTTGGATTTATCCCAGCACACTGAGTGACTGTAGATTATCATGAGGATTGTTAGATAAAAGAACATGACTGGATAGCACAGATGCATGTGACCTTTTATAGGAGATGTCTCTCTTATGCAGATGGAGATTTCTCTCAATATGCAGTTCAACAGATTTGTTAGTCTGTCCAAAATAAGGAATATTACAATCGCACCATAACTTGTAAACACCTGGATATTTCAGGTTATGATGAATAGGCTTCAGATGGCTTACAAGAGAACGGACTTTAGGGAGTTTAGTGAAAAACGTCCTGATGTCGTATTTTTTAAGGACTTTAGCCAATTTATTTGAGACTAAACTAATGTAAGGTATAGAGATGCTACCTTTAAAATCAGTAGTTTCCGTAGTACGTTGCCTAGGAGGATCCAGAAGAAATTTCTTAATTGTTTTTTCAGAATATCCATTTTGTTTAAAGATAAGAGAAAGTTAAAGATAATAACTGCCTCCCTTTCCTGGATATAATTCTTGCTCGATGCTCTGATAGATTTAAAATCTCTATATACCAAAAACCAACTCATACAAACAGATATCTGCACTGTCAATCTCATCACTTTCCCCCACAAAAGCTCGGTACTATTTCTACCTTAGGACACAGAGCATGATCTCTTTTAAATGAACCAGATGAACTCGAGAAATCGAACAACTTTCTCTTATCTTTAAACAAAATGAATATTCTGAAAAAACAATTAAGAAATTTCTTCTGGAAACTCCTAGGCAACATACTACGGAAACTACTGATTTTAAAGGTAGCATCTCAATACCTTACATTAGTTCAGTCTCAAATAAATTGGCTAAAGTCCATAAAAAATACAACATCAAGACGTTTTTCACTACACTCCCTAAAGTCCGTTCTCTTGTAAGCCATCCAAAGCCTATTCATCATAACCTGAAATATCCAGGCGTTTACAAGTTATGGTGCGATTGTAATATTCCTTATTTTGGACAGACTAACAAATCTGTTGAACTGCGTATTGAGGAGCATAAGAGAGACATCTCCTATAAAAGTTCACATGCATCTGCGCTATCCAGTCATGTTCTTTTATCTAACAATCCTCATGATAATCTACAGAGTCACTCAGTGTGCTGGGATAAATCCAAAAACATTTTTCGCTGTAGTGATGAGTTTGAAAGGAAAATCGTGGAGTCCTGGGAAATCCTCCTTAATCCTGAGCATTTGAACAGCAATTTGAATTATAACATCAGTGATAGTCATACTGCAGTTGTTCAATACTGGCATTCATGAGAACCTGCAAGCACGCATGCAACAAACAATAGCACGTCAGATAGAATGACTTGAAAAGTACAACGTTTTTGTTTCAATTATGTGTTGCATTTTTTGCCTGTAATTCTCAGTTTTTTTATATCTTCAATTTTTATTACTGTGTTCTACCTTAAGTGGATACCTGAAGAAGGCTGTAAAAAGCTGAAACTAGTTGTATCATTTCATTAAATTTGATATTTTTTCTCGGTTTAAAGTCATTTAAAATTTACTCTTCAAAATGTATCATTACAACCAAGTAGAAGCTGACATATATAGCATACATACATATATATATATATAAATATATATATATATAAATATATATATGTATGTATACATACATACACATATGTGAATGTATATATGTGTATGTATATATACATGTTAAAGATACCAAGCTATTTTAAACCTGGTTTTACTCCATTTCCCAAGTAAGCAAACAGACAAATAAGTCAAGTTTGCTTCTTCTTCGTCTATGATCTCTTATGCTTTTAAGCGTCAAGATTTTGCCAAAGAGATTTCCATGCCATCCTGTCCAAGGTTTGTTGTTTTGCTTCTTTCCAGTTAATTCCCTTCTTTTCCAATTTTTCTTTAATTTCCTTTTGCCAACCTTTCCTGGGTCTGCCTATGTTTCTTTTTCCTATTTTCTGGCTTTCGTATACAGTTTTTGCTATTCCTTCTTCCATTCAATTAAGATGTCCAAACCACCTCATTTGGGCTTGTGTTATGAATTGATTCAGAGGTGCAACTTGAAGACTGTCTCTTATGGTTTGATTTCTTATTCGGTCTAGTCTTGTTTTTTGTGCCACTTTCCTAAGATATTTCATTTCAATTGTTTGCAGTTTATTTGTGTTTCCTGTTGTTAAACACCAAGACTCACAACTGTATGTTAATGTTGGTAGAAACACTGAACGGTACACTGCCATTTTGGGTGACTTCTTTCTTATCTAGGAGCGGGCCTTTAATTGCATAGAATAGCTTTGTTCCCCCTTTTATCCTGTTGTTAATTTCTGTGTCTAGTCTACCATCTTCTTGTATATATGATCCCAAGTATTTAAAGGAGTGGACTTGTTCCAGTTGGTGATTCTCTATTTTTATTAGGTGTTTTTGTTGGTTTCTAGATATGATCATTGTTTTAGTTTTTTTTATATTTATATTTATATATATATATATATATAAATATATTTATATTTATTTATATTTATGGTTATATTCCTTTTCTTTGTTTCTTCATACCAAATGTTGACATTGTACTGCAGATCTTCAGCTGTATTTGCTAGAATCACTACATCATCTGCAAAAGCCATGTGCGAAATCCTGGTTTCTTTCAGTTTCCTGTATCCTAGGCGGAACTTTTTTGTTTGGCATGCCTTTAAAATTTCATCCATTACTATGATGAAGAGAAGAGGGCTGAGGATACAGCCTTGCCTCACTCCTACATTTGTTTCAAATTCTTTTGATCTATTATTACAGGTTCTTACATAATTTCTATTACTTTTGTAGAGGCTTTGTATGGCTGCTATTAAGTTATCTTGTATCTTGTTTTTCTTTAATGTTTGCCATATTAAGGGTCTGGGAACTTGGTCAAAGACCTTTTCAAAATCTATAAAACATGAATGTAGTTCTTTTCCATATTCCAATGTTTTCTCTGATATTTGTCTAAGACTGAAGATAAGATCCTGTGTGCTTCTATTTTTTCGAAAGCCATATTGCATTTCATCCAGTGTGTCCTCTATTTGATTCCTAAGCCTCGCTTCTAAAATGCGGGTATATAATTTTCCTGGAACGCTTAAAAACGAAATTCCTCTATGGTTTTCACATTTGCAGTTGTCTCCTTTCTTAAATATAGGGATTATTATAGCTACTTCCCAGTCTTTGGGAATAATTTTCTTTTTCCATACAACATTGAATAGGTGTAAAAGAAATTTTATGGCTTTCGTTCCTAAATTCTTTACCATTTCTGGTGTTATTTCGTCATGGCCTGCTGATTTGCCCAGTTTTATTTTATTTATTGCTGCTAACAGTTCATTTGCATGAATTTCTTCACTCTGATCTTCTAGTCTGCTTGTGTGTCTTGCTCTTAGGGTTCTATTTTTTCCGTGTCCTGTATCTTCCAATAATTCTTGAAAGTACTGTTTCCATCATTCCATGATGTCTTCGGAATTTGTAACTTTCCATCCTTATTTTTGATAAACTTTATGGGGCATTCTTTCTCTGACCTCATTCTTCTTAAAACATTATAGAAGAGTTTTTGGTTTCTTTTAAAATTTGTTCTAAAGTATGTCCGAAGCCTTCCCAGCATTTTCTTTTCTCTGCTTTCACTAAGGTTTTAACTTTATATCTTTGGTTGTTGTATAGTTCTCTATCAACCTGCAGCTTTGATGTTATATATCTCTTCCATAATTGCTTTTTCTTTTTAATTTCTTCTTTTAGTTCTTCAGTCCACCAGGGTGTTTTATGTTTCTTCTGTTTATTATTATTTAATGATACACCACAAATTTCTTTGCTTGTTTCTAGAAGAAGTGTTTTGATCCTGCACCATAGGTTTTCTACATCTTGGTCTTCATATATCTCTTTTTCTACTTCTTTCATCTTCTCTTCTATTTTACTTTTATACTCAATGGCTGTTTCTTCTTTCTTTAGTTTGTAGTTCTTTATCTTAACATTTATTTCCTTCCTACTTTTTCTACATTTTTCAACTTTTATTTTATGGATTGTTTCCAATACTAATAAGTAGTGGTCACTGCCTATTTCAGGACCTCTGTAGACTCTTGCATTTTTTGTATACTTCCAGTACGATCTGCTTATGATGGCATAGTCGATTATAGATTTTTCATTTCTATTGGGCTCTTCCCTGGTAAACTTATGGATTTCTTTATGCTTGAACATAGTATTTGCTATTACTAAATTATTTGTAAGGCAAAGATTTATTATTCTTTCTCCATTATTATTCCGGGTTATTTCTCCTTGTGATCCCAACACTTGTTTCATTTCTTCATCTACTTGATTCCTTACCCAGCCATTAAGGTCTCCTAGTAGTATGATATGCCCTTGAACTTCTTCAATTGTTTTATGTAAGAGTTTGAAGAATTCATCTTTAATTTCTTTATTGGCATTCTCGTTTGGGCCATATGCAACAATTACGGTGAATACTTGGTTGTCTGATTTAAAATCTATAGTAATTGTCAACAACCTTTCGTTTATTAGTTGCCATTTAGTAATATATTCTTTGAGATCTGGTTTAATTATGCAAGCTACCCCTTGTTTTCCCCATTCTCTTCGGTTTACCCCTGAAATGAAAAGTATATACCCATCTTTCATTTTCTGGCAACCTTGACCTTTCTTTTTTGTTTCTGTGACTGCTAGCAAATCCAATCTTGATTTTTTAAATTCATCTGTTAATTCGTTTTCTTTTCCATGTAGACTTTTAACATTCCATGTTCTGTATCTCATGTACCTTTTTCCTCGCTTTGTCGTTAACCATTTAAGCAGTCCGGCTATCTCTTTGTTATTTCTTTTAATGAGTGAAATTTTAAGGTGTGCAGGGGATTAGCCTTCAGCACCCTAGTCTGGTGGTGGGGCTGCCACCTTCGAGGCTCCCAGACCGGCCAATTAGGGAAGTGCTATCCTGTTGGTCTGCGGGAGGTATTTTATTTCCCTCCTACCCTTCATAGTAAACTATGACGAGCATTCCCTGATCCCGCACCAGGGGACGCGCCCGATTGGGGTTACAGTTGTCCCCACACGGGAAGTAAAGTTTGCGCCTGCGCTTAATGCAAGTCTAGCT